>NC_142430.1:6831666-7170833 GCF_059516105.1 Syngnathus floridae | reverse complement strand
GTACTTGTAGCTTTCACCTTACAATGCAAGATGGATGCTGAAGCCTCAAGCAGCTCATCCTGGATCTGGTGGGCTCAGCAATGTGGCATTTAGTGGCATTTCCTTCAGACGGGATTTGATTTCCGGTGATTATTTTGACACAAAATAGAAAACTTGAAAAAAGTTACCGTCTTCAGTCTCAATGTGGCCTCACAGTGGGATTTCAAGTTTTGCACACAGCATAGTGACGTCCAGGACAACCTTAAAGGGTACTTTTGGTCAACCTGTATAACGCAGGCACTGATTTAGTATAAAGTAAATGTACAATATCAAAAAAGAAATAACACAACACCTTTTATGGACAAGAGATATATAGCCTGAACCTGGGGAAGAAACATGGCGCCCCAGATATGACGTCACAAAATTGATTCCGTTTCGGGGCGCCCCAATTAGGCCTATATACTACCGTTAAAAGAAATCAATTATGTTTAAATTTAAGGGCAATGTGAGTAATTATTATTATTCCGTCGAAAATATTTTCGTAAATCGTGTAAATCCGTTGAGAAAATTATTTATTTATATATGGGGGGGAGCGGCCGGCTAGCTGGCCGGGCAACGTTAGCCGACTCTCGCGGGCATTCCCCCGCCCGCCCGCCGGGACAGTTTTTGATAAACTTCAGGGATTTGATTAAGCCCTATTCGTAGAATAGAAAAAAATTTTAATATGGCTAATGACCAAAGGTATGCCTTAATATGTTTCCGGTGACCAGAATGACCGCGATTTACAAACCTGACAGAACCCGGGAATCTTGTCAGTGACGCCAGCTGCTACGCTAACCATTTCTACCGCCTAACTTGAGTATCGCGAGACAAATCAGAAGCGAGATTACCGTTTTGTTTGTTTTTATTTTGGTGTCGTAGGCTCCACCCCTTACTTTGAGATCATTTAATTTACATTTTTTTAAAAAAATTATAACATTTTTTAGTATGCTTTTCTACGGAAGAGGATTAGGGCCAGTGAAGGGAAAAAAAAGGATGGGTGACAGGATTCTGACTTTTTTCCTCAGAATTTGATTTAAAGAATTCTTATTCAAAAATGAGAATTCTCACTTTAAAGTCAGAATTCTGAGGAAAACAGTCAGAAATCTGACTTTGAAGTGAGAATTCCCACTTTCTGACTTTACTCTCAGAATTCTACATCTAAAGTGAGAATTCTGAGAACAATTCTGACTTTAAAGTCAGAAAGTGGGAATCCTCGAGAACAAACAGACAAGCAGGAATTACTAAAGCAATTGCAATGGAGACTAAATGGGGTTCATGCTAATATCTATGGACAAATCTAAATATTTGTGTTGTGGTAATGTAAATTTAATATTTTTCAATTAAATAACATTACTACAATAATATTAATTGCAGCTATTATATGTGAAAAGGGAACACAACTTTGTATTTATCGCTATTGCCTTCATAAAGTATTTTTGACCCTCTGCGCTCGCCTTACTGCAGTATTAAAACTGCGCTATACCGGAAGTACCGCCTCTTTTTCATCTTCTCTTTGCTAATCCGGGTGAGAGCAACATTCTAACACAAACATCCATTTACAATCTTCATCCATCCCTTTATATCAAAACTCACGACATCCCCACGTTTATATCGTATAAAAACACCTTTTCTTAGCCACATTTTGACCCATCCATTTCTTCCATAAATCGTTTGTGTGTTAAAATGTGCCCGATTGTCTGACTCCGTGTCCTTTCTGTTCTTCCCCCAGCGTGCAGTCCGCTGACACGGCGCCATGGTAAGGAACCCAAAATGTCATTTTTAAAGTAGTATTAGCTCGATGTGTGGTGCATGAACGGGAATATAATTTCAGTTTTAGGCGAGACTTTTAGCGTTTTGTCCGGCGGCAATAAACCGAAGCTAACACTCGAGCTAAGCTATGGTGTCTTGTGTGTTGTATGACGTCATCCGAACGCGACAGCACAGGCTGGTCTGTCAACCTGCAAAACACCCATTGTTACTTTCCTATTAGCTCTCACATTTTTAAAATCAGTGATAGTTATGTTTCTAGAAAAAAAAAAATGTTCCATCAATCTAATCAAGAGCAAGCCGTCCAAGCATCTCAGGCTGCTGTGCCCGTGATGCATTTTCGACTTGCCAGAGTAATAACGGACCAAGTGCTGACTTTCGGACTTTCACAGAAAGCTCAGTTCCACCGGTCCACTGACATCCATGACTTTTCATTATGTTCTGTGGGAAATAAAATGTCACAGCTGTCCCCTTAATTCAATGTTTTTTAATTGCAGCCTCGCAAGATTGAAGAAATCAAAGATTTCCTGCTCACAGCCAGGAGGAAGGATGCTAAGTGTATGTATAGAACACAATATTTAAAACCCACAATTACAAGTGCTGCCTCTTTAAAGCCTGTTTGAGGTTATAAACCTTTTTGTGTGTGCCCACAGCCGTAAAGATCAAGAAGAACAAAGACAATGTCAAGTTCAAGGTGCGCTGCAGCAGATATCTGTACACGCTGGTCATCACTGACAAGGAGAAGGCCGAGAAACTCAAGCAGTCACTTCCTCCCGGTTAGTGTTAATGAGCACAAAATGACTTTGTTCCATCACATTGGTTGAGCTCACCTTTTTCTTTGCAGGTCTGGCTGTCAAGGAGCTGAAGTAAATTTGTTATGTACAGAAAATTGTAATAAACATTGGAAAACTCAAGATATTTGTGTGCTTTTGTTTATTCTGTCTGTGCTGATGTTATTTTGTGTTGCTGTAATAAAATATAATTATTAGTTTCACACTGAGGTGATTTGGAGTCAGTAACTCTACTGGATACAGAAAAAAAATAAATTGGCTTGGAAGTAAATAAGTGAATTAACTTGTAAATAAACGCCCCGCAGCAATGTTTTTAAATTGACTGTCATGTCCTCTTTTGTCCGCTGGAGGGCACCAAAGGCTCAAGCCAAACTGCCTTTTTTTGAACGTGACAATTGACCTGTCATTTTCCTAGTTGTCCGCTAGATAGCAGCAAAGTAACATTTCTTACAATTTGCCCAAATGAAGCACCTCGTCTGTAGTCCGTGAAACTCCCCTATCGCGTCACGTGTTTCGCCTCAAAGCGTGTTACAATGCGCGCTCCTGCTGGTTGGTGGACGCGCATCGTGGATCCAAACACGAGATACAAAAGCCCATCGCTGCTCGTTATTTCCGAACAAGTGTGGGATTCAGCCGGATCAGAACATTCTCCTGTGTGTTTTGGACTCCCGTGGAGGAGAAGTGCGTGCCTTCACCACCACGCACGAAGCATGTTTACATCCCCGCCTTTGTCTCACCCGAGACAAGACTGACAAGGGCGCTTTGAACTTTTTGGGGTGCTGCTTTATTATATTGCATCTCTCAGGGATGTCTTCTGCACGCGTGGATTACATCGCGCCGTGGTGGACTTACTGGCTGCACAATTTCCCGCACGTCAACCTGAGGTTGCAGCCCGTGGACAACAGCTTCAAGCCCGACGATGAGAACTACCAGCAGGTCAGTGCCGGGGTACCAGTAGAATATCCACACCCACAAACCGGACAGTACATTAGGTACACCTGTGCACATAGTAACGCTATTTTTTCCCCCCAGTTCAAAATTTAATCGTGATTTCCAACTTGCCATAAATTTAACATGTCCAATGCCTGAATGTAAAGTACCGGTATGAAATATGATCGTTATTCTCTGTAAAGAATCATATTTTGAGGGTATAAATATGAACAAAAACTCACCGAACTCTAATTTGAATCCCAATAAACAGACTGGTGTCCCTAATATTGTGTCTCGACTGGTATAATGCACATTGTATTGTATAATAGCCAAGGCAGTGCGCCATGTGACGTTATTGTTTTTTGTTTGACCTAATAAGGGCCCTCAATTCAATTTAAGAGGGGACAACATAGCAGAGGGTCACATGACTGCAGGGTTGCCTACCCATTGGTGTTAAAGTTGCTGGTCCACAAAAAGAAGATGTTAGGTGGACAGGTTGGAAGTCATTTGACTTCCCATTTAGTCAAGTTCCCAACAATGTTTTTTTTTTAATTAATGCAGTTTAGCTCACAGCTAACGAGCAAGGCATGATCCCACTACTACAGTGATCCCTCGCTACTTCACGTTTCGTTTATCATGGCTTCACGACATCGCAGATTTTTTTCCCCCAAATTAATAAAACATTTAAAATGCAAAATAAAACTTCTAAATTGAGGAAACATTTGTCTAACCTTTAGGACAATGTCGTATTGCTCCAAATGTTCGTTTCCATTCCTTTAGATGTCATTTTGATTTGTTTTGAAATCACTTTGAAATCACAATTGAATACACTTTTTAAATTCTTGATTCCTTGCGATTTCAGTTGGAAGGCCCTCGAGGAATAGGAACTAGGAATAGAATTTAAAATGAGATTAGAAACTTTATTTGAAGGCCAACCACGAGCCTTAGCATCTTTTTCTGTGGTGGCTACGAGGAGCAAAACAACACAGCCCTTCGACCTCCTGAGGCAAAACCAACAAAAAGGTCCACTCCATTGATGGGGGCAGGGTTGTATCTCTGCCTGTTCTTTTGTTGTAGACCCCCCCCCCCCCGAGGTCACAGTGTGTGGGTCGCGGGAGATTTGTCAACGTTCCTAGAAAGAATCTCCTTCCAAAAAAATTGTTAAATTACGCTTAACAAATTGTGTCGCATTGAAGCTAACATTTCCGACTTCCTTCCTCCCCCAACTCGAGCACGCTTGCTTCACTGGGACTTAATGGCATCCCGGCCGAGCGCACTGTGCCGGAAAAAAAAGACTCTCGTACCGTCCCTCCTCCCCCGAGGCATCGAGCGGAGCGTCGCAGAGGATGACGAGAGCTGAGACTGATGATTGGAGGAAGGGCAGGGGCAGTTTTCCTTCTAATGATGGCAGTTAGAGTCCATTTGTCACTCACTTGTAGTCGGAGCTTTACATCTCTTGTGGCCTATAGTGATGATGTCATACTGCTCTTTAAGAGACAAACAAAAAATGTGAGCCGATATTACCATCTAGCACTTTACTGGTGGCAACGAGGAAAGCCATTTTTTTCCGCCGTAGTATCGGTGGCTGGTATCGGGAGTCTCCATAAGTACCCGATATTGCATGACATTTTTAGGACAGCTAACTGCCCAATTTTATAATTACGTGAAATTGAATTTGGGGACTTTCCCGTGACTAAAAAAAAATAGGAGAGGGGAATTCCACAGCCGTGCTATGACCCGCTCGCCACCCGTTTAGCTCCTGTCACAGAGAGGGAATGTCACTGTCCACACTTGCTGCTCTTCTCGTCACAGATTTAGCACTGGTGTTATTCCACTTGCAAGCGACTTAAGCGGCGTAGCAGATGGCGTGCTTATGTATTGATGATCATCACTTCTTAAGTATTGATTTCACTAGCTTATTAAATGTGTGATACTAAAATACGTATGGTGTGGTGAAAGTTAACGGAAGGTCGGAATTCTTGTAAGTGCTCCATGCAGGATGGCGTCCGGGCCGTGTACGTCTCTGCACTCTGCTAGCACATCCTTTCCTGCTACATAATTTACAAGCCATTACAAGCTGGAGAAAAGAGCCGTTGCTAACATCAACGACTTGGGAATTGTCCTGCGAAAATAGTTCTTCTTCTTCTCCCGAACAACAACAAAGAGGATGTCAACTATTCTTTTGACAGCTGAGATCAGCTCCAAAGAGAGCTCCATCCCTTCCATTCCATCACATTCCCTTCTTTCTCCGCATCCCCTTGGCTGCGGGGAATCACAAGACGGCCATTGAAGCGGCCCCGTCACATGCTGCTCCATTTAAATAGACATTTCTGGTTCCCCTTTTCACTCGGCGAGCTGCGCGTTACCATGGCGATGCACTCAATGTTTAAACCAAAGTTCTCCTTCCACCCTAAATGCTTTTTTTAACCATCTTACAGTCTGCCTGCCCTCGTGTTTGTTTTATGGGTCTATCTAACCCGTTGCATGTTTGAGTTGGGCAAAGAGAAGCGGCGGTTAGACAGGCTAAAGTCCAGATGTCAAGCTGAGAGACTAATTTTAAACTACAAATAAAATTGAGATTTGATTATTTCCATTGAGGTGCATGCTGTCATATTTATTTAACGGGTCAATGTGACCCGCTGCATTGTTATGCAAATTGCAAATGCATTTTAATATATATATATTTATATATTCTCCGCCTCACAGTTAGGAAGGTGCGGGTTCGATTCCACCCTCCCTGTGTGGAGTTTGCATGTTCTCCCCGTGCCCGCGTGAGTTTTTTCCAGGCACTCCGGTTTCCTCCCAAAAACATACTTGGTAGGCCGACTGATAACTTGGTGTGAGTGCAAGTGCGAATGGTTGTTCGTCTCTGTGTGCCCTGCGATTGGCTGGCAACCAGTTCAGGGTGTCCCCCGATGCCTGCTAGGATAGCCTCCAGCACGCCCATGACCCCCGTGGGGACAAGAAAATGGATGCATGGATATTTATATATTCCGCACAAAAGGTTTTTATGGGTCAATTAGACCCACAATATAACACAAAGGGCGTTTAATTGATTTATGTTGAAAGTCGACGAGGTCGACATCATAGCCGTGAAATGAGACAGATGGAGCAGAAACGAGCTTCCGTGGTTCTTCTGCTCTCAAATCTCCTTGTCTTTTCTTTCTCACTTTCGGGTCGGCGTAATCCAGCGGATTCTCGCTATTTGGGGGTTTTAATCCCGCTCGACTCTTATACAGGATGCATGACACTCACCATGGGAACATATGGCTCGGCAAATAATGTTAGACGCACGAGAAAGGAAATGGAAGAAGGGCGGGGTGTGTGGGGGGGTGCTCAACCCATCTGCTCGCATTGGACGATCTATTTTCGTCCCGTCTTTCACAGAAGGTGGGACGAAGAGGAAGAGGAGGGTGTCGGCGGGGGGATTTGTAGGAAGAGCAGAGCTGCTGAAGAGCAGCGACTGCTCGCCAGCTGGAGGCGAAGATGCTGGCAGGGAAGATGAGAGCCCCCCCAGTAAGCACTTGGCCTTGTTTCTGGGAGCCCCCCTCAGATGTGGAGATGATCACGGCTGGCTGTCTTCCTCACTGATCATTACTGTAACTCACACAAAGAAATCCCGATAGATTTTTTACTGCCGCTGTATTCTTCCAACAAAAAAAATAAACCCAATCTTGATGACTTAATTAAAAACTTTTGATTTGAATGATGAACCAGGTTTGGTTTTTGGTCTCGTTCAGTCTCTGCTGTTTCTTGGCTGCGTGGCGGCGACGGCGCTGGGCGTCAACCTGCTGTGTTTGGCCGTCTACCTGAGCTGCCTGTGCTGCCGCCGCAAGGATGACGACGGCGACGAGGATACGAAGAAGCCGACGTCGTGCTGCGTCACCTGGTCGGCCGTTGCCGCGGGCCTCCTCACTTGGTACTTTATTCTATTTCCTCCTCGATTTACACTTCAAATGCGACGCACGCCCTTTTCTTTCCACGCTTCTCTCTTGCCCCTCGGGGTCATCGCAATAGACAGCCGGCGTCTCCTCGGTCGGATTAAAATTATGTTTAACCATACTGGACGCTTCATTAGGTACACCTCCGGAATCAACAATGGCAGCTGTGAGCTCACAGAATGAAAATATGTTTTGTTTTCACACAAAAGATGAGCGGCTCCATCATCCCGCTCGTTCTTTCTCGCTCTCTCTCTCTCTTTTGTCCGAAGTAGCTAATTGAAAGTTGTGCGGCGGAGGCCCCGCTCGAAACCATGTGACGGTCATGTTTCGTTCTTGCTTTGCGTTCTCAGATGTTTTTTTTTTTTTTGTCGTTTAATCCTGCCCTTCTACTTTTCTTTGTGACCTTTAAAGACACGGCATGTAAAAGCAGCGGCAGTAAATTATTCATCAATTTGCTGCTGGTAATTGCTGAGTTGCTTTGGCGCAGGAGTGTCAAACTCATTTTTGTCGCGGGCCGCAATTTATCATAGTTTCATTCGGATTTAAAAAAATGAATGGTAATAAAAAATGCTAGCAAAATCTCTATTTGTAAAAGTAATTTTAGTATTGACACATGAAGTTGATGCACAATTTGTCTTCACGGGCCACATAAAATAACACGGCGGGCCGTATCTGGCCCCCGGGCCTTATGTTTGACACCTATGTTTTTATTTTGTGTCCAAAACCAGGACAGTCTCCAAACAGCCCAGTAGCAGTTACGCTACTCATCAGTTCAACTGCCAGTTTGGGTCAAAACTTAAATATTTCATAAAGCCTCCCGAGTCGGTTCGTATTAGCCTGTCGCGAGTTTTTCCCGAAATTCTTTTTCTGCATTGTCATCCATCGCCGTGACAGTTGTGCACTGTCTGTGATGTTCTTTCTCTTTGGCTTAGACTCCGGCTAGGAAAGCACACACGAGGCAAAAAAAGTGGTGGATTAAGAAAAAAATCTTGAATAATGACTTTTGCCTGGAGTTAAGCCTGAGCATTTTTCGGATGTGCATAAAAGCAGATGAACAAAGGGGAAGCAATTCTTTATGGCTTTCATTTTCGACTCCAAAAATATTGTGATTTATTGATGTTACGTCCATCCGATATACAAATATAGTCATAATAAAAGCCATTGTGCTTGTCAATCCAAAATGACAAATAAAAACAGATCATTGTGTTTCTCTCGCAGCGTGGCCGTCGGCGTGGGTTTCTACGGCAACAGCGAAACCAACGACGGCATCTACCAGCTGACGTACTCGCTGTACAACGCTAACAACACGCTAGGCGGCGTGGACAACTTGGTAGGTGCAGCGTAGCCATTTTTTTCCAAATGAGAACTCTTAGAACCAAAACCCACCGACCCCCCCCACCCTTTTCCTTTTTTTTGTCAATGGAGCAAAAGCACAAAACAGCTTGTGTGAACTTCACCCGGCACATAATTGGATGTGACGTTCTTTATTTGGGAATCCCATGCTCAGTGCTTCCCTGAAGGGACGGCATCGCACGCACGCGGTCCATAGACTGTTAAGAAGTTCTTCTCGAGCGAGACAAAGAGCCCAGTGTGCCCCGGTTCCCCCCAGGAAACAAGAGGGGAACGGAGGCCGGACTTCTTTGTAGACCTGCTATGAAGGAGGCAAGACCTTGATTGGCCACAGTCTGGAAGATATGTTGATGAACTCTCTTGGAAGTGAAGGTGTGGGGGGGAGCATCCCTGGAAAATTTGAAAAAAATCAGCCCGGTTTCATCGATTGACTTGATGTTTCGGCTTTCTTTATCTTCTTTGTTTGTTTACGGCTTCTGGAGATAAAAATCACTCCCCCTAAATTGCTTTGCGCCCGGACCTGACACGCTGCCAATTATTGCTTCAATCACCACGTTCAGATGTTAATCCACTGGGAAACTTGGATCCATCCGCGAGAATCATGTTGTTGCTCTCCCTGATTGTCAAACACCTTTGTAATTTCTTGTACTATTTGCAATCGGACCGGCAACGATGAGTTTCGTTTCTTTTCGGGGCGGCGGAGGTATTATGGACCAGGCCAGTATGAATATAAATATAAAACTATTATAAATGCTAATACAAAATTAAAATATTTATATTTACGATTAAGCATGTGTTTCACACTCTCACCACGAGAGGGCGACAGCGCAATTCAAAACATCAGCCCACCATTAATTGAGATGATATGGCTCTTAAGAAAATGAGCGCTGAGAAGAATGACCATTTGTGTTTATTTATATTTACATCTATTTATTTTATAATTACACGACGAGAATAGCAAGTAATACCTCACACAACAATACGAGCGGCCTTTCCATTAGGCGCTAAGCACCCACAGCTGAAGGGGAGCGTTAAGTAGCCTTTTTAATTATCGCGTCTCGCCGTTTCCTCGTAAACAAGCGCTCCCTCCGAGCAAAGTCAGGCGTAATAATTAAAGTCCGGAAAGCGCTCGGGTCGAGTAAATTTGGTCATTTGCCGTCCTCCTTGAAAGGGTCATTAGCCGCCGGCACACGCCGGTAAACATCATATCAATCTCACCCCTGCTACATGTGGCCGGATAATGATGTCTGGTGAAGCAGCATGTGGCTCCAGGCGTGGACCATCCATCTTATCGTGGTGTTTTTTTTTTTTTTTTTTTACATCGTGAGCTGCAGGTGAGCACCACCATGAGCAACATGAAGAGCGGGCTACAACAGCACCTGGCCCGGCTGGACGAGATCTTCGCCACGCGCGGCGACTACGTGCAGACGCTGCAGTTCATGCAGCAGATGGCCGACAACGTCATCAAGCAGCTGGTGGGCCTGCCGGATTGGACCCAGGCCGACATGGACCTGGCGTCCGTGGCCAAAGTCTCAGCCAGCGTTGAGTACTACAGGTGGCTGGCCTACCTGCTGCTCCTCATCCTTGACCTCATCATCTGCCTGCTAGCTTGTCTGGGACTCGCCAAGCAGTCTCGCTGGCTGCTCACCACGTGAGTCCAACACTCGGATGGGCGAGTATTGGGTTGGTATTGGGTACTTATAGAAACCGCCGATACCACTTTTTGTTGTTTATAGTCTCCATCACTGTAGACAGAGGCAGCTAGCTCACACCCTTCACTTAGCCTCGAGTTAGCAGCGTGCCGAGTCACCGATGCGCAGCGCTCGCTTCCTTTGGGGAGAGAGTTCACAGGGGCGTGAAATCCACCGGAACGTCCGTCCATCCAGCCACGCATCCCCCTGTCGCCCTCAATCGCTCAACTACGCACGGCCTACTAACCACAACACAAACCGCCGCCACCCCACGTTTATCTCCAAGCCCCTTCGTCAAGGGAGGAATTCAACTCTCCAGCTAGCATCACCCAATTCCTCTCCAACGGTATCATTAGCACTCCATTGACCTCGAGTTATCCTCCGAAGGACTCGGGCTTCCTGTTTTAATGGTTCGTTCACTTACAATGAGCTCATCGTTTGTCCTTGAGGGTGCAGAGAACAGCTACATTCCTTTTTTTTTTATTATTATTATGGCTAGTGACATCACTGTTTTACCACCACAGGAAATGACCAAGTGCCAAATCTGAGCTTGATCTCGTAGATTTTTCTTCACTCTCATCATTTTCTCATTTTTGCTAGCTTCGTTAGTCCGCCCTACCTCGCTTTGAATCTATATATGTGTTTGAATGAATAATCAGGATGATGCTGTCCGGGGTGCTGACGTTGATACTCAGCTGGGCCTCGCTCGGAGCCGAATTGGCCGCCGCCGTGGTGAGTTTGCCCGGCATGCCATCTGTTTAAAGTTTATTTATTAGTTTTTTAAAAAAATGCAAATTGTTTGACTTTTAATTGGTGCCTGCGGGCAAATGCGGGATATACGCGTAACCACGGAAACGATGAGAAAAGGTCTCGTCAGTTGAAGCGTGAACGTTTAGCGCAGACGGCCACATCGCCGTGGGAGCGTGCTTATCTAGTCGACGTGCTAATTTTCGCTTTGCATGCTAGTCATGTAGCATGGTAATTAAGTGTCAATCTGAATAAGTTTTGAAAACATGCCAGGTAGAGAAGTCAGGCTTTCAGTTTTGACATTCTTTTTAGGGCACGAGCGACTTTTGCGTGGCGCCTGACAAGTTCATCATGAGTCAAATCAAAGGCGTCGTCGGCACAGGTACGGATAAAAATAACGCCGAGACAAAACCTCAAGTCGATAATGCTGACTCGTCATTTTGTTGCAGAAATCGTTCATTACTACATTTACTGCAACCAGACGCTGACCAACCCTTACCAGCAGGTACGCATCATAATAGTTAATCAATTTTTCTTTTTTAACAAATACTCTGTCTTGTTTGCAGCCTCTGACACTTTTCCAGAGATCTCTGACCACCATGCAGATCCAGATCCAGGGTTTACTGCAGTTTGCCGTGCCGCTCTTCCCCACAGCGGAGGTAACACACACAGAGGAACACACACACGTGCATATTTGGCACCGGCAGTGATGTTTTCCACCGCAGAGAGACCTCGTGGGCATCCAGCGTGTTCTCAACTCGTCCGAGGCCAGCCTGCACCAGCTGACAGCGTTGTTGGACTGCAGGGGGCTCAATAAGGTGCAACCATGCGAAAAACGAGGGAGGGTAACGCGGCAAACGTAACGGCACGATGCTTCCGCGTGTTTGCAGGACTACCTAGACGCCATGGTGGGCGTGTGTTATGATGGCGTGGAGGGCGTGCTCTACCTGTGCCTCTTCTCCGTGCTGACGGCTTGTGCCTTCACCATCATGCTCTGCGCCATCCCCAGAGCGTGGAGACAGATTGCAAACAGGTCAGTGTGATGTCCAAAGGTCAACGAGGTCAACATAGCAAATAATCCACCCCATCGCCCTCAGCGAGCAAGACTACGACGACATGGACGAGGAGGACCCCTTCAACCCGCGGCGGAACCGAATGGGCTCGCAGAACCGGAACCACACCACCGTGCACAGCTTCTGCAGCTATAGCAGCAGCATGGGCAGCCAGAACAGCCTGCAGCCCCCCGCCCCCCCGCTGTCCGGAACCCCCATGGGCGACTACATGTGAGCACGTCCAAACCGTTGATGATGGTGATGTTCTTTGACTTGGTGTTTTTCCCCCCTCAGGAACCAGACGGCTCTGTTCGGTGGGAATCCTCGCTTTGAGAACGTTCCGCTGATTGGACGAGGCTCGCCGCCACCCTCGGTAAATCGGGTCCCTTTTTCCGTGCAAGCGGACACTTGCAGATGGAGCGGAGGGGAAGTAACGTGGTTAAAATTTCATGGCAAGGTGAACATCGTTTAGCGTCAAACTCTCCTGGGAGACGACCACAATGTTTTTTTTTAACTTTTCACTCAGATATAGCAACATCGGTTCCGTTTTCTTATCCAGTCACGAAAAAGAAGTTCTTTTAATCTATTTCTTCGCAATCTGCTCTCTCTTCGCCATGCATTCTGCTTTGCTTCTCCAAACGATGCTTCTTTGTGCTTGTTGCTTTTTGGCTAACAGCTTCTTTTGCTTCTTTTTTTTTTTTTGCTTGTTCGTCCGTCATTTCTCTTCTTCTCCATTTTTTTCAATCAACTTTTGAAGATATACTCTCAGCCATGTAGAGTCCGAGTAAGTCTTGTTTACATTCTACTCTTCCATCCCTTCCTTCTCCCGCCCCCCCTTGCATGGCCACCGGGGGTCGCTGTACTATGCATGACGATCACACTTATTGCTATTTTGTTATTATATGAATAATATAATTTCCAGACTGATCGATCGTGACGCGCACTTCTCAGTTGAGCAGCAAGGCTTTCTACATGCTTTCCAATACAAATGTCGCCACCTGGTGGACGAATATACGAATGTGAAGCGCAAATTAGAATTATTATAAAATAATTGTGTTAATTTGTATTACCTTCAGCAGGTTCAACAAAGACAAAGCTATTATTTTTTAAGCTTTCACGACTAATAATAATATGTTTTATTTATTTAAAAAAGTTCAGTTTGTATTATTATAGCAAGTATATCCACTCATGGTGTCATTTTGTGTCCTGGTAGTATTCCCCCAGCATGAGGGCCACCTATCTGTCCATGACCGAGGAGCAGCGTCGGCATTTTGGCAACGACTTCCAAATGTGAAGTTGTAGACTTTTTCTTCAGGGAAGTGCCACCTTTGTGTTGTGAGCATGAAACTAAGGTGGGAACACAATTCATGGACGTTGAAACGTGAGGAAAGACACAAATGTGCACATTTTTGTCCCCCCCTCCAAAAAAATAAATAAAAGGCCAATCATGAACGGAAGCCTGAAGAGCTCAACATTTTTAATAACAAGCAAGGTGCATTAAAAAAGTAAAATTTTGACATGCTTTTTCCTCTCAGTTGTTAGAATATGTGTCTTTTAATTCTCTACACTCATCATGTGTGCAAACTGCCGGACACGACGTGTAGACGCTTGTAAATGATTTGTACAACTTATTTTTTTAATCCTTGTGCCATTTTTAAATATAATTTTATTTGTTTTTACTACTCACTGGAGGGCCATTAATGTATATTTTTCTTTGCATATCAACTAACTGCCCTTTTTGTATGACATCAGAAGCTGTTGTGCTGCTGCTTTTAACCACCACGTTCAGGTAAACGGCTTCTTGAAAGCGTTGGCTAATAAGAATTAACATGAGTAATAATAATAATAATTAATGCAGTTTTGTTTCAGCATGTCACACTGTGTTCAGGCACAACGCCTAATTCTGTGTGGGGCCAAAAAGATTTTGTGTCCATTTGTGTGTTAAATAAATATGTTTTTAGATACTGTGTGCGTGAAATTTCAGTTTGTCTTCTCAAAATTCTTAATAATTAAAGGCATAATAAGCCCGCAAAAATGATGCAATATGATTGCCACTAGGTGTCACTGTTGTTTATAATGTCCATGTCGCCAATGGCGACGTGCGCCTTCACTGAGACGCGCTCACGTGCATGCGCACGCACAGTCAGTAGTCAACACCAGTCAAGCAAAAGCAGGCAGGAGGCGAAGGTGAGCTCAACACCTGGTGCCGGGTCAACCAGCGGAGAGTCGCGTCTTGGACGACCGACTGGTTGCAGCGCGGGACGGACGCGAAGGAAGAAAGCTGAGTTCAAGCCAAAAGGAGGTCCGGGTGGGGCGCTGCAGGTGGAGGAGGAGGAGGGGGGTTGCATGGTGGTCGGGAATCCGGAGTGATGCACTCGAAGCTTGGCTGTGAGTGACGCGAAGTGAGCATGAAGGACACCGGAGAGTCGAAGGAGCACCAACTCACGGTGAGTTCATTAAGTCAAGTCAAGTTTATTTGTAACTATTGTAAGATGTTTTTTAAGCATACTTAGTGATTTTATAAAAAAATGAATTATAAACAATACAATTAAAATGAGAAAAATTATGAGGGAAATAATTAAAAATGAAACATCTGATCTGGATCTTCTGTTCATTTTAAGAAATTAATATGACGCAAAAATTTGCTCAATCTTGAGCTAATCAGAATACAACCGAATTTATTAATTTAATAATTTTGTCACTTTTTGCACAGTGGTCAAGATTTTATATACTTTCCCACATAGCCTTAGAAAAAATACAACAATAAAAAAAAAAATGCAGCACTTTGCATAAATACCAAAAATGCTTGTTGTCAACAACGCAAATAAATTGGAGCATGATTAATGGTAGGCGCAGCGGGCCGTGGCACCGCTGTGAATTATTAAAGCGCTTGTGTTAGCCGTAACTGAGCCTCTCTTGTCCCAACACACTTTCTACTGACCACAAGTGGAATGACGCCACATACGTATACAAACACACCGTGAATAAATAAATAGCCGTCTAATTTTAACTAACGTCATTCTAGCTCCCATTTGCTTCAATTGTTTTGTGAAATTGGAAACAATTGTGTATGAGTTGTGTTGGTTTACTTTTTTGGACTTACAAGAAATTTCCCATCATTGATTATTTGTGTGTGTTTAGGTGGCCTTGAGGATTCGGCCGCTCAGCGATGGCGAGCAGGAGGAGACTGCGACCATCGTGGCGCACAGGCTCGATGAACAGGTGAGAGCATTGAGTTTTGATGTGTGTGTGTGTGTGTGTGTGGAGGTCAGGAGGGTTTCTGCATGACGAAGAAGGCGTGGAGGTCATCTTACGTCAGGGTGCAAGGATAAGATGTCAGCCAAGACCTCAAATGTCACATTTGGTGATAAGTGAAAAATCATTTAGGATGTGAGTCTTTAAAACAAAATGGCCGACTTCCTGTGACTTTTTGGTTATGGCTTTTTAGGACTTTTTTGTGGGTCGACTTATAAAAAAAATAAAAAATGCAGTTCCTGAGTTCTCTCTTTCTAGAACTCATACGACGTCACAATTGGTGCCAAGTGACAAATCATGAGTCTTTAAAACAAAATGGCCGACTTCCTGTGACTTTTTGGCTTTTTAGGACTTTTTTGTGGGTCGACTTGTAAAAAAAAAAAAAATGTAGTTCCTGAGTTTTCTCTTTCTAGAACAGGCGACGTGAACTGCTACACTGTCATCACACAAAACCGGGGTGCCGTGTTGTGAATTTCACACTATCCCCCTGGTGGCCCTCGTTCAGGGTGCGAATGTAATGACTGCGGATGATGTGGCGGCGGTGCTAATAAGCATCGTGACTGGCGCGAGTAGCGTAATGGCGCCGGGCATGGCAACAGTTGACACGGTGATATCATCATCAGGGGCGTTTCCAAACCACCTAAGGGCTTTTGGCAAAAAAACTTGCTAGAAGCAGGCCGATTGGTACGATTCCTAAACTGTCATTGATATAAACAAATATCAGCTGTCCCTCGGCGCCCCCTTCAGTTTAGGCGCTTTTTTGGAGTCTTGGATAACATCATCATCTTGTGGCCTGAAGAGCTCTTCCAAAAAGGGATAATCTCACCTCCTCCCGGGATCAGGCCTGTTTGTTTGTCTACATCCTGGATTGTAATTCAATTAGAGTCAAGACCACGGACAACATAAGCACCATGACATCATCATCTGTACCATCAACAAAAACAACGACACGGGGGGATAAGAGAGCCCCCGTAGGTGCTGACTCGGCATATTCGCTTACGCCCTCATTAAAACCGCAAGATATGGAGAGGCTACTAAGTGGTGCGGATTAAGGGAATCCGTCGGTGGGCTTGGTATGAATATAGAGGGGAGGGTCACAAAAACAACGTTGGAGATCTATCGTGAAATGACTAAAATCGCAACGTTCAGTTGTGAAGCTCTTCTTCGTCTCTGGTGGGATTATACTGCCACCAAGTGGCCAATGTGTGCCCATGAGAAGGAGCAGCACAACGTGTAGTGAATTGATGCAAAAAAAAGACAATTATGCGGGAAGTTTACCGATCACGAGGCGGCTCAAGGTTGTGGACTTTGTACTAAATAAAACCCGACACCTCAGGTTTGTTTACAAAGTCCACGATGACCATATGGCGTGCAGGTAGCGCTCAGACAGATTAGGGTGGGGTGTGTGAAGGGGGGGTGGGGGTCGCCACTAGATCTTGCTGTCTTGGCAGAGAGCACAACGACGAGATGAGCTGATTGGAACGTCTTGCGGCTCAGGTTAATTAAGCTGCCTTGCCAGCTGCTCTCACCAAATCGACGCTCGCTGAGCAACAGTTGAGATGTAGTAGTCGCAAAGATTTATGAATGAGGTCGTATAAAATGTATTTGGGGTGTTGAGACGTGCACAATTGTATGTTTGAGATGACAAACCACATGCTGCTTCACCAAAGACGTGATGAAATGATCACATATGTGTTTGTAGTGTTTTGGAAAGCTTGTCAAACTGGTCTTCAGGCTTTGATAGAGGCACGGAGTGGGGGGAGGCTTTATGGCCCGGGCCTTGTCGCCATGGAGACACCCAGACAAGGTCAGGGCCATTGTTTGTGGGGGTTTTTCTTTTCCCTGACACTCGGCATGCCTCCTCACGTGAGAAAAAGGTGATGATGCTATTATCATTTATTATTGTTATTTTATATTTGCATCATTTTTGCATTTTTTATCAATTATTTTTATTTATGTTACTTGTTTTTGTTATTTATTACACTTATATCTATATATTTTTTTATTTTTTATTTACCCCCTCTCCCAATACTGCTCATTTGATCTTTCATTCTATTTCTTGTATTATCTTTTTTTTTAAAATAACAAGAGGGAGATTATGATGCTATTTTTATTTATTAGTGTTATTTTATATTTGCGTAATTTTTTTGTTAATTATTTTATTTATGTTACTTGTTTTTGTTATTTATTACATTTATATATTTTTGTATTGTTTTTTATTTACCCCCTCTCCCAATACTGCTCATTTGATCTTTTATTCTATTTCTTGTATCATCATATTATTTTTTAAAATAACAAAATTTGCTTGGGATAGAGCAGCCATTATGGCTGATGATCCATCATTATCTTTTCAAAGTGAGAAGTTCATCATGGTGGATAATGGACACTCTCGTTTTGACAACAAAAGAGCTTCTCAAGGCAGAGTCGTTAAGAAAAGAAGAAATCTTCAGGTGGCACAACTTGACTTTTGGTGACCTAGTTCAAAAAATTCCCGTTAATGGTGAGAAAAGAAAACTTATTCTGGCTTTTTTTTTTTTTTATTAAATGAGATGATGTGGTTGCACAAGTGTGCACACCCTCTCGTGACAGAATGGATTGAAAACCTCGCCCGGTTGTTTCAAGCATTTTATACGGCTCAACCAGCGAGAGTGGGAGGGGGGAGCCGAGTGGGACCCTGAAGGGGGCTCAGGAGTGTAGTGGCACTCTCATCGAACACAAACTTCAGCCCTCATGACGGATGAGGAGCATGGCAATTATCACGATGAGTTCTTCCTCTCATGAAAATTTTTCACAATGTCACCTTGGTCTCGTTGAGTCGTGCGCCGTGTGTGCCAAGGCAGACAGACTTCTTATATAACAGCGGCCAGACGACACTTCACCTGTAAGAAGATCCAGCCTGGCATTGGCGGGGGCACACCGAGGGCAGCTGGCAGATAAGCGATAACTTTCCGACGCTTTGGTTGCATTTCGGAAAAAGGTGGACGATGACGAATGTTCTCCCTTTTGTTTTTGCGTGGATTATCTTTAAGAATAAAAAAAAAAGCTTTTCCTAATCGTCTTATAATCGTCTTCGAGGTATCGCTGCAGTTCTAACACAATTATCTTGAAATTCCAATTTTACATTTCATAGAAAACACGCCGTCTCCACGGTGACAAACGGACGTGGCGTGCGCACATACATACAAAAGCGCTTGTCTTAATCTTGCCGGCACACGCTGGTAAAAGCCGACGACCCCGTGACCTCGGAGGACGGTGTCATAAAGAGGACACACAAATGCGAGCAATAAATTTAATGACGTACAGTGATTTTGCGCGTGAAAGAACGTTATCTCGGTAATCGTTGACTGAATCCACTAGGAGTCATTTTCCCTTTCCCTTGGTGGGCGGAGCCTCTGCAGCTTCTGTAACTCAAAAAACGATAGATGGGAGGAGACGTGTTATCACCCCGACACCCTCCTCGTTCATACAAGGAGCCTGGGAGTTAAATTTGGAACCATTGCATCATCACTCCTCTGGGTGTGTGTGTGTTACCAAAACAACCGCATTGTAAAGCAAAACGGTCTATAGGAGCCATGCCTGAAGTCAGCCATTTTGTTTAAAAACATTTTGGGGTCTATTGCAAGTAAACCCACACCAAAAAAAAGAATATGTCCAAAATATGTATTTTTTAATTGTTATTTTATTCATATATATTAATATAAGTATCATATATTGTGTTCTTGTTATTATTTATACATTTATTAAAATTTGTAGCTTAGAAAAACCTGTTTTAGCCACCCATTTCATTTCTCAAGTCAGCCATTTTGTTTAGAAGCATTTTGTTGTCTGTTGCGAGTCAACCCACCAAAATTTTTTTTGAAAAATGTTTGGCTTGTTTTATTTCTCCATTTACTCCTCAAATTAGATGGTAATCCTGATGGACCCCATGGAGGATCCCGATGATGTCCTGCGGGCCAACCGATCCAGGGAAAAGACATACGTTTTTGATGTTGCCTTTGATTACTCGACCAGTCAAGTGAGTCCAAAAAATAACCCAAAAGAAAAGTTTTTGCTGTATTGAAAAATTCGCTCCACGTGTAGGAGGAGGTCTACCGCGCCACCACCAAGGGTCTGATCGAGGGCCTCATTTCAGGCTACAACGCCACCGTGTTCGCCTACGGACCCACAGGTTAGTGCTAGAAAGAGGATGGATTCTTGGATAGAAAAATATACTTTTTTTGTGGGTCCTGTCCAGGTTGCGGGAAAACATACACAATGCTGGGTACCGACAAGGAGCCCGGCATCTACGTCCGAACCCTCAACGACCTCTTCCGGGCCATTGAGGAAACCAGCGACGACATGATGTACAGCGTCTCCATGTCTTATCTGGAGGTGGGATTAATGTCACTTTTAATTCACACAAATTGATAAAGCGGTACGTCCCAATACTTTTGTAGAAGGCTGTGTGTCATTTTTCCGTGAACAGATGATTACTCCCATCGAGTGGAGTCTTCTCGGCATCTGACGTTATTGAAGCTGCCGTGCGGCAAAGTGGGTTATAAAAAAAAAAAAAAATCGGCTGGCGGATGATTCTAGAAGCTGTTTCTAGGCAGTAAAGAGCTTGAAAGCTTTTTTACAGCCTCCACACATAAATGCAAATATATATCTATAGTCACACCATTTTTATATAGGAGTTGGAAAAAAAAAAAAAATGAACTACGTATGATTGTAGATCTACAACGAGATGATAAGAGACCTGCTCAACCCATCTTCAGGCTTCCTGGACCTCAGAGAGGATTCCAAAGGCGAGATTCAGGTGGCGGGCATCACCGAAGTGTCCACCATTAACGCTCAGGAGGTCATTCCCGTTCTTTTCACACACCGCACAATTTGTGGAATTTCACAAGTGTGTGTGTTTGTGTCACAGATTATGGAGCTCCTGATGAAGGGGAACAAGCAGCGTACGCAGGAGCCCACGGCGGCCAACCAGACGTCGTCACGCTCTCACGCCGTGCTGCAGGTGGCCGTCAAGCAGCAGAGTCGCTGCCGGGACGTTCTGCAGGAGGTCCGCTTTGCTCGACTCTTCATGATCGACCTGGCCGGCTCTGAGCGAGCAGCTCAGGTGTGTGGATGGTGTATGTGTTAGGGTTTTTTTTCTACGCTGACTCACATCCGCCTGTCAATCAGACCCAGAATCGAGGTCAGAGGTTAAAAGAGGGCGCCCACATCAACCGCTCCCTCTTGGCGTTGGGTAACTGCATCAACGCGTTGAGTGACAAGAACGGTAACAAGTACGTCAACTATCGAGACAGCAAGCTCACCAGACTGCTTAAGGTATTGATTATGATGGAGGCATCTTGGAGGGGGGGGGGGGCTTCTGTGATTGATGATGTCTTTGATTGACAGGACTCGTTGGGGGGCAATAGCCGAACCGTCATGATTGCCCACATCAGTCCCGCCTCGGTAGCTTTTGAGGAGTCCCGCAACACGCTGACATACGCCGACCGAGCCAAAAGTATTCGCACGCGGGTGAGCTGACAAAATGGAAATATAGTTTTTAAAATTTTAGCAATAGCGCCCTCTATTGGTCTGCTTTGAAAAACAAGTTGATTGCACTGTTGTGAATTAAATTAAATTAAATTAAATTAAATTAAATTAAAATCTGATGGTTTTGTGTGCCCCAGGTGAAGAAGAACCTGATCAACGTGTCCTACCACATTGCTCAGTACACCAACATCATCTCGGACCTTCGCTGCGAGATCGAGAGACTCAAAAAAAAGATGGCCGACCAGGCGAGCCGCCAGCTCACCTCCGAGAGGACCGACATCCGTAACGTGCAAGGTGAAGCTGCTCAATCTCCTCTTATCAGAAAACAAGTTTGGATTTAATGTTCCAGTTCTCTCACAGCCGAGGTCCAGGCACATGCCTGCCAGCAGAGTCGGGCAGAAATGGACCAGCTGAGGGAGCAGCTCCTGGAGGCCTTCCGCCAGCAGATGGATATCCGCAGAAACCTAATGGAGCTGGAGACCAGCAACACAGAGATCCAGATGGACACCTCCAAGCAGCTGCTCACCATTGCAGAGTAAGATTTTCCTGAACTAAAAAAAAAACGCTGCAGAGAATTCCTCACCTATTCCGTCTTGTCTTCAGCTGGGAGCATGAACGCAGCAGGCGACGACGGAAGTGGAGAGCGGAAAAGCGAAAGGAAAGCGTCAGCAAGGACGACAGCGAGAAGGAGTCCGACTCACCGGAGTCTCCGCCGGATGTCACTGAGACAGAGGAGGTGGCCATAGCCAAAGAGAACCTGGTGGCCCTCATGACGGAGCAGAAGAAGCTCCACAAACAAAAGGTCTTCAAAACATCTCCTTTTTTTTTTCTTGCATTCAAATCAATTATTTATTTATTTAATGGCCGATTTTTTTTTTTTTTGTCGAAAGGCGCAACTGGAGCGCCGCTTCCTGGAGCTCCGCGACCAGGCCCGACAACTGGAGGAACTGCTACCCCGACGGGTGAGCTCGGAGGAGCAGCGCGAAGTGCTTGGCCTCCTGTGCAAGGTCCACGAGTTGGAGATCGAGAACGCCGAGTTACAATCGCACGCTCTGCTGAAGGACAATGTGATCCGGCAGAAGAATTTTGTGGTCCGCCGCTTTGAGATGCATCGGCACCTTTGCGACGAGCTCATCCAACAGCAGCGGCAGTTCATTGATGGTTAGTACCAACCGCTATCTCGACTGGTTAAGGTCTACTGACTGACCCGTGTTGTCTTTCTAGAGCACAGTCTGCTATTGCCGCCCCAACTACAGGAGCTCTATGATATGTATGCCAGAGAACGAGATGAGAGGAAACTGGATCGTGCTGCGGCTCTTGAGAACGTCACCACGAGCCACACCATTAAGGTACATCCAAAAACTGAAAAGAAAAAAAAAAGTCCTGACGCAAGAGTCACTATAATAATAATAATTTGAAGGATACCCCACTTCTCCAGGGGGGCTCCCTACCCAAGATCGGCCTGGTTCCTCAGGCTCGTGACACCGTTCAAGACGTGGACTCAGACCAGGATTGCGTCCACCCCGACGAAAGACACGTCAAACTTCGTCGCCACACGTTGCCCCCCATTCTGCCTGAAACTGAACAGTGAGGACTTGTGGACAATGGTAACAAGGTATCGGGATTTTGATGTTTTTTCTTTTCCGGTGTCAGGGATAGCGAGAGAGTTTTCAAAAACATCGCTCATGCACGCCACATGAAAATATCAGCCGTGATGACCCCTCCTCCCATACACATCAACGGGAAGGGCAACAGAGAGGTGAGTGAGAGGAGATGGGTAACAAGTTGTTGTTTGAACTCAACGGCGCCATCTGTCGGCGCAGTTGCAGCCGCTGGTGCCGGTCAGCTCGCTGAGCTACTCTCACCTCAGCCACAGCGTTAGCAGCCAGCTGGATTCATCTCCGGAGAGCAGCGAGGCGGGTGTTGACGCCCCGCTTTCACGAAATGGTAAGTCACCAGGTGAAGTTTCAAAAACAATCCCAACAACCTTTTACTTTTTGAAGAGAGGCAGCGGATCCTCAAAGGTGTCCAGAATATTTCGGTGAAGGCGGCGCGGCGGCGCTGCAAAGCTCGCGAGGTGGAGGCCTTGCGCTTGCCGCCCGCCCCCTCCCCCATGGAGCGTGCCACGCAGAAGAGCAGCCTCTTTGGAGGCGACACGGCCCCCAGGGGTCTGCCGGTGCGGCGTGGCAGACAGCCCAGCCCAGAGCTCCGGCACGCCACCTCCGACGACAACCTCTCCAGCAGCACCGGCGAGGGGCCCGGCCTCCAGACCACCTGGACACGGCACCACAAACTCACCGGCAAAAACCAAACACCGCGAGACTCCGACTTTGAGGCGCGCCGTAAGAAGAGGCGGTCACGCTCTTTTGAGGTCACCGGACAAGCAGTGAGTGAATGCAGCAAACATACAAATATAAATATATGCCCATAAACATGATCCTTTTCTCACAGGTGCCTCAATCCAAAACGGCGGCAAGATTCCGCCCCTTGGACAGCACGTCAGATGCTCACCTCCACGTCAGTGGTCAGTCACAGGTTCCCGTGCTCCGCCCCCAGTTCAGAGTCCCGCCTCTTGCCAAAGTCAGGGTACCAAATGGCAGCCAGCAAGCAGGTACGGCGACAGTAACCATGACGTTAAAAGTGGTTTTTAAGAACGTCCTTCCTGTGCAGGCCCAAATTCGGAGATCCCTGCAGTCCAGACAAATAACCTGAAGCGCATCCCCTTTTTGCGGCAACCTCAGCCGCCCCTCTACATCACCACCACCACCAGCACCGCAATAGGGAGCCAGCAGCGACCACGCCGACACTAAGCGTTATTTTCACTTGAACAATGCGAGATGCACAAACCAGGAAGTCTGGATGGTGACAGAGAACGCATCATCCTGCCTACAGACACCAAAGATCATTACGCGTCCATTTTGTGTCTTGTTGTCTTCATGTGTTCAAAAAAGAAAAAAAATTGTGTTTCTTTATTGTCACAATTGCAGGACTTCTTTAGAGTCTTCAGTGAATGGGCTCTCGGGGAGAGGCGTTAATTACTATTCGATTGTGCTGTCTCAGTTATTGTGTTTTCGTTTTAATTTATTTATTCATTTTCATTCTTTAACAGTTGCCTTGCTGTTTTTATTTCATTTCCATTTTCTGTGCTTTCTTTTGTACATTTTTTAATGACTACCAAAATAAATTGGGGAGGAAAAAAAACGTTTAACATTCTACTTTATTTTATTCTGCTTTATTTAGCCTTAAAATGTAGGTCAGTGACAAAAGAGGAAATGTGTGACATTATAAAACAAATACTGGGTGCTGCTCGAAAAATAAGGATATGATCTTCTTCTAATAATAATATTAATAATTTATTTTTTTAAAAATCATTGTTTATTATATGTTCAATATAATCAATATTTATTGCGCTATATACGTTTTAACTTTGTTTATATTTTTTGAGCCAATCGCAAGCCACTTTCTAAATGACTGACGTGTCAAACAGCCAATGAGCGTCGAGATTAAGCGTATCCGGGAGTGGAGCAAATAGAGCTGATTTGCAACCCGCCGACGAGGCAGCAAAGAAGAAAGCAAAATGTCGCTTGACTCGACCAGGACCGTTCTAGGATCAGTGCGTTCTTAAACGAGAAAGTCGGTGAGTGGAACTACCGTCACTGACTGGTAGAGCGATGGTGCACGTCCAGTTTTTCAGACCACGTTCAGAACCACCAAACGCTGCTCAGGAACGATTCTGTCCGTACCATAGTACCAAATAAAACAACGCGCAGGTGGCAGCCATTTTGAAATGCTTCGAAAGTGGAAACGATAAAAAGCCAGGATATGTTTTTCTGTTTTTCCCGTGACATCATTCACTTTTAAACCACAGATGACGTGTGCCTATGTACACACATGCATGAGAGAAAGTGTGAAATAAAGTACGTTTGAGCAGGAGTAATTAGATCTTGGATCATTTGCAGGACAATTACCTGAGAAAGTTCAAAGGTCATATCAGTTTCTTCTGCTAATAAACCGTTTCCCTATGATGTCATTCACAACCATGGTGGAGGTCGATGTTTTGTTTTGCAAAAGAACTTCTGTTGAATGCGTGATCACCCAGGGTTGTATAATGTTTACAATATGCACTTTATCTTCCAGGAAGCATCTGCTCATACCCAAATTGACGATGAACCTCCTCCAAATATAACAAGAGAGTAAACATTTAAACCGCAAGCTACTTACTATCTGATCCACTGATTCAGTGACAAGATGGAGCAATCTACAAGGGTGGTGGGCCTGGATGCTCAGGGCAACATGCTTTTCACTATGGTGAAGCCAGTCATGGGAATATTTCAAGTGTCCTCAGACCAAATGATGACCCAGGGAGGGATGGGTCTGCAGAGTTTACCTGAAAATACGCTGGTCCTACCTCCTCCACAAGATCAGGTCCCATTGGAGACCACCCAGGTGGAGATGCATGCCATCCAGCCTCATCTCCAGACTCAGATGCAGGTGTCTGCCACATTACAGACTGAGGAAGCCATCCACAGTCAGCCACAGAACTCCAGCACCACTTCAGAGTTCTCCACACAGATGCCCTTTGCGGAGGTGTCATCACTCCTGGATCCCAACATGAAAGGATCCAAGGCTAGTAAGTGGCTCCTCAGAAAATCTTCTGATTAAAATGACCCCTTAGTCACAATCCTTCAATTTCAGGGAAACATCTCATCTCCTACGATGAGATCAAGCGCCGTCTCCAGGCTCCGGAGAAGATGTCCCTGCGCTCGTTGGCCGCCTACACGCGAGTGAGCCGAGGTCCGGCTAGCAAGAAGACGCTGCTGGAGTCCCTGAGCGTCCTTGGCCTCACACCTAGCACGACTACCTCTGTTTCCTCATCCTTCTCCAAACTCACAGAAGGTGAAAAGATGAAATTGGTAGATGACGTGGAGGAAACACGCCTTGACTCTGTGTATTTGTCATCAGGTGACACCAGAGCATTGTGTGACGACATGAAGGACTTCTCCCATGACTACATTGACTACGGCAACATGGCCAAACAGCTCATCCCTGAAACAAACACAGTCCAACACTGGTCCAAAATCATCGAGACCAAGTAATTATTTTCAGCCGCTGATATTTTGAAACGGAATAGGAAAGTACCGGAAGTATCTTGTCTCCATGCAGGAATCACCTGGAGGACATGCGTAAATGTTTCAAGGACCCGGTCAACAGCGGCGCCTTCGACAGCGCGACGCACGGCCTCGGTTTGGGAATGCTGGACGTTGCCCTGGACATGATCGTCACGGCAATCAAACATCAGATCCGGATCCTCTCCGGTGCCGCCGCCGAGCATCCGGAGTCTGCCGCGCCCACTCACCGCATCCGCCGGCGACAACGCCGGTGTCACAAGAC
The DNA here is from genome assembly GCF_059516105.1 of Syngnathus floridae. Taxonomy (NCBI): domain Eukaryota; kingdom Metazoa; phylum Chordata; class Actinopteri; order Syngnathiformes; family Syngnathidae; genus Syngnathus; species Syngnathus floridae. The sequence goes on along the minus strand of NC_142430.1, from coordinate 7,144,371 downwards.
GAGCCTCGCCGTCAAGGAGCAAGGGAAGGTCATCTCAAAAAGCAAAGGGCGAACCAGAGGAAAGAAGAAGGTCCAGCCGGAAAATACAGCCGAGGTGGAGCCCTGCAAGACGGACGGCATGCAAGGCAACGTGCTAACTTTGGTGTCTGTGGGCTATGAGACTGTTTCCACCGGTCTTGGTGGCTCCACACCGTCTTGACATGTGTTTACATTGATCAGATTGTGCTCAGGAAGGACCAAAAAATATCTGTAGTATTTGTATTTACTGTATGTTCAAATCCAGGTCTCTCTCTGTGTATTAACAATTAGTAGCAAACCATAAAGATATTCTTGTAATATATATATATATTTTTTTTATTTGCATGACATGGTTCCTCTCACGTTGCCCAGAAGTGTCCAAAGCACCATGGGGAGGTTTTAGGCCTGTCAAAATACCAGCAGCCAAGCTGCTAATACCTCAACCATACACGCACATCGTGCACAGATGGTAAAAGAGGAGCTTTGAGTGGGGCGGGGATTTGCATTAAACCCAACAGGACTGAACGAGGCGTCGCGGAACGCCAAACGCTTTTCAAGCAGGGCTGGAAACGTTACGAGGGAGATTGGAATAACAAAAAGCCACGATGGGACATTCCACCATGCCGCTCACATTTACGTACCAGTGTGCGAACAGGGATCAACACAAAAGCGGTCGTCTGCAACCCTCCACGCCGAACGGTGAGTGTGGTCCTTAATGTTTGACATAATTTGTCTCTCAGAGGGCAAATAAATGGATTTTTCATCCTCCCCTGCCATAGAGAACCTGAACAACGCATTGGGTGCCATCAGGGTGCTGGGTTTCGAACGGATTGAAGCTGAGCTGAAGCCTCACTTGTGCACAGTGCTGGTGAACATCCAGGAGAGGAGTGAGTCTTGACACAAATTTAAAATGTTAGTTCATTCAGCACAATAAGATTTAACACGTCATCGGTCCAGACAAAGGCGCCGCCGAGCAAGTCGTGATCAGCGGGATTCTTCCGGTTTTGGCGCTGTTGCTCAGGGAAAGAGGGCCCCTGGCGCTGCTAACCGCGCAACTGGTAGCTGAACTTGCCAAGGAATGTAAGTGTCTATTCACGAGACGAGCACCAATTTATCTAGTACCACTTCTTGGTATAATGTGGTTTTTGGGGACATTTAAATGGACATTTTCTTTCATTTATATCAAGCGGTGATACGGAAAGGTTTTGGAGATGCTGGTCTGGTTACGGCTCTGCTGTCCGTGCTGACCGGTGCGGACCAGGATCTTCTGAGGCATGCGGTCCAGGCCATCACTCGCATGTCTTTTGACAGCTGTGAGTATGGAGAGTAAAGAGTAGACTGAGAGGATAAATATATTTTTATTCTGTTTCTCATCAGGTAAGCATCAGAAATTGTTACTTCGCAAAGGGGCGGTACCTCGTCTGGTCGCTGTCCTCCTGCGATTCCCCGGCAACGAGGCTTTAGAGGAGGTATGCCTCCGGGCCTTGTGCAACCTCAGTGGCATGAGCATAGCAGAGGAGGCCAGTGTTGTGTGGGAGAGAAGCACACCAGCCCAACCACAGGAATGCATCTTTCGTGGCGTGGCACCACCACACAAGTGCGGCTTCGTGACCTCGGTGACCGTGGTGCGTGTGTGTCAATGGGCGCCGGGGCAGTACGCCATCGGCGTGGAGCTGGTGCAACGTTGTTCCGCCTCCTTCTTGAACTTTCACAAAAACAAGAGGCCCACTCGATGGCTCCCTTTCTTTATCTTTGGGAGATGTTCCAAAATGGCAAACAGGAACAGTTTGAGACGGTCCAGTCTGAAGACACTAGTTTTCAACACCTTCCTCTAGATTTGAACTTTGAGGTTTTTTTTTTTTTTTGCTCAAAGTGGACTTTTACAAGAGTTTACAATAATGTAAAGGCAGCTTATACTCAGTAGTACCCCACATTGTTTTTATATGTTTCAAAAAATAAAAAAATCCTTTATTATATTAATAGTTTGAATTTTTTAAAGTGCATGTGTCAAAGGTAGGAAATGTGGATGATTTTGTTCAGAAAATCTTGATGAAACTGCAGCTCAGCATCCTCGTGTTTGATTTTATGAATGTATAAATGTGTCAAGAATTTAAACGGTGTGCTTCAAGTGATTGGGTAAAAAAAAAAAAAAAGCTGTAATTTAACCAATGGATGTTTATCTTCTAAATAGAATTTTTGAAACACTTTTTTTTGCATTTTTAAACAATTTTGTAAACTTTTATTAAAGTCAAGCTGACTTTCAGAAACATTCTCGTTTACAAACTATTTTTCGATGGATGGAATGAAAGAGGACATGAAGTTAGTTGGGGTGAGAGAAGAGGATTCACAGGATAGGGTGAGATGGAAACTGTGGCCGAAAGGAAAATAATAATAATAATATAGATAAACTACAAAAATAATTTAAAGAACCAAATATGTAAGCACTGACTGTTATTCTATCTGTAGGGTCAGAGATTTTCTAAGACAAGTTTATATTTTACAAATTTGTTGTAGAATTAGAATTTATTAAGGTGAATTTCTAATAAAGTGAACTTGATTGATCTGTATCGATGGAGTACATGATTCTTTGTGTTGTAGTTAAATGTAGTTATTTTATTGCGAAAAGACGAATAAAGACAATTTCACATGCAGTGCAATATTTAACCTGAGGATGGCGCCAAAGCAACGTTTTTTGCCCAAAAGTCATTATATCGTGATGCGCCAAAATCGGATGAAAACAGTCAAATGCTGTCAAGGAAAGAGGAACGCAGTCAACTTTGTTTGCTTTTCTGCCGTTTCCTCCTCGTCATGTCCCAGTTCGACCATTACTGCTTTAAATCTAATACAATAATATGGCAAATTTGCTTCATGTGAACCAAAAGAAAAAAAAAAAGTACATGTTGCTTGAGGAGATACTCGTGATTCACTGTAGTGTTAAAAAACAAATCAAAACATTGTCCTAACTTGTGAGGAATTGAAAGCTCAGATGTATGCCCAGGGCTCCGGGTGTCACATAACATCGCATGCCAGGAGAACACAGTCGACCTTTGGCCTTGGGCTATCTGGCCTGGATTAGTACAGGGGGCGGCGCTTATCTGGAACATGACCCTGTTGATGATGAAAGCCGCTCAGCTGTCACTCATCTTTTTTTGGGTTGTTTATTTTATTTTTGGCCCCTGGCACAGTTGTACGAGGCCTCCCGTTGTTTGCTCAGATCAAGTGTGAACTTGAGAGCCAGCCATGAACACTTTTTTTTTCTTTTTTTACTTAAGGGGACATATGGACTAACAGTGGATCGATCAAAAATGTCATTCATTCTGGAAAATATTCTTAAATATATTAATGTTTGTGTAATTAGTCGATATGAGCTAGTTTATGAGCAGATTTGACACATCCAACATGGCGTTTACACTGACGTAGGGGCATAACGGGTCAACCTTCTCAATGTGGAGCCTTCCGTTCGAGCCAAACCAACCAATCACAGACTAGAGCGAGGCAGATGGGCGGAACCTTAGAGGCCGAACTCTGACCGCGGCGCGGGGGCGATTAGAGATGACGTCAGGCCGCTAAACAGCGCCGTGTTGTCAGCTGTGCTGGGGAAAAAACGACAGAAAAGAAACAGTCTTGTGTTCTTGGCTGTTTCGTTAACGTTTTTAAACACTTCGCTCTGGTCACCGAAAAGATGCGAGCGGTCGTTCCGTAAACCAGAGCCTCGCCGAAACCGACGCCGGGATAACGGAACCTGCTCAGGTTGGTATCGGAGCCATTTTTGTCTGCTTTGTGAAAAGCTAAGGAGCCGTGTAGCCATTTTAGCTAGCTGCCGACAAGTTAAGCTCTATTGTTTACTTTTTGGGTTGATATGATACTTGAGTATCCTTTTGTCAACCATCTTAAACGCTGCCTTCTTCTCGGCTAATTACTAGTTTGGGTTTAGGGACACGCCCACCACAGTTGTCATAATAGTCCTAACTACAAAGGTTGGTGTATAAATAACCCACTCGGACACTATTTGTTTCGTATATTTTTGGCATTTTGAGTCATATGTTGTAGTTGAGTGGTCAGCATGACCGCCTTGAAGTTCTGATGTTCCCAGCTATTGGTGTTTTGTACATTTGACTGAAGAGTAGTTTCAACTTCTGCACTTTTCCTTGTAGGTGGCAGCAGGTGACGCCACCATGAACGTGGGTACGGCACACAGCGAGGTGAACCCCAACACGCGGGTGATGAACAGCCGCGGCATGTGGCTGTCGTACATCCTGGGCATCGGCCTGTTGCACGTCATCCTGCTCAGCATCCCTTTCGCCAGCGTGCCCGTGGTGTGGACCCTCACCAATCTGATTCACAACCTGGTAGGCCTACCTTGTCTTTCTTCAACACCAAACATTTCATATGCGTTCCCAGGCAGTCGTTTCAATGATGTCATTGTGTTTTTGTGAAAAACTCCAGTGCATGTACCTACTCCTGCACACCGTCAAAGGGACGCCCTTTGAGACCCCCGACCAGGGCAAGGCCCGCCTGCTCACGCACTGGGAGCAGATGGATTACGGCGTGCAGTTCACCGCCTCGCGCAAGTTCCTCACCATCACCCCCATCGTCCTGTAAGGGAAAAAAATATAATCTTTACATTTTCTTTACGTCACCACTCATGTTTTCATACAGCACAGCAATGTGGAGTTCTATTTTTCTGATTAAAATACACATGATGATAATCCTGGTGCCCAGCCCAAACAGTGCTGGCTGCAACACGTTTTTTTTTTATGACTTCCTACTCACACATGCGCCAGTAGATGTGTCTCAAATTTTAGGGACAAAATGACCATTTACATCTGTCTGTCTTATACTGCCCCCAGGTGGCCAAGGGCGGGCAGCAGCGCAATGGCCAGTCTGTTGATGCAAACTGTGATTTTTCATTCCCTTCCATTACATCATCACTCCATGTTTTTGTAACTTTAAATATTATCGTGTTATATCTGACAATGACACCTCGGAATCCCGTACGCCCGGTCATTTGATAATCGATTGGTCTTTGCTGTTGTGTTTGGCGCAGGTACATCCTCACCAGCTTTTACACCAAATACGACCGCGTGCACTTTGTGGTCAACACGGTGTCGCTGCTCACCGTGCTCATTCCCAAGCTGCCGCAACTGCACGGCGTCCGCCTCTTCGGGATCAATAAGTACTGATCGGGTTGGGGCCCCAGAAGAGACGCCTCCACAGAGGACAACGCGTGGCTATGTTTTTTGACTTTAAGACTGAAAAGCGTTCAGATGGGATTAGATGCTAGTTAGCGTTTCTCCGATGAGCCGGGAGAAGTTTAGGGGGGGGGTCCGCAACGCCCGGCAGCGCCAGTAGGGACACGTCTCAGCATGATCAGTGTTTGGGTCCGCAGCCACGGCCGCTTTTGTAGCATTTCATGTTGATACTTCATATTTATTATTCTTGTTCTTGTTTATTCCGGCGTATCCGCTGTCGCCATTAAAAGGGCTGAAATGGTTTGATTTTAAGGGAAGTTGTTAACTAGTTGTCTTGTGATCTTGTATATATAAACAAATATATATATCTACAGTATTTTTCAAACTCACTCTTGTCGAGTGTCGTATTTGTGCTCATGAGGGTGACGGATGACTCGTGGTAAGAGGTGGAGCACACCCGCGACTGGTCGCCAGCCAATCACAGGTACAATTTTAAGTAATTCCAATGTTTGAATTTGCAGAAGCTTCTTGATTTGTTTTAATCCGTGAATTCTAATTTAGGGATTAAATGAGGATCACATCCTGGACTGGTCCCCATTCAGATTTGTCCTCGTGCACTGTTTTCAGGTAATCCTTCTCATGACAATTGCTTCCTGTTGTGCTAATGTGCGGCCTGTATGATAACAGCAAAAAAATATGAGACTTTGAGGATGAAGGAAAATGGGTGGAGAATTTTCCCAGGATGTCATACAAACTACGTGTGGGGGGGCAAATTGCCCACCAGAGAGCAGCAAATATTAATATGCGGCCATCTTTACTACCAGGCAGACGTCAAGGTCTAATCTTTTCAGTCATTGAGTTTCTTATTATGTTGGTTTTTTTTTTTTCCCTCTCGCATTCCACAAAGAAAAGCGCACTAATGTGCAAACATCCCCTTCGTTACGCTTTTACATAATTCATAGTAAATTGTAAAGCCTCCTTTCCATGTTTTTGTAACCATGGCAACCAAGCAGCGATGTGACTGAATATAAATATTGTCTGTGCGTGCACGCTTGTAGTCGACACTGAAGATTAAAAAAACAAAACAGGGATCTTCATTTGAGGCCAAGTAATGATGCGTAAAATCATTTCAAATTAAGATGACATTATTTTAATGGTAAAAACCGAAAGAAATCAAGGCACCTTCAAATCAGACCTCGTAAATGTCAAAAAGCTTTTCAATCTGACTTGGCGCCGCTTCCATCTATCCAAAGGCAACGCATCCATCTCGGAAGAAAAAAAAATCCTGCTGACATTTTTGGCTCGAGGGCACCCGCCGACAAAAAAACAAGACCTTTTCAACAGCTCGGTGCATTCCACAGTGCAGAAAGAACTTCCAGGAAGGTTTTCTTCATTTTCAAGATGAAACGTTGTCGAGGATTAAACTCGCGTTAAGCCGTCGCTGTTGCCGGGCGGAATACAACAAATGATCGATAGGCAACGAATCAATTGTTCCTTTTTTTTTTTTTTTTTTAACCTTCAAGGCGCGGGCGAATCCATCAGCGCAAACTAAATACTGTGGAGACTTCCCGATGTGCAGTATGTGCACGTATAATCCTCTCCCTGGCCTCCTCTTAATGGATCATGTCGTCGTTTGAATTATTCATCGACGATGACATGTCAATGATGTAAGCCAACGTGTACGGCTCATAAATAATCAGTGTGCCAAGGATTCCCAGGACACCAAACGGTCCGTTGACCTGAAATCTCCCCCGAAGGCTCGCCGGGAGTTCCGCTAAATTTAGCTCCTCCCTGATTTTGATGCCTCAATGGAGATGAATCCACTCCCCTCGTACTTCCTTGACACCAATTACGGGATAGGCCTCTGGCTCACCTGACCTTTGACGAAGGTCACACGTCCTTAAAAGTGGACTTTTTTGCCAGGGCTCCGTTCCATCCACAAGCTGACGCTCCCGGTCTCTCCCAAATGGATCGATGTGACAAGATGGAGCGTCAGCGGCCCGGCGGGCCTCGCCTCAGCACTTTGCCCGAGGGCGAGGAGTCACTCCGATGAGCTCCTTATCGATCAGTGCGAGAGGAAGCTATTTGGTCCGCCGAAAAAGAATAGATGCAGGAAAACAGCAAGTTGCCAACTCCAGCACCTCGGACGCAACGCAAAGTCACGCTCCGAGAGAACCGTGTTGAGGAACATGTTTCTAAAAATAGGCGGCAGATTTTGCATGGAGGCTCAAGAAGAGGCAGGAGACTCTTTGATGGGGTTTGCATTTTTTAACACCGCCGCAGCATGCAGAATGCATGCCAAAGCTTTTAGCATGCTGCTGTTTAAATTTGCTTTTATGTCACCGAGGCAGCAGGCTGCATACATAAAGTATGCGGGCATAAGTATTGGGACACCGCTCGGAATCAAAAGTCAACCAAAAGAGGTCGAGTCAATAAGGCAGGAAAAGAAAAAAAAAATAGAAAGGCAGAGGAATGTAAACTGAGGGTGATTAACACTGACAGCAACATATTTGGGACTTTTTTCTTTTTTTTTTTTCTTTTTCATTGATGTTGTGCCCAGCTATCAAAACAGTCACATTTAATTTAGACTTCCGGCGGTTGGTATTCTCGACACGAAATGGTCATCAAACGCGATCATTCGCGCGTCTCCCGGCAATTCACAGGGCCTCCGTTGTCCATCTCAAATCTTCTAATCTGTCGGCCTTCAACGGAAATGTCAGCTTTTGTGTTTTCTTGCGCTTGGAGAGGATATTGGCTCAAGTTACTTCCGACTGACTTGGAGACTTTGATAAAGCTTACGGCGGGCATCCTGCCTTATATCTATTCCAGCAACCGGACAACCTTTATCACTCTTTACCTTTAAATGAATGTTAAGGAAACATTAAAGTTGATATTTTTTCCTCCGCCTCCAGATAGCCTCTGTAGGAAAAAAAAAAAATCTATAGTGCAGACTTGGCTCATAAAAGCTAGTTTCAAAATTCCCTGGAGTAATTTAACTACAAAGCTAAAGCTATGAGAGAATGTCCACACGCAAAAGGCCTTTGGGAACTCCAGCGGGCATCGTTGCGGCTTTTCATTTGGCTCGGCTACAGAAAGAAAAATAACTCCAGAACCAGAAGGCGTTTTTATGCAAAACCATCCCTGGGTGTTGTGTTTAAAAAATGGCCATCTGCTGAGTAAAAGCCTTGCTCTCTTTTTTTTTTTTTTTTTTTTTACACACATTTAATCCTGAAGCTTGGACAGGCGTTTTTACAAGTGCCAAATTAGTCCCTATAAATTAAAAACGTGTTCACATAGCTTTACTTTCGACAATTTAGGGCAACATGTCAAAAAAAAAAAAGCCAACCTGTGACTTAAATGGTCATTAAATTATCATAGCGGTAATTTGTTGAATCATTTCACATTTAAATATAAATGATTCATCAGAAAAAGGTTCAACAAAGTTTCTCACAAGTCATTTGATTTCTCTCATAATTTCTAGTTAATTTTTTTTGGAAGATATGGATGTTTGATGTTCATCTGTTTTCCCCAGGGGGAGCTGGAGAAGTTATTGTGAAACCAGGACAGATCGCCAGTCTCGTCATATTTGGAACGTTGTCGCTCACATTCACACAACTGTCTCAACTCAGGTGAGAAAATATGAAAAAAAATATAAATTTTACTGAAGTAGTTTACTATGAGTACAAAATTAATTTGTCATTTTCCCCCTGCTTTCAACATTCTAAAAAAAAAACAGGCTTGATTGAAATTTTCTTTTAATTAAGCAAAGGCAATTAAAAAAAAGACAAATTAAACATCTGATTTTATTTTAAGGCCTTTGCCTAGCTGTACTTTTAATTATTCATGAAGAAACTTTATTCAATTGATTATCATGTGTGCTTAATTAAAGTTGTTGCCAGAAGAGAAAAGAAATAGACAAAAATAATCCAACCCTCCGGAATAAAGCGAGTGAGTGCCAGCACGGCTTGCCTTTCCAGCCAATCACATCAGATTTGCGCACCGACGAAGGCTCGTTACAACACGCCGCACGCTCGGAAAGTGAATTCCCTTTGAAGGGCCTTTCATGTACTTCTCCTCGGCGATGAAAGTTGACGAAAGCCGCAGTCATACACGAGCGAAGTGTCTCGCTCAAACTTGTTAGTCCGTCCGAGCCTTTCAGTCGAACTAGGATCGCCGAGGTGCTTTGAAAATTCACACAAACGTTTCAACTTGCCCGCGCAAAAAAAGTCGTCGACTTTAAACGGCCTTTGCCGTTAGCCGCTAGCAGGCTAATGATACACACAGTGTTAGTCCCACCTGCCAATGAATAATAAATGAGCCCAGCAGTGGCGGCCTGGCTCAATGAAGGCACACTTAACCCTTGGTGTCGTGTAAACCGGCGGAGGATGAGATCAATCCTTGTCGAGTTAATGGAGGTCATGTAAACATCGTTACTGATGGACCCTCACTCACTGACTCGTTTGCTTCCTTCGCAGGATGACATGACGAGATAAGACGTTAGTGCATTCAGGTACAATCTCACAACCACATTCTCGGCGGGACATAGCAGCTAGCCAATACGAGCGCATCGGAAAATTGTAAACATAGTGAGACGTTTTGTCTTTGATTAATTAAAGAATGTCATTTTGAAGAGTATAATTGTGCAAAAATAATGCAAGGGACTCTTGATAATGGCCACCCTTGTTTTGCATAGGGGGGCCAGAGCCCCGTCTGCTGTCACTGCTTGCTACGGCCCTGTCGAGCATGGCTATCGTGTAAACACGTCTCTTGTGAAGCTGTGAACGTATTCATTTATTCATCCAAGTGAAGCTTGTAAGTTTTTGCCAAAGATTCGCACGGCAGCGCTTTGCCGTCTGATGCGGTCTCACTTCTGATTTCTCTCTCTTGACGTTTGCGTGCGGGACTCGTCCAACATTCATATCGGTGTACGCTTACTCCTAATATTGGAATAAGCGCTGGGATTAGCCAAGTGTCATTAAAGCAATCGCGAAGCCGCCTCGTTGTCTGGTCGCCGTCGTGCAAAGCCATGCATCACTGTAGTCATTAGCCGCCGGCTGTAATTGATGAATAACAAGCGTCTCGACCGGCCTTAATGAGCATGCGGATTTTAATTAAGTGCAAATCCAGCGCCCGCCCGCCCACGTTGCATTTGTCTCAATAACATCTCGGACTCACAAGTATCGTGCGTGGAGTCAACTCAATTCAAGCAGCAGTTTGGAAGTGAGCAAAGAAAATTGCTGCTTGTCCGCGTCGTCCATAGCCAAAAAGAGAATTTGAGGAGAATATTTTCAGGGATTATTCGCTCAAGTCTTCATCATTTGGAACAACAATGGCTTGTGACAGCTCGCTAATCTAGACGGCTTGTTTGGGTCCGATTTATTTATTTATTTATTGAAACCCCCATCTTTTTCGGAGCTTTATCGTGTTTACCCACGCCGATGCTAAACGGGCATAGCGCCTGCCAAAGTCCCATAATTCATCGAGCCGTCTGCGCGCTTGTTGACACGCCAAGAAATAATTTCCTGATATTTTTCTTTCTCTCCCGAGCAGAAGATTGCGGCCCAGCTTTGCGTTTCTGTGGCAACGTGTTTGTGTTGGACACAAAGACCGGTTTTTATTTTGTCTTTTTTTCTTTCTTTCTTAATGCATGCATATTTGCACATCTACCTGTCGTCGCCATCCCTCGTTCATGGAAAGAAGAAACTCGTGATCACATTTTTCTCTATTTTTCCATTCTTTACTAATCATCACTAAAACTCGTGTCCGAATATGATCGAGCTTTTCCATATGCTAATGAGGAGCAGCTACCACCTGCTCTCAACATGCGGCCAGGTAGAAAACTCCAACTTTCCTGCATGAATACATGGCGCGCTCAACTTTTAAGAGTCGCCGACGGAAATGAAATGAAATATTCATGTCGGGGCAACATGTGACTTCCAGTCACCCGCCTCTTTGGACCTCCGACCCCTCGCGCCCCTCTAATTCGTCCGCAAAAGTACTTTGACTGCGCTCGTGAATAATGAACGAGCGAGGGGGTCACGCGGGTTGCCGCAAAGCCACTCGGCTTCTTCCCGACGTTTGCTTCGACCAAGTTGCAGAGGCGAGCATTTTTTTTTTCCAATATAATGCCCGCTTGAGCGTATAAGTCACAATGGAAACATGGTCTTTGTCATTGGCGAAGAACCTCGTTGCAATTTTTCAACCGGCCCTTTCTTGGCAGGGAACCTCGTCACCATGGTTACGTGTTTTTGGCGTGAGTGGGGGGGCGGCGTGACGAGCCAGAACGTTTTTGCGTGTCTGAGCACAACGACTCAAGGCAGGCGTTGTTTCTTCCTGCTGAGCTGACCTTCTCCCCGCTGTGTACGGATCCCGTCGATGCGGCGGAGGTCCTGTCGCAAAAGTGTCGCCTTCGCTCAAGACAAACAGGGCGGCTTTTACACATTTATCCCAACGAGGGCCAAATTGCTCGGATCGTTGCCGAACGCGAAGTGTTGATAATGATGCGTGGCGCTCGCCGCCATTAACCAGAGACTTCAGACTTTGCGTATCCATCAGCGGAGATTTGCAGGCCTCATCATCCCCCCCGCCGCCTTTTCCAAAGCAGGGCAAATCAGTACGCAGGGCCACCGAGCAGCGCCTGTAATAAGATTGGAGACGTCGAAGTGCCTCTCCTTTTGACGAGGGGAAATGGATCTGATGGAAATGAGCCCCTAAATGCAAATGTCCTGCTGCGATGATGAGCCCGGGCACAATAAGACGCCAGCGTGACAGAGACATGAGCCCTTCGCAATCAGTCTCATCTTTCTCAAAGTCATCACCCGGGTCTTTATTCGCTCCAAGTCCGAATCGCTGGGATTTCTGCAAAGGGCAAAATTGTTGGGAAAAAAATTCGCCGTGATTCTAATTCACTTTTTTCTCCTGTTACCTAGGGCTTCTGCAGCTTTGCTGAAACTATGACGTAATATCCACCTCTGGAAAAGATGCCCAGATATTGTTTGCCAACAACTGGGCACGGAAATTGCAATGACAAGCAACGCAACGTAATTTTAGGAGAAATTGGAAATGAAATCCAAAGTTTTCTGCTTAAAAGGTACGTCAAAAAATGTGTCATTTATTGTGCATTCCCCCAAAACTTCTTGTTCTTAGAAACATTGCATTATCAATCAACCAAAGCTAACGTTGGTTTGAAATGCTAAGGCTATCTTAAAAATTGCAAGCACTGCTATTTTGTTGAACCAGATTGTTTTGTCATCACACTAATCGGGTCTGAAAGTGAATATCGTACTTTGTTCAATGATGTCATGTCGTATAAGAGCCATTAAAAATTCTTCCACGAGATGACAAAAGATCAAATTCACCTTCTGACGTTTATACAACAGAATAATAGCTTTGGTGAAACGAAACTTTTTGTACTGCATATTATTAGTTTTGTCCCTGTGCTTTCGACATGTCAGCTTCGACTTAATCACGGCCAGATTGGGAAGCGGCGAGATCCATTATGCAGAACCCCGGCCTCTCCGATATCAGCCATTTGTCAGATTAGCTCTGCCTCGTTTGGGACAAAAAGCCCGGGTCGCGCTGCAAACAAACTCCGAGCTAATTGGAAGCATTATCTGCGGCTGCTGCGTTCATATTCACATTTTGGGTCGTGCGGCGAGAGACGACGTACGGCAGCTGCGGTCAGATTTATTTTTTGTTGTTTTTAGTGAAACGGCACGGGGGCCATGAGTGGTCAACCTTGCTACATTTCAGGAAAGAAAACTATTGACAAAATGAAAAAAACAAAACATCACTAAATACTTTTGAAAGCAGCTAACTGTTAGCATGCACCGTCGGGGTTGTGCAAGCCTTTTAGCGATTGATAAAGGAAAACATATGTCGGGACATTTAGATGGGAAAGAGAAATTCAAGATGGCCGGTCTATAAAATGCGGAAGTGTGCGAATGGAAGCGCCGTCCACACATCCATTATTCAACGCGTGTGTGAAACGTGTTCTGTACAAAGTGCCGTAAAATGGAACATTAGAGACGCGCCCCGCTTAACCTGCTTTGTATGCCGCGTTTCATTGTGCTCCGCCATGAACCCAGACCGCTTTTAAATTATACACACATTCCACAAACTATCTATTTTTAAAACCCATCATGGAGGGGGGGAAAAAAATCATCACTGAAGAGAGCATCGAGCGAACATCTGTGATTTGAACGAGTGCAAAACATCTTAACCTGCCACATGACTCAAATGAAACTTTTCGGAGGATTCACTCATTATTTTTATTTTCGCTCCTATTTCTCCGTAGGCTAGCAAAATTTACATAGCACGGTTATTATCCATCTGGCCGTCCCGGCGACTCATCAGACTGTCCTCCAGGCCAGATGTCCAGTCTCCCTCCGTTCACTCCCAAAAGCTGCAAAACCCGTTTAGTCCCCGTTAAAGTTTTCTTTTTCCGGACACTGCGTCCGATCGGGAAGCGAGAGCGAATGAGGTGGCCAATTAGCAGCGGGCTCCCCGCCGCGCATCTGCCGGGTTATCGACGCACGCGCCGGGGTCACGCTGAGTGCGGGCCGGAGGCTGACGGCCGCTTACGTAAGCGCGGATCGTTGATGCTCGCACCTTATCTCACGGCGCACCGACGTCGGCGGCGCAGTAGTTCGGAATCACTCATCCACTTTTGAGTTGGGTCCATAAATATTTATGGCCTACCAGAAATAGTGTCACTCGGTAGGGGGAGGAGCGGAACATTTCTGCATCGACTAAAATTGCAATTAACTTTATAGTGGAGGTTTTTGGTTTTAAATTATTCTCAGGCCTTCCTGTTATAGTTTGCATGCATTGTCATTGTGCTTTTGTGGGTTTTCCACCCACATTCCAAAGCATCCATCAGAGTTTAATTTAAGACAGCCTAAGCTAAGATGAAATAAACAGCCTGGAGGGCATTTTTTATATATATATTTTTATCCATAATTCGATCGAGTCGTTACAATTTGTTCTGGGGTATTGCTTGGCTTTTTTTCTTTGGACGTTTGTGAAGTTTGTACTGTACTTTTTCTACTTGGGACGTGAAGATCCTGTAGAGGGCGCTAGATGGTTTTAGCCGGTACACGCACATGCAGGAGGGCGGAGCCAGCCAGCGCGTACACGAACCCCTCTGTGTCTTCGTGTGCCCCTCACTGGCGTCGCAGGCAAGCCAGCGAGCAAAGCGGGCGACACGCCGGAAAAGCAGCAAAGTCCAGTGGCCCGCGCAGGAGCTCGTGTTTTTGTTTTTTTTCCCCTCCCCTCCCCTCCCCAAGCCGCGTGTACGCGAGGACGCGGACCGGACACCACCGAGCCAGGGGAGGGCGGGCGCGCGCACGCAGCCTAACCTACACTTGGACGTGGCCGCGCCGAGTCGTGCAGTGCAGTAGCCCCGCGAGCACCCGCGACGACTTGGCCCCCAACTCATTGCCCGCCGGAGGGAGCGGAGGTGCGGCGCCCCCCGCGTCCCCCCCGGCCTGCGTCCATGCACCGCGCGGGTAAGTGGCGGCGTGCGCGTGGGTGTGCGTGAACGTGCGGCTTTGACAGATGAGCGGATCTTATCCCTCCTCCTCCCCCTTCCTCCCTCGCCCCCTAATGACGCGCGTGTGCACATTATAGACGCTTTTTGCGCACGCGCGCAGAGATCGATGCGGATCACTTTGGCGTAATGAAGCGCCGATGTCCCTCGTTCGGCGTGATGAAATGCAACACTCGCATTTGGTTTCCGCACGGGGGGGCCTGCTCCCAATCGACTCGCGTGTCACCGCGCACTCGAGCTATCTTTGTCCGCCACGCAGCCTCCATTAGCGCCTCATCATCTGGCCACATGTTGGCCGCCTCAGCATTCCTCCGCTGAAGCAGCCATCAGGGTGGTCAGCTTCACTCCAGAGCCACACGGAGCACATCAGGGAAAAAAAAACAGTGTGGGGCCTGCACGGCGCATGCGCCAACACCGCACACCCCTTTTCGGAGCTCATCTGCATGCTCTTGAAGCGGAGAAGAAATGTTTGCATGTTGCCAGCATACAAGCGCGAGGATAAATGTTTCAGCATGTGCTGCAAATGTTCATCCGCGACGAGCCAATCGTGAGCCACAAGTTAAGCGGTCTTGCATAGAGTTACGTATAAGCCCAGCGTAAATCCTTCAAACTTGTTCCTTTCTCATGTGTACGTTGAGGAACCCCGAGTGACCCCGGCCCGCGTCCTCTTTCCTCCTGTCCGGGCCTCCTTCAGGGGCCCCGCCTGACCTTCATCTTACTTTCCCAACAGCCAGCACCCCATCAGGGCCTCTCACTTTCCTCTATGTGCCTTTCTTCCTGGCTTCCCCCCCCCCTTCTTCTTTCACCACCCCTCGCCTTCCATCCCCCCCAGGTCCCCCTTGCCGGTCCAGCACCGCTCCAACGTTCCGAAACACGGAGCGCTCTCTTATATAACCTTGACTTTCCGCTTTGGTCGGCCGCGTAATGATGTCAAAGGTGTCTCGCCGAAGCTACGCGGCATGCTGGGAAAGTGGGACGCCGCCTCCCGACTCCCTTCCACCTGCCAGACTCGGCGGATTACCGTACGGCCCGAGCTCAGTCTCGGCATACGTGAGATCTCGTGTCCGTTGAATTATGCAAGATGGGTTTTTAGATTTACTTGTCGGCATGCCCACGTCCGAGCGGGCTTGTTTACAGCCAGCGTGACCTGACTTGACTGCTGCTGGTCCCAGAGGAGGTGGGCAAGCCTTTTCCCACATTGTGTGTTTTCCTCCGCCTAATTAGATTATAGCACCCATATGCTTGCTGGATTTCGGGCGGCTTTATGGGATCCATTCAGTGCGGGAGAATGAGGCCAACAATGAAATGTCATCTGATCGTCACGGGCGGGCGTGCCTGCCGCATCCGGGTTAATAGATCGGCCGGGCTTGTCATCTTTGACATCAAGTCAATTTTTCGGGGTATCTGTACTTGATCATATAAAGATATTTTAAAAAATGTTTGCGACCAGCGTGGTTAAGATCTTCTGGTCTCAAAGTGAGGGAGGGAAGTAAGTGATTTTTCTTTCACTTCCTATCCTTACCTTTCTTCTCTGCGAGTTTCTTCACAATGTTAGCAAACGTTTGTTTTGATAGCGTAACAGTCCAGCTAACTCCTAAAAAAAACAGCTGACGTAAGTTTTTTCCTTCTCAGTCCAAGCACTACTTAATTTAATAAGAGGGAAACTATTTTGGGGGGGAATTTTTTTAGGGGGGCCGCATTGTATATTTTGTACTTCAGCACATTTGTGTACTTGAATCCCGACTTGCATGACGTTTTGCATGTGAGCGAGCCAAAGCACCCAGAGAGTATCGGCCTCTAAGTATCGGCCCTTTCATCCTCGCGAGCATATTTCATTTGCGTGCGCCTTGTCGGGAGCCGCAGCCCGATCTCGTTGATCGACCGATGTCATCGTTTGCCGCATCCTCCCGACGAGCTTTGCGACCGCACTTTTTTGACAATTCAACCTCGGCGGCTGTTTTTACTTAGCGACATGAAATAGTCTCGCACGTCTCGCACGAGTCCAACCACCAAAGAGTCTCAACAAGGAAGTCTTCCAATTTCCTTTGAAGCAGCAATTATAGGCTTCTTCTTTTATTCTCAGCAGTCCTTTTTTTTTTTTAATTGCCTCCTAAATTTATTTCAAGCCTAATTTGACCCAACGTATTCGATTGTGGTGGAGAAACGAGGTCAAGTTGCAGCTCGGAGTTGCTGTGGTTGCATTCGGGGGTGCCGACGGCTGATAAGCACGGCCTCACGCGGTGGGAGACAAGAGCTTATCAGTCCGAGAGTCCTGCTGGCCCCGGGCGATGCTCATTTGTTGTTTTAATCGTGGCGTTGACACGCAGATGTTTGCCGCCGCTCCTCAGCCGACACGCGAGCGGCGGCGGGGCCGGGGCGGGTGAAGCTCTCGAAGAGATGCTTACCAAGAGGAGAGGCGCTCCGGCCGGTTCCCAGGATCGTAAATTTGTCATATGTCATAAACACTTGGCGTCGTGGCCAAGCAAAGAATTCTCTTCATGTGGGCGGAGATTCAAGTGGGAATAACAATTTGAGGCTCTGCGTAGCCCCCCGCCGCCACCGCAAAGCCCGCTCGCCCATTACAAAGCCTAATATAATGACACTTGAATTAATAGTTGTCATAAATGACCTTTTTTATGGCCCTCCTTTAGCCACTCCCCCCTCGCAGAGCTCCTTTCCCCCTGCTTTTAGTCCATATTTAAAATTCAGACACTCAGGCGTGAAGGAGGCCACTTTCAACGTTCAATTATCTTCTAACCACCACGATTGAGATCCTCCACTATGAAATTGTCTGAAATGTGATTTTCTGATATTACCAAAAAAAAAAAAACGACCCTTAATCGTTCAATCGGCTGTTGAGAGCACTGCTCTCCGATTTGTCGATTGGTCCAACCAGCAGGCTGGACAGTTACAGTTTCCCTTTTGTTAAATTACGTTAACAGATGCAGTCACGATAAAAATCCGAATCTTGCGTCCAGGGGATCCCATGACAAGCCGTAACCTGAATTTTTGATTTTCGATTTCCTTAAACCTGCTGTTGCTTTGTCGACTGGAGATTTACTCAACAGTCGAGGAAAAAAAAAATAAAAAATGCGACGCTAACTTTCACTGGTGAAGCGACTCACAAAGTCGCTTCTTTGAACGCTCGTCTCCTTTTACGGCTAAAATAATTTGTTGCCGCCGCAATTACGCGACGCCATCGAGCTAGATAAGCGAGGTAATAACGCAGATTGCTTTTTCATTCCAGTCATCCGTTAATAAGAAAAGCCAAAGCGCTTTTGCGGCGTCACGCTCCATTGTCGGCTGAAAAGGGGAATTTGTTTAACTGGAGGCGTGAAACAAGCAAATAATCCAAATAAAGACGACACGCCTTGCTGCCCACCCAAGAGACGGGAAAAAAAAACAATAATAATAATCAAATCCCGATTTTGGTGTACAGAGCCGCCCGCCGCCTTGCAATCATTCGTTTGCTAATCAAGCCTTCCAGACCCTGAAATTGCACTTTGCACGTAAACATGGAGGATTTTGACAATAATTAACACTCCAGATCGTGAGCTTGCCGCCATTTTTTTAATCATCACCAGGTACCGCGGTCGACGTAACACCGCTCGTGCCGAGAGATTTGCCGATCTGGTAGCTGCGTGTTTGTTGTCGTAACGCCATCAAGGTGCTGTGCAAACTGAACGCTTAATTAAACGTGCCTTTGCTGTACTGTGGACCTTGTGTGTGTATGTGTGTGTGTGTGTGTGTGTAGCATGACTCATGTTTCCTCTCCACACACACTGTGAAACTTGATATCACTGTCAAGCTGCACACTTTAGTCCCCCAACTTGCTTTTCCTTTGCATTATCCGCCACGATTTTCCCCGAATACATTCTAGCTGCTTTAATTTCAAAGGTGTTCTTCAACAAAATGCAAATCTGAAGACGAGGAAAGCGGGAGAATGACTCAGAAGATCAGCAACTTAATTTGCTCTCAGTTTCTTATGAAGCCACTCAATTTCCCCGATTAAATAGAAATAGAATTAGAGGAACTCCTGCTGCTATTCACGGAGGCCTTTCGCGCATGCTAAATTTAGCTAGCTTTTCGTAAGCGTCCCGTTTTCACGCTTGCTAATATTGAGCCGCTAGCCCAGGGGTGTCAAACTCATTTTTTTGGCGAGCCGCATTGTCGTCATAGCTTCATTATGACTGTCAACCCAAATAAATTATATACAGTAAAAGCTACAAAACAAACTGACAAATAACTATACGAGTAAAAACCGGTCAAATATTAAAAAAAAAGATATTATTAAAAGACAAGTTGCAATTCTAGTAATGACACAAATTTGATGCACAATTTGTCTTTGCGGGCCGCATAAAATGTGGCGGGCCGTATCTGGGCCCCCGGGCCTTGAGTTTGACACCCGTCTAGCCGTCTGTTGTGATGTAATGTATGGCGGTGGACGCCGCGTTGGTGTTTTCTTTTATGCTCGGCGCTCATTTGAAGTGGTGACTTGATGTGTACGTTTATGCTAGCACATTGTGTGCCTCCTCCCTCGTACGTACTGTACATTTATAAATATACGCAAGCTTGTGTGGTTTGTGTCTGCTGTAGGCGTGCACATTCTTTATCCGGCACAGGGAGTCGAGTTGACCAGAGTCCCCGTCCATCCCCCCCCTCCACCCTATTCCCCTTTAACCTCGCCTGCTGCCATCCTGTGCGCCACGCATTAGCGCTTAGCTGCTCGGAATAACTTTGCCTTCCCTCATCTTATGTTTGACACATGCGTCCCTCGCCTGGCTTTCATGATATAGTTTGAGTTTAGCAGGATTTGTTTTTTTTGGGGGGGGGGATATTTTCTCCATTCACAACATTGCTGCAAACATACAGGCGCTAGTTTACAAACGCTAAAGCAGTTTATAAAATAATCAGTCGCTATGTTTGGCAACTTTTCCCCGACCCGAAAAAAGAGAGTATCAATTTTAATTCCTGCAAAGAGTTATTTTCATAGTTTGTCTGTGAAAAAGGAATGCATTGTAGGTTTGTTACTCATAGCAGTTTGTTGCTAGCATTTTTTTCACCCCATGGTTTCAGATCAAACTTTTTTTTTTTTACACAGCAGATGTTTCACATGGGATTCATTTAAGCAAATAAACAAAAAAGATGGGGGGAAAGACACTAAAACGTTCTACTTGTGTTTCTGTCCCTCAAATAAAATAGTTGAGGTGAATTATGTTAAACGTCGCCGTGCTGGAGAATGAAGTCACTCAGTGGCAGAATATGTTTCAAATGTAAGTTGGCGGAGGAAAACCAAGTCGGTCATGACCCAAAAATACCGACGATGTTAATAGAACTGCAGAAACTGAGAGCGCGGGTGGCGGCTCGGGTTTTTCATTGAAAAATAAACCGTTTTATTTTTTCGCTTGGCCTAGTCAGCAGAAAGTGGGTCAGCCACGGGAGAGGTGGCCGTCGCGTCCGTGCGGGCCAGCGCAAAAAAAAAAAAAAAGCAAGCGAGAGTTGTTATGCTTGGCGAGGAAAAGGAAAAGCCTCGGCATGGACACGGCCCAGCTGATCAATCTCCACGCTGGCTCGCTTACGAGCGAGCGAGTCCGCGAGCGTGGCTCTTTAACTATGCAAACAAGCAGATTGCTGGAGACGGCAACTTCCACCCGCCGGATTATTGCTGGAGATTTTCTTTCCATGTTTGCAAGCGGGGCTGAAAAGCAAATCCCGCCGCTTTGAACCCGTAAAAACGCGTCGGGCTTCTGCACAGCTAATGAGCGATTCTTCGGGAAGGATTGAAACCAAACGCAGATGTGTCACATGCCGAACGGCTGATTCAAGTGCGGACAAGATGAGCGCCTCGAGGCCTTGTGTATAAAATAGAAATCGACACGCACTGTCGCGCCCGCCGTCAACGTTTGTAGCAGCCCGGATCATGGATCTCTCGCTCGTCCAGGTGGTGTGTTGCCGTTTAACTCGGCTGCCAAGTTCCGTCAACGCAAAGCGGCAAGTGCTCGCAACTTGAAACCGTTGAAGTCAAGTACTCTAGCCGCAAATATTTTTTTATTTTGGTCGATTTCAGAATTCGCTCAAAGGCCGCTTTGTCGAGCGCTTTCACAGTCAGTAGCTGTCACACGAAATCAAATAAAAAAAAAAAGCAAGAGATCCTTTCGGGATGGTGCAAAGCGTCTCGCAGGTTTTTTGCCGCTTGTGGTTTTGGAGCTGCTTCAAGAGCACGGCGTGCGTGCTAGAGCTTGGCAAGGGCCCAACCACAAAAAAAATACTCGCAGTCTGTACTTAAATAGATCTACTTGTGTCACAATAAAAGACTCGAGTAAAAGTAGTGATTCAACGCCGTCGTCTAAAGTCCCCGCAAAAGGGAAAATAACTGTCGAGGGGCGTCGGAAGCAACAGATCATCTTTTAACTTCATTCCGGCTCTTTGCGCTGTCAAACCTTCGCTTGTTCGGAGCCAGCCAAGCGCCGCGCAAGCTAGTCCGTCCCGCCGTGGAAGACGTTTGGGGCGCTCAATGCTTCCTTTGTGTCATGTCGAGGCTGCGCTGAGCAGATGGCAACCATGTTGCGCCCGTGACACGTCTGACGCCTGTCAGGTTGCGTGTCGCCGTGCCCGGCGTGCTCATTTTTTTTTGTCATTGAGTGTCTCACTAAGAATCTTCCACTAATATCTGGAATAAAGTTTAGCTCCTAGCCAACATACAAAGGCGGAGATTTACGATTTCAACATATTTCAGTTGCTATTTTCCGATTAGCCGAGGCTTTGTTGCCATCTTGTACCGTTTTGGGGGGGAACCAAAAAACCACCAATGAGTGAGTTGTGCGTGAATAATGAACAATGGGTTCCAGAGTAAAAAAAAAAAAAGTTCAAAGTCACGTCATTTTCAATTTTCCATCTTCATATATGATCAAATTAGTTGTTTCTGTCTCAGATCTTTAAATTGATTTCAATCTAATTAAATATGATTGACAGACGCTTTTATTTTTTTTAGCTTGTTCTTAACCAGTCATCTTAAACTCATATTTTTTTTATAACCCATTAAATATGAGTTTCATGTCACTTCTGACAAATTTCAACCAATCTTAAGCCTTGACAGAGATTTCTGTTCCGTGTCTCTGGCGGTTGTTTTTTTGCCTGATATCTGATCAAAAATGTATCAAGTGGGATGTGTCATGTGACCTGCTGCCCATCATCTGCTTTAAAGAGTCTCACTGCAACCGAGTTCCAGTAAAACAGAACTTCGCTAAATTCAATTGGTCGGCTTCGCTGTACGCTTATTGCATGTGACATTCAGGGAATGTTTATGCGCTCGTAAAAAAATCTTTGCGGGCTCCGACTGGTGCGGAGGTTTGTATGGAACCGACATGACTTGTTTGACATTTATGTACGCTATCGTTTGACAGCTGCGGCTTGACGACCGACCGACGTAGCTCGTTAATACGTCGGCGCCGCTCGTATACGTTTTGGCCCAATCTGTCTCCATCTTTGCCGAACAGGTGCCAGATATGTTATTAAGCTCCTCTGTGATTTCGCCGGGCGGCCTCGGCCTCAGGTTGGACACTTCATTTGGCTAACGGATTAGCCTGTTGAGCCTTTTAGCGCTAAGCCGGTCTCGGGGATAATAGAGCATCGCTTTGCGAGACAACACACCCCCCTATCATCCTCGCCGATGGATTTTCCACATGGTAGCGTTCCCTCCCGTTGGGAGTCAACTAACTGCCGTCACTATCGCTATCTAAGCCCCCCCTTATGCTCTCCCGCGCATGGTCACGTGTCGGCTCTCGTGATCCAAAAACCTTCTTTCCTCCGAGAACCCCCCCCCCCCACCCTCCTCCTCCTCCTCTCGTGGGAAGCGACCCAAGTCCGTCTGCGTCGTAATTCCGGCGGAGAAGGACGGCGAGTCTTGTGAATGGCGGAAAGACAGTCATGCTCCTGACTCATCGAAATTCGTGTGTAATTTCTCTCCCGGCGTACTGCTTAATAAAAAATGTCCTTATTTGATTTATATCATTTGGCCCTTTGTCGTTTTGCCGCATCCTTTGTCAACACTCACAGCCGAGTATGCGGACAAACAAGTTTTTCATGCGTGCGAACGTTGTGCGCATTCACGATGTGCATGATGTGGCCGTATATATTTATTTCATACTGCCAACGCCCGGCGACATTCCGGTTAAAAAAAAAAAAAAAAAAAGCACATGCTGTTTTAATGATTATAATTACGCTCTCCTTTTTGTGGCGGCAAATCGTCGTCGGAATAGCGCAAAGCGCTCGACGGCGTAGCCGCGCGTAAACATGCTTCACTTGATTGCTAATACTCTCGGAGCAAAAAAACACGTCAGAGCGTGCTGACGAATGCAGAGCTATTAGTATAATGATGATGGCCGTGGTTAGGAGCGATGGAAAGCATCTTATGGATCCCATTTTAGACCGCAAAATGTCTGCCTTTAAGCCAGACAATGTTGTTGTTTTGCTTCCTTAAAGCCAAATAGGTTATGATTGTCGTTCTCCATTAATTGGCGTGCTGTGATTCGTCCTTGCTGACCGAATCTGATGACTCGCAAGTCTGCTTGCAACTTTAACATCTGAGGAGAGCAAGTGTGAGGTGCTGCAGCTGGCCACGCCCACAAATCCTCCTGTGTTTGCGGAAAGGTTAAACATTTCTCTGAATTTGCACGCTTTTATCGGAGAGTCACTGTACGGTTCAGCCTCGACCTCTGACCCCGGGCGTTTGCACGCTTGTCTTCAGGTGATCGATCGGGGAGAGTGTTCAGAAAAAACGCTGACTGTGTTTATAGAGCAGTCCAAGCATAAGGCCTGCCTGCTAGGGTATGTAATCAGAAGAGGCTTGTGTTGTGAGGAACATACTGTACTCGACTCGGGCTGCTGCAGTGGAGCGACTATAAATAGTTGGCGCTGATAATCAGAAGAAGAAAAGCGAGAAGAAGCAGCAAGCCGGTGAAGAAACGAAAAGTCAACAAACACTGAGGAGATGATAGGGCAGAAAACGTTTAGGAGATAAACCGGCGTGGATATCTCCGCACGTAAACATGTTTGCCGTCCAGCTGGCATGACGACAAAGGCTTAAATCCGATTCGATGGCACCGCGCTAAAGCCTTGCTGGACACCTTGATCATCTTTTTTTTTTTCGAGATCATCTGCTCAAATTCACCTGCCGGCTGTCAAACTTGGATTCGGTTCGCCTTGCACACACACATATTTGTGCACACAGCAGTCCCAATGTTCCCATTTGGAATTCTACCAAGCCCCCCCTCCCCGCCACACACACACGTCACCATAGCAACCGAGTATGCGTTCGTACACGCACACACAGAGTCATTCCATATTTGCCACATTCTCTCTCTGCGCATCCCACTCACGGCTCCTCCTCTTACAGCGTTCCTCCAGGAATGTTGGCCGCTCTTCAAAAGTCCTAAATCAACTCCAGGCGGCGAGGCGGGTCGGACCGGGTCGGGCCCCCCTCGCTGCATGTCGGTCGCCCCCTGCGCCCCGACTCTCCCCCTCCTGAAAAAAACAAAAACATTAACATCCTAACGTCACGCTGGATTTCTTCTCATCGTCAGCACTTTGCTATTAAACACGTTCCCGCCGACCGAAAGGACCCATTCGGAATTTGCGCCATTGACACGGCGGGAGGATTTAGCCGAGCTGTTTCTCCTGCTGCTTGTCAGCTCGCCAAGGTCTCGCTTGCCATGAGTCTGTGGTTTGGAAGGAGGAGAGAGAGAGAACGAAAGAGAGGAAGGTAGTAGAAGAAACTTGGCGATGATCAGCTGGAAATATTTGGCTTCATGACATCGTGGGTGACTCGCAGCTTTTGTTTACTCCCGTGTCGCATTTAGCTTTGCTCGACAATTTGGCCGTCCTCAAACTTGGTCATATTTTGCTTTTGTTGACCTACAATCTCAATTCAAAATGGCCGACGTAGCAAAGCGCTATCATTAGCGGGAAAGAAGAGTGACCAAAGACAGTGTTGTCCACGTTGGAAACTTTGGAGAAAAGAGGCATGAGAACTTCTCCAAGTGCGACTCTTGGATCATTTCCACACAGTGGCCGGAAAATCACGACTCCACAAGTGTCCGTGTTGTTCTTGGCTCTCCGATGCGGTTTGTCGATAAGCGTTTTGATAAGAAGAGCAAATAAGTCCTTTTATAGCCTCAACCGTGCATGGCGCTTTTTAAGGTAGAACATGTAACGTAAAACACGTTTCAACTTCTGCTTCGACTCTTCACGACGTCTAATTGGAAACATGTCAAGGCTTCTGAGAAAAAGAGCTTCAGAGAAGGTTCTGTTCCGCGCTCGCTAATGTTTACCTCATGGCGGTAATGGCGAGGCTAATGTCTACGGTTCCGTATGAGGCAAATAATCTCACTGGAAGGATTTACGAAAAAGAGCCGTCGGTGTTTGGAAACGCTGCTAAGCGACACGGCTACGTCATGTGACTTTGGACGCCGTCCGTCTATCCACCCGTGGCTTCTCCTCGCATCTCCTCACGGGCAATCAAACAGGAGCCGGAACGTACGTGCATGGAAAATAAAGCAGAAGTAAAGGCGAAATTAAATTAAATTTCCCGCGACGCCACTGATTGAATTACTACCGCGGCACGAAACGACGCTCGGCCGCCGATTGACACGAGGGCGTGCAGAAGAAGCGGAGGAATGGAGATTCCACGGAAGAACATTTCCAGGCACGCTGAAACCAGTTCTGAAACCGGTTTTTGTTTTGCCTGCTGCAAAATGATGAATGTAGTGCCAGCACATTGCTCCCAGATGTGGTGTCACAATTTTGTCCCCATATGTGAGCACGGCGTCACCGGCACTACCTTTAGCTGATCTTTCAGACTTGACACCATCTTGAAGACTCTGAGTGTGATTGATAATATTTGACATCAGCACTTATGAGAAACTAAATCAAGGTTCGATCGGTCGATCCGACGACGACAGCTAGCATGACGCTAATGTAGTACGAGTGAGTCTCACTTACACTGACGGGTGGCTTCCTCTTGAGCTTCCTCTTGAGTTTCCTCTTTGCTTTCCTGTTGCGAAGCACTTAGAAGCTTTTAGCGGCGTCCTCTCTCTTCATCCCTCGCTTCCTTAAATGAGCATATTTCAACACTCTCCATCCATTTATCTTTCTTACATTGTCTCACGTGTGATTCACGGCCGTTCCGCGCACCGCGAGCGGAGATCAAAATCGGCTGTTTGTGCACAAAACAGCTTAATGGAGTCATTTGTCTTCATATCTGAATTATTTAATATGGTTTGGCGTTAGAGAGCTTTCGCTGGCGATTCTAAGCCCAGCAAACATTCTCGGTTCATCAGTGCGGCATTAATATTTTCAGTGCAGAGCATGAATGACATGATGTTATTTTTGTCTGTCTACATGTTGCTGCACCATTTGTGTCTTGGCCTTGTTAGTTTGCTTTACACGATATGTCCGCCCTCGCACCAGCACTTCTTGGGCCCCTTTGTAACACCCACCCATACTTACAATGCTCTTTTCCTGGCCCGCAGGGTAGAGACGAGGCGGACTGTGCCAAGCAGGAGGCTGGAGAAAATAATTAGCCGTGCATGCAGACACACGCCTAACATGACTGGTAGGTAGACCGACAAATAGAAGATAAAAGACAAAACATAATTTTGATGATTGGTTTTAGTTTAATGGGGGAGGTGTTGAGGGGGGCAATATACTGCATAAATTAATTCATGTTCATTCCAGCCTGTCTGGTGTTTCCTAGCATGCGTTAGCTTTAAGCTAACGGTCACTCGTATCTTGCTCTCTCAAATTACGCTTATCAGATTTTTTTTGGGCTGCTTCAGGTGTCATTACTATCAGTGTGTGTCGCTTTGCCATATTAAAAAAAAAGCCAAAGCCGTGCAAAAAAAGGGGACTAGGTCAGCGAATAAACAAAACACAAGCATTTTTTTCTTTTGCATCTCAGACTTTGTTCTCGCCAATGTTTGTCCTGCTAGGCCGGCACAGGACTTCTAAGCTCGCGTTGGAGCGCGGCCGGGATGGCGCTGGCAGAAAGGGAAAAAAAAAAAAAAAGTCCTACTTTGGCTCTTGATGGCTCGCCAGCTGCCGTTACATAATGTCGCTCGTACACTTGTGGGAATAACGTGTGGACAGGGTGAATCATGAATGTGGATTCTGGTGCTTTCCGCAGAGCAGGGGAGCGAGCCAATTTCATGATGTCATCGTCTGTTGTTATGAATAGAATCAAATCAAGATGGTCGGGTCCCCCTCTACTCTACCTTTCAAAAGTTTTGGGTCACACAGGTAACTTTGTGGCTTTCCCTCCAAAACGCACCATTTGCTTAGACGCAACTGTATGCAAACGCGCTTCGATCTCAGCCAATCGCAACTCGGAGCCGTCGGGATTTTCCTCCGGCAAAACGTCGCGGTCGGCTCATCTGGCCGCACATCTGGAGGGCGTAATTGTGCTTTAATCCCGCTTTAAGCGACGCGCCGGTAGCAGCTATCGAGTCCGAGTCGACCGGACAGATGTTGAGGGAATCGCTGTGCTTGATTCTCGTGGAAAAGAAAATGTCAACATGGAGATTCACATTCTCCTGTCGTTTTTTTTCCTCCTAGATTCCCTGATTGGTGTACTTTATCAGTTCCTTTAAATAGATGAGACAATTAAGCTTTTCGTAAAAATGACTTCGCAGTTAGCATGTGTGTGTGCGTGCCGATGTCAGCCGTGCTCCTGCAGCCCCAGGTGAGATTTACGAGGTGTTAAGAGAGCTCGCCTACGAGGGCGAGGTTCCGTGAGGCCGGCACTCATGAGTACGCTGCGCCCCTTCAAAGGCACCTCAACCCCCAAAACCTTCAAGTGTGCGCCATCACCCCCCCCCCCCTTCCAATCGCACCTTCTCAAGTGTCCGCCCGCCCGCCCGCCGCAACATCGGCCACCATTTTGTTTACCCGCTTGGCAGCATTAAAGCAACCTTCCACCTGAAGCCTCTCCACTCAACAAGATATTGGCCCCAGGCTCCAAAAAAAAAAAAGGAAACAAGTGCAAAGTCTCGGTAATTGCTCTCGGTGCGCCTCATGTTGTTGTGAAACGAGCAGACCGTTTATGAGTTGTAACAGGACGTTCTGTACTCGCATGCGGGTCCGGCGCTATGCATAACACTCTGGCACATCTGACGCTGTTCCTCAAACACAAGCTTGTTATTGTTATTAGATAAAGGAAATCAGGGCACAATAGGTGGGACTCGAAATCAACTTTATATAGAAGGAAAAGATCAAGTCATGGAAAACTTCTAATTGCACACGGCAGCCAAAATTGACAGTGGGATGTTTGCAAAAAAAAAAAAAAAAAAGACTACAGCAGAGTTTCACAACATTCCAATGTGAGAGTCTCTACAGCAAAATCTTTATTTCCCCTCAGCTGCCCACTTTAGGAGATTTGTTGATTTGAGTGGCGGCCAACCCGCCGGTGATCCTACTAAAAGCTTGCTGCCGCGTTTTTAAGTCAATATTGACATTCTTGTCCCGATTTCAAATGCAAATATCTCCTAGGCCCGTCCGAAAGTACACCCAGCTGCTCCAGAGCGCGTCGATTTCAAGTTAGCGTTTGTAATATTTTTTGTTTGGCGACTCGGGTGAATTGCTTGAACCTTAACATAACGAGGAGGAAGAGTGAAGCTAGCAGTTGTTTTCACACCTCTGTTTTTTTTTTTTTTTTTTTTAAAAGCCACTAGCGACTTCATCCGCTTTACAAAGTCGAAAAGTCAAGTCATGTGCTAGCAGACACAAATGTGTGAAAAGTTCCCAGTATATAAATGGCAGCCATTAGCGTTTTTGCTAGTATGTTGTCGCTCGAAAAGGGCTTGTTAGCGACATCCGCGATGCCTCAATGGACACAACCCCCCGTTGGGGATCTGGTCTGAGCGATATCATTCCGGCTAACAAGCAGCCGCCCCGCTGTCCGCAGCTCATTGATCACCGCCGACTCGGCGGACATTTGCTCGCCGAGTTGGGATTGAACGGAAAATGCGGCCTGACTTTTGACCGTCGCAGCTGTTGATCAGCGCTCGTGGGTATTTGCAGCTGTCGAGTACAACGAAGCCTCCGATTTTTTGCGGCTTGACGAGAAGACCACTTGGATTGTCCTGTGGTATTTCCGCTTCTGCTTCCTCTGAGGCTCCTTGAGGAGAGCACTGCTTGAAATCGGCGCTAATTTCTGTTAGCATATCTATGGCGGTTCCCCATATATGTTAGCATTGGGGTCAAGTGGACCCTCGTCTGCGCTTTCTCCCGTCCGTCAGCTCGTAAATGTCACGGCGTGGACGGATGAAACGCTCCGAGAGGACTTTTATCCGGCCCCGCGGGATTTGGGGACTTGCAACCGGTCTGCTTTCTTTCAGCAGTACAAGTGCTGGATTGATTTGCGAGATAGCGAGCACAAAGGTTTATTAGAAAATAGTCCAAATGTAATGATGTGGATTATGAGAGCCCACCCACAGCATCTGCCTGCCCGCCCGCCACTGTATTTGTTTGAAGAGTTAATTACGCGCGCTCAGACATAAGCAGTACCCCCGCACAATCGTTTATGAGGCGAGCCGCGGGGCTTCTACTTCCTGGGTTTACCACCTCAACCCCCCCCCTCACCCGTTTCCTCACCATCAACGACATTTTATCGTTATTTCAAAACTGGCCATACCCACGGCTTTTCCACGACTCAGCAGAAACGACGTCAAATCGGCAAAAATGACTTTCACGGCGCATTTCACGGGCCAAAAATTCAATTTCTTGTTTTCTTTCTGATCATGCATTCTTAGCAACATTGTCCATCCCCCCCCGCCTGAAATATATTTTAAATAGACACCAAAAAAACAGCTCAAGGCCTTTGACTAACGTGACTAAATGTAACGTGATGGCTTTTAATGTAGGCTAATGCGCTACGCTAGCCAGCCAGCCTCTGCTTTTAGCCTTCAACCGCTCTTGAACGGCATCTTTTATTCCTTTAGCTCTTCTATAGCACGAAAGTTTGCGATGTGAATTTCATGCGCCTTGCTCTTTTATTGTGAAATATAACTCGGCCCGTCTTTAATCAGCCGCTCGCGTTCCCTTGTCTGATGAGGTTCTCGCTTCTTGTGTCACATCATTTGTTCTTCTTTTTCTTCTTCTTTGGCGGTTCTCGATTGCTTTTGTTCAACCCGGACGGAAGGTCCATCCAAGATTCTCGATTGTCCACGCGTGTGATTGGTTGCGTGACGTATAGATTTTTCAAAACCCACTCTGAACTTTC
Organism: Syngnathus floridae; assembly: GCF_059516105.1. NCBI lineage: Eukaryota > Metazoa > Chordata > Actinopteri > Syngnathiformes > Syngnathidae > Syngnathus > Syngnathus floridae. The sequence continues at coordinate 7,114,337 of NC_142430.1, read as the reverse complement.
ATCTAAGCTCTTAAAAAGGCCTTTTTCATTACTAAATCAATCCTGGGAAAAAAAAAAAGTCCATCCCGCTTCTCCCTCGTTAGCTGCAGAAGCACTGGTTCCAATTTCCCACCGCCGCCGCGAGCCCATTGGCCGATGCCGGTACATACCCCCGACACACCCACTCCGCCCCAAAAAAAGGCTTGCTGGCACGTGCTACGAGCTGGCCTGTGTGACTGGGCAATTAGTGGCTTGGATGTCTGTTGTGAGAGCGTCATGCCCGCCCACACACACATTCAGCAGCGAGCGTTGCCAAGCGCAAGCAGCCATGTTGACATGACCTGAAAGATGAAACGAGATCAGAGTGTCAACATTTCTCAATTACAGTGATCAAAACGATGCCAGTTGTCAGGATGCTTGTGCACTGATTGGCTATGTGAGTTGACAAAAATCATTTGGGGGCTCAGGATGAACAAATAGAATCCAACAAAGCTCACCAGTTCGGATTTCTGAGGTGCTTATTCTAACGTATTGGCGGGGAAAGTATCATTTAGCTTTTTGTGCTCTTCCCGTAATTCTCAAGAAAAGATTCTAATTTTGCCCAAAATTTCTGTTCTTAATTTCCCTTGTCAGCAGAAATTTTGCATCCCTCGTGGCCTTTCCCGTTTGCTTCAGTAACCGCAGACGGGATGATGCCCTGCGGGACGCCTCAATCCGGGCTTTGACTCATGAGGCGACTAACGAGATAGCCGCCACACAATATGATTAGCAGGGGTCGCGCAGGGGACGCGTGCTTGCTGGCTTTAGTAGCGGGAGGCGGGACGAACTCGGGCCCTTTCTCCGCAGTTGCCTTCGGGGTGACGCTAATGTCTCCCGTCTTGATGCGGGCCCTCTACGTCCGCTCACGTTAGAGGCCGCTCCGTCTACCCCCTGAAGAAGGCACGCTGGCTGCTAGCCAGGTTAGCGATTTAGAGCTCGCGCGGCGGCACTGAAGGCCCGCAGTGCCACCCGAGTGAGTCACGGAGCTGATGATGCTAACGCGCTAGTGCATCGATTGCCCGCTTTAAGTGCATTCAATCACGGGGTTATATTGCAGGTGTCAAACTCGAGGCCAGCGGGCCACATCTCACATTCCATTGACGTCAGTTCAGAACTAGCAAATTCAAGATAATTAAATACCTTTCTGTATGCGATGCGATTCGAAAACATATTTTCACACGTATCGGCCAATGATGATCAGTCACCGATCAATCGGAATTTCCCTACACACACTGTGTGCAGAAGGTGTGTGTGTGTGCTTGCATGCCTCTGCAGATTGGATGACCCAGAATGTCTTGCTCTCATGTTCTGTCAAGAGCGCTCACGTGCACCAATGCAGCGTGAGGACACACACACACACACACACACACACACACACACACACACACACACACTGTACTGGTGTTTACCGTCTGGGAGAGGCAGCCCATATAGAAATATAGCTACATACCCCCTCTCGCCTGTTATCTTTCTCCTCCTCCGCCAACGTCTATCTTTCTCGTTTATCTCCGCTGCCCGATTGGACGATTGGACCGGCGGCCTGCGATTGGATGAAATCCACCCTCTGTGGTTTTATGGCCTGAACTCACTTTACTGATAAATATAAAAAGAAAAATGCCGCAAGGGAAGGTGGGGATTTGTAAATTATTTATGATTTTTTTTCTTTTGTGGATGTCTTGAAATACGTGTTTGGATAGTATCATTGGAGCGTGGATCCCGTCGACCCACATGCCGCCACACTTGTCGTTAACCATTGATGCCATCCGCTGATGATTAATGACACTCGTTTGAACCTGATGATCACTGCATGGGCGTGTCAACCGTCTCCGATGTCACGCTCCCCGATATCGTGCCGCCTTTGTCTCTAGGCGTCTCGAGTTGCTCAACTTGCTGTGACAAAAGCACATGCGAAGCGTCAAGGAAGAACATTTAGATATCTTCACATGTCTGGCATGATAATTACTAGACCGATAGCGTTTGATAAATAAAATTGACTCGGTTGTTAACGTGCTTGTTTACGCGTCGTCAACATTCAGCTGCGTCCTAAAAAAAATCTGGGGTGATCCTGCACTTAAATGTGGCGTCCCTCAGGGATCAATGATCAGTACGCTTACTTTCTGGAACTGCCAAGACTTTTTAGGTTCCTTTCCATCAGTAGCTATGTCAGCTTGATCCTACATGAATTTGTCATGCTAATGGAAGTTTTTTTAAGCCGCTGGTTTTTTTATGAGGACTAGCCTCGCCGTGACCTGGTGAAGCCGGAACGTCGAAAATGGACTTGCTGTCAAAGTGTCTACATGGGCCTCACAAGAGCAACACAGATGGTGTTATGAATGCCAAGTGGTGTTCTCTCTATCCCGCTTTTGTACACGTATACGTGCATACGTGGTGTAGAGTGCACATGTAATGCGCCGGGGTCAAAGTCATGGATAAATATTTAGCATTCCTCGGGTCCGGCGGAACCTCGCGTGGCCTCGGAGAGCCGGCAGTGCAGCCCGCCCCCCACCCTGCACTCATCCGCGCATCAGTGCCCCTGCGCCGAGTTCACGCCTGTGCACTTGACTCAACGCTGATCTGAGCCTAAAAGGCACCGCCGGTTTATTTATACAGCAGCGTTTGTACGCAAGGCGAATCGGCCACGCTAACCGCACAATGCTCCCGTTGAGGGCTGAAGGCGATGAATGTGGGAACCTCCTGAATCTTCACCCTGATCCTTCCTTCCTCTTCTTCTGCTGTTTCGTATCAGCCTTGCTCTTCGTCTCCAGTCCTGAGGAGTCCTTGATGTGTTCTGACACCAGAAGGTCTCAGGGGGCCGACGACTCTGTTGTGGTTTTTGGACATGCACGTGTAAGGCACATGTAGAATGTGTGTGCTTATACAGTATGTGGCTGAGATGAAAACTAATCAGATCCAGGACCACACACATGCTCGCAAGGATCCGGCGGGGGGCACCGGGGCCCCTGGCCCTCGGGTGCCCCGGCCCAAGTCTTTGCCAAGAAAATCACCTTCCAGTCCATTGCCTCCACCCTTCTGAACGCCTACACACACCTCTCCCTCCCACGCCACTTTCTCATCTTTCATAGATTTTTCTGGATCCGCTCAAGGCAAGAAAAATTGCGAGGGGCCTCACGAGGCTTTCCCGTGTCCCCCCTCCCTCATGTGTCATGACCATGCTGGTGTGTGCGGTGTGTTTGTGGTTTCTTTACAATATTTTTTTTTATAGCTCATTACAGAGGTGGCTGAGATGTGGTGATGAATGGAAACACTTGGAGGGGGTACCGAGAGGTGACGTTAGCCGCCATCTTGACACGCGTATCTCCATTCATGGAAAGCAGTGCTCCTCAAATAGTTTGTGTGTGGGGGGGGGTGACGCCAAGGAATATAATATATAATTTCACGCAAACACTGATGTGGTTTGGACCATAGTCTTGAGACAAGTTAAAAAAAAAATATTAATTGAGAAATGTTGCTACTTTTTCTCCTTGTCGCCCCAAATTAAACGTTTGACACTTTCAGCAGCAGCCAGTGTGACTTATTGCAAAGTCCCTTGACAGCCATTAGGCTTTAGAGACATGAAACTTGATCTTTGGGCTTTTAACTAGAGGGGGCGCGAACAACTAACCCCGAGACACCCCCCCTGGGGTCTGATGAGTGGTATAAATTTAGGGCCACGTGTAAAAAAACAAATCCTATTTGATTTCTCCAGTGTTTTTCAAACTCACTTGTTGCCAAGAGAAATGATTAGAGTTGCTAAAAATAGCCACTAAATGGTCCTCAGCACCTTGAACTTCGAAAACGGCTAGACACATCCGTTTAGAAATAAAAAATCATCCTGCCAAATTAAATCCAAAGAATCGTACGAATCTCCCCCCTCGACTCTGATTTGAAACACGAAGCCAAGCTGTCAAGTCGTAAAGTCTCAAAGTTGCTTCTCGTAATTAGCTCGCTCACGCTAACTTTGAAGTATTTGGTGAATGTGTGTCAGCGTGCGCAATTAAATGCTGAAGCCTGCTGCGGGGGAGAATGCCTTGTTTTGTTTTTTTGTAGGCCCAATTAACCAAAAAACGTCAAGGGGAGAAGCCCCTGCGGCGTGTGGGAAAGTGAATGAAATTCCATTTGGATGCATCACAACAAACTCGCATTGTTTCCACTTTGATTTATTTCATTCTGTATTTCGGTCAATCGCAAGCATATGATTAATTTGCGTCACAATCAACCTGTCACTGCGTTGTATTATAATATTGTAAACAGATGTGGTCAACACATTTATCTTCATTAAATATGACGCCATGTGCTCCGCACAAATCCGTAGCACACTTTCAAATGGAGATGAGCGCAAAAACATCTGCCCGTCTTCAAATCTCTCGGTTTTGCCTTCATCCTCCGAGTTCTCCTTTCAACTTTTCCTTTCATGCCCTCACCCGTAATGAGTTTTTATCTTCATTTCACCTCGGCACGTGTGAGCGTTGGCCTCTTCGTCCGTTATCTCCATGCCAAACTCTTGTCTCGTTTGACCTTGGAGCGGACGAGTACGAATGGTGACTTCAGGGAATGACGTTCAAGGACTCCCGACTGGAAAGTAAAAGTTCTTCCAAAAATGAGCAGGGGGAGTTTTTCCACAAAAATAGACCACCATTTTTTTTTGGGGAATAAATCTGAGTGGACAAAAAAAAAAAAAAAGGCTCCACGTGTACCACGCAGCCAAGAGAATGACAAAAATTACAATTTAATTGGAATAAATTTAGCTTCTAAATGTAGGTCAGTGCTACTCTGTTTCATTCCATTGAGAGTGACACCAGCATGCTACTAGCTACCATCTTAAGTTATTTATGGATATCCAAAATCCATTCCATTCAAATATAGATTTTCTTTGAATGCAATGCCCGCCATGCCCTCTTTGCCCTCACCGCCTGCCTTTTTGTTAGCCATGACCAAACGAGAACATTAGCTCATCTATTCTGCAAGAATTTCTTTCACTCAAGCAAGAACAAAGACGCCTGTCCGCCGTCCTCCCGCTCTCCCGTGGCGATAAGTGGCCAATTGTTGCGGCGCAAACAAACACTAGCGTGTCGCGGCGCTTTGTGCGAGACGCTCTCCAGTATGGAGCTTCTCTCGTTAAACCCAACTTATCATAATGAAAGAGTTTGTGTGTCATGTGACTCCTTTTGGTATGTGCCACTTGGCCGCCGGGCAGCAGTATCATACCGTCGGTCATAATACCGTTGATTGTTTCACTATCCCGGAGTGATTTGGACGATGACTCCGATTGATGTGAAGTTGCGTCACACTAGTGTGTCATTAAACGAGTTGAACAAAAGGTTGGTACAAATTGAAACCAACTCGGGCAACTTCTGTACACTCATTGTCAGCATGTGGGTCAAGTGTCAGTTTCAATATAACTACGACAGTTAAACATGGTGTTCCTCAGGGATCAATCATTGGTCCACTTATTTTTGCATGCATACATCAGTTATGTCGTGACGGATATAACAAACCAACACACCTCATTTGTTATAATTGGTCGATGTTTGTCTTGTTCTTTTTTTTTTTTTTTTTTTTTCTTGTTTTCATGCTTTTTTGCTGTAATGTATTCCCTGTTTTGCATTTAGTGAATTTCCATTTTTCTTTGAATCCTGTCGGGTGACGCCCAAAATAATAATATGAATGTGTTCTGTCGTCTTGTAGGCTGGATCGACCTTCCCCCTCCACGACTTTGAGGTCGACCTTCGACACGAACAACAACCTGCGAGGTCATTCATCAAGGCCCGAGGTCGTTCGTACCGCACGCCACGAGGGGTCTGCTCCCTCAGGGGACCACCGCCACCCCCTCCCCTTTCCCCCTCCCCACCCCCCCAACTTGAAACCCCAGAGCCCGGACCCTGCGATCTTCCGGCGATCGACCCGTCCCGAGTGTCGAATGACAAGCGTGCATCCGAGGGCGGGGCTTGCCTCAGTCTCTCGTGATTGGCTGCTGGATGGAATTGAGGTGAATGGAACACATGCCCAAGGAGCAAGAGCCTAACCCACTCGAGGGCGAAGAGAAACGGTGAGTCGAGCGCATTCTGCACCGGTATATCCGGTCGGGCCGGTCCAAACGCAAAGAGACACAACGTTTCGTGATCAATAAATACCCCGACATGAATACTTTCTGTGCATGATTAAATATAAATATAAACTTCCGTGTAGACAAAAGGTGTGGATGCCCCTGTTTGAAACGCTGCCAAGGACATTTTGTCGGCACGTGCTTTTTCGAAGCAACTTTGATGACGTGAGATCACTTCACTTCTGTGTTTTCGTTCTCGTGCAAGTCGCGCAAGTGTAAACAAGCTCGAGGTTTTCCTTCCCGCGAGGATGTCCTGTCACGAAGCGCTAATAAGCATTGTTATGCGTCGCCTTCGCTGCGGATTGTGTGACTGATTACATCATGGCCGCTTTGTGCGCCAAGGGGGCTTGAATATCCAGTCGGGCCGTGAGCGGCGTTCGCTCCAGGCGAGCGACTGTCAGCCTTGAATAAAGGTGGCGTAATTAAACGGGAAAGAGAATCTGGACATGCTCCCTGGATGAAAATCATTCTCCTCAGTATGATGCGATAGCAATTACCTGGTCAAAGAAGCAATTTTGACCTCCGCTGCCAGTGGCCATTTTCCTTATCGACTCAGTCAAAGCAATTCGGGAGTAAATATTCCGCCACTTCGGGAAAATAGCTTCTAGAAATGACATGAAGACCTTGAGAAAATTGTGAGAAGATTACGTGGGTATTGAAACTTGCGTGACGTCTCTCCCGTAGAAAATGTGTACAGTAATTGGTTGACAAGGGCGGCATTATACTTTGAATGTCACGCACCCCTCCCAGCATCAGTGACGGTCACATGTCTCGGGTCATGATGATTTCTTTTACTTAGCCGGCTTTTCAAAACATCCACAGAACTGCATGATCGATCGCTCTCAGGCATTTTTTTAATAATCAATACTCTGTTCCTCTCTTGTACTTTTCACCCCCGCAATCACATGAAAGCTATAAATCTATATATGGTCTGCATATTTTGCACCTATTATAGCTAGATCCGGAAAGTTCCCTCTCATCGAATGTAGTCACTCCTCGGGTCAGGTGGAAAAGGGCGAGCGTTAGCCAATCAGGAGCCGGCGGTGGCGGAGCTTAGTGGGAAGCTGCGCAGGGGTGCGTTTTGATGAGCAAGTTAAACTTAGACCAGACAGCGCTAAGGTTGCACGGCGGAAATAATCCGGCGCTCCACTCAGACGTCGGATTGATTTGTTTTGGGGATTTTTTTTTGACATGCACATTTTATCACCTTGCTGTGTCACCAGGTGAGAACTTTATTGTTCTTTCTTTTCTGCACATCTGCTGTGTGTGTGTGGGGGGGGGTTTAGCTCAGGTTACTTGGAGAAGACACGTGAGCAATATCACGCATATCCCAGTGCCGTGTTCCAACCGCGCCTCATGACGTTTGGTGTTTTGCAAAACGCCGCCGTGACTCGACTTGCGACCACGACGCACATTCCGCTCGTGCAGGCCCGTTCATGTTTGTCTTCAACAAGAATTTGCACAGACAAAAACAAACCTGCAAAAAAAAAATATACAAGCACGTGGCAAACAGAGCGACATCATAAATAAGGTGGCCAAAAAATAATCATCCATGTTTTGATGTCAACAAAAGCAGCCATGTTGAAACCGAGGCTTGTTTTAAAATGTGACGTCCACGTTGAAGCTGAGGCTTGTTTTGAAGTCACCCTGCCTGTTGGCTGCGGCAGAGACGCTAAGCTCATGTTTGGCTAGCGGGCCGTGTTTATATTTCCATCATGGCTATTTTGGGCTTAGGTGCTCTCGGAAGGCTTTACGTCCTCGTAAAAAACACACTTCGGGTTTTCCTGCTATGTGTTTGGCCATTAGATGGCGCTTTGGAATATGATTCACCTTTACTTTTTGAGTTGCCTTTTGACACTCGAGGCATTCGAAATGTCTTCAGTGTCACGTTGCCGTCACTCTGGAAGTCGCCGAAATAGTTGTCGGAAGCTCTTGCCAGCTCCGATGGTCCGATGATGCTAAATGCCAATTAAAATATCCTTAAAAGGAAAGCCAAAGTGAGACATCATTTGATGGTTTGAATCCAAGCGGCAACTCTTAAATGCTAATCACCTCGTTTTCTCGACAGTGTTGACTGACGCATCAGAAGGAGAAAAAAAAAGTTTTGAAGCCGAACAGAAGCCAGCGTGACACCATCTAGAAATGTCACGGACATTTATGGCTCACGATAAGACGCCAAAGTGTTTCTCTCGGGGTGGCGTCAGAAACTGGGACTCTCTTTCCCCTCCACCGAGCCGCCGTTAAACGACCTTGATGTGACGGCAAGACGACGGATTCCGAGAGCCGAGCGACTCCAGGGATTGAGAATCGCTTCCATCTCTGACGCATGCTGATCCTCTTCTGAGGCTTTTGTCACAAACGCCCCCCATACTCCTCCTCCATCTGCGCTCGCTTTGCTTCCCTGCCAGAATTTACATCTGAATTTGACTTGGCGGCTTGTGCACGCCGGCAACTCGGATCTCGGAATTCCCGCTACGTCCCCGCCCTGCTAATGGGTTTATTTATTTTGACACAGAGGTGATTCCAAAACAAAAGAGCCAAGATGACTCGGCTAGCTATGCGAGAAAAACCCCGCGATTGTGTGCCCGCCTTGGCCACTAGAGGGCAATGTAAACAAGTCGTACACATTTATTGATTGACTTTCTCTCACTCACCCAGGTGGCTCAATGGCCCAAAGAGGAAGAGGAAGAACAGTCAATGTTCGGTTAAGAGTATGACGGGTGAGTAAGCTGCGTGACTCCATTTTTTTTTTTTTCCATACTTTCCCCGAGTATCAAGCTCGCTTAATCCTACGTGGCAAAAGGCCATCTGGATGACCTTTATTGTATAAAAAAAAAAACTGTAGTCTTGGAGAGCATAATGAAGGTGCCTCAAGGCATGCAGGGAAATGTTCTAACCTTGATTTACCCCTGATGGAAGCCGCTTCATCTCCGTCAAGGATGTACTCGCCAGTTTTCCGAACACACACACCGGCGCCCTGATCTGCACCCTGTTTTTCTTTTTTCCCTCAACTCCCCCTGCCGCGATGATGATTATCTGAGGTCTTTGTTGACTTTACTCCCGATTCGTTCTCGTCCGCTTCTCCTCGGCTTTATTTGTGATTATTATTTTCTCTCGCTCCCCGTGGGCTTCCAGCGTAATTGTCTCGTCTCTGTTTTTGTATCCGCTTTCCCGATCCGTCGTATCGTATGACCTCGGTTTGTTGGTCTTTTCGTGATTATTTGTGTTTTCTCTCGCTCGGCCAGGGTACATCCCCAGCTACCTGGAGAAGGATGAGCCATGCGTGGTGTGCGGCGACAAAGCCACAGGCTACCACTACCGCTGCATTACCTGCGAGGGCTGCAAGGTAGACCCGTTCGCCACAACGTTCCTCCCAAGCTGAGAATATAACACCTCGCGCTCCCCTCCAGGGCTTCTTCCGCAGAACCATCCAGAAGAACTTGCACCCCGCCTACTCGTGCAAGTATGAAGGGTGCTGCATCATCGACAAGATCACTCGCAACCAGTGTCAGCTGTGTCGCTTCAAGAAGTGCATCGCTGTGGGCATGGCCATGGACCGTCAGTCTTCATCGTGGTCTTTATCTTCTGGATTAGCGGTACCTTGACCCGCGTAAATGCGTCGTCGTCTTCTCGCAGTGGTGCTGGACGACTCCAAGAGGGTGGCCAAGCGGCGTCTGATCGAGGAAAACCGGGAGCGCCGCAAGAAGGAGGAGATGGTCAAGACGCTGCAGAACCGGCCCGAGCCCAGCGGCTCCGAGTGGGAGCTGATCCACATGGTGACCGAGGCCCACCGGCACACCAACGCTCAGGGCGCCCAGTGGAAGCAGAAGCGCAAATTCCTGGTAGGAAAGCCTCGTCACAATACTTTGGTCCACGTGTCTGTAAAAGTGGGCCGAGAGGGGGGAGGGGGATTGCCGTCAGTGAATTAATCTCGCCGCTTCCCTGGAATGTGAAGCCGAGGCCCTCAGAGATGAGCGCGCAAGCTGTTCTTCGCTCGGCGGGATAAACAAACGGCAAGAACAAAAAAGAGCGAGCTTGCGTCCCATCTTGACTTCATCTCCTCGCAGTCTTTCTTCACGCTAATCCTCCTGGGCTACTAATTCCTCTCGCTTTTCCTCCTTTAATCGCTTCCCTCTCTCCTCTCTTTCCCAAAGCGACATTTGTTTTTCCTCCTCGTCCAGGATTGGGCGAATTCTCCTTTGCTTGGGTGTCTCTGACATCACGCCACTTCGGCGAGCCCAACCTGACATTTCACTCACTGGGGGGGACCGGCGGGAGGCACTTCGGGTTGGCAGCTGTTGCTAGGCAACAAGAAGGAAGGAGATGTGTGTTATTCCGCTTTGAAGCATCCCGCTGACGTGGTTTGTTTACGCTTGCTCCCGCCCAGCCGGATAAAATCGGCCAGTCGCCGGTGGCGCCCACGTCGGACGGCGACAAGGTGGACCTGGAAGCCTTCAGCGAGTTCACCAAGATCATCACCCCCGCCATCACGCGAGTGGTGGACTTTGCCAAAAAACTGCACATGTTCTCCGAGGTGAGCCCTCCCCGCCCGCACGTAAAGCGAATCGCCGCTACGTTGCCGACATTCTCCGTCGCCAGCTGCCCTGCGAGGACCAGATCATCCTGCTGAAGGGCTGCTGCATGGAGATCATGTCGCTGCGGGCGGCCATGCGCTACGACCCCGAGAGCGAGACGCTGACGCTGAGCGGCGAGATGGCGGTCAAGCGCGAGCAGCTCAAGAACGGCGGGCTGGGCGTGGTGTCGGACGCCATCTTCGACCTGGGCAAGAGTCTGGCGCAGTTCAACCTGGACGACAGCGAGGTGGCGCTGCTGCAGGCCGTCCTGCTCATGAGCTCAGGTTGGAGGCGCTTTGTGAATTTTCTGTTTTGGTCACACGGCAAAGCGAGTGACCGCCGCTCGCGTCTCCTCCAGACCGCTCGGGCCTGACGTGCGTGGACAAGATCGAGAAGTGCCAGGAGACCTACCTGCTGGCCTTCGAGCACTACATCAACTACCGCAAGCACAACATTCCTCACTTCTGGCCAAAGCTGCTGATGAAGGTGACCGACCTGCGCATGATCGGCGCCTGCCACGCCAGCCGCTTCCTGCACATGAAGGTGGAGTGTCCCAACGAGCTCTTCCCGCCGCTTTTCCTGGAGGTCTTCGAGGACCAGGAGGTGTGACGGAAACGTTGAGCCCCAGGGGGGAGAAAGAAAGAAAAAAACGTTTTCTGAACTGGAAAAAGGAAGTGGAGCAAAAGAGGAAATCCAGCGGTGGCGCTGGCCCTTCTGTCTGAGCATGCTGTCTGGATTGACGCCAACACACAAACACACCACCCGCGGGAACGCCAGCCGTGGCTCCTCACAGTATTACGCTCATGGTTCTCCGTTGCGTCCTCACCGGACGCCAAGTCCTCAATTCCTCCAGTCAATCTGAGCCGTTACAGTCCATCCCGAGCGACACCGGTGCTAACCTTCTTCAGACTACTCCCTTTTTTTTTGTTGTGCGTTGATCATGGCTCCATATCGAACTTTTTGTTTGTTTTTGTAATCGGACCGGCGCCTGTGACACACGCAAACACACACATAGCCTCACCTCAAAGTAACGTGAATGCCTCATTGGCTGCCTTGCTAGGTGGCTGTTTTTATTTTTTTTCCTTCTTCTGTTGGGGCCCTCACCTGCGGGGCCTTTACTGAGTCCTCCTCCAGACTTCCATACACATTTGCCTTTTTGTTTCTATTTCTTTTTTTTTTTCTTCTTCATAAACACAAACGCAGGCAAAACACGCCAAGAACATGGCGAGCATTTACCTCAAAAGTGGACTCATACCCCCACTGGTTCCGGGCACTACCTCACCTCAATATACATACACACACCTCAGTGATATCGGTTGCAAAGAAATGCCGCTGAAGAAGACGAGAGGGCCCGCCATCTTGCTGGAAGACCTTAACATCACATTTGGAATTTTTTATTTTCTACAACCCCCCCCCCGGAGAAAACGCGGGACCAAGAGTTGTCTCTTTGAGATTTTGAATCCACATGGAACACACACATATACGCACACATCCAAGGAGCAGTCTAAAAGGAGAGCTTGGACGCCACACGGAAGAGCGTGAACCAGGGAGTGTCCGTTCCAATCTGGAAGCTACAAAACGTCCAACTTGGGACTCGGACGCTGGGAAACGAACAGGAGCGCCGCCACCCCAAGTACCCCCCCCCCCATCACCACAGACTCCATCCCTCCCCCCCACCGACCCCACTCAGGCTGTTGAGTTGTTTTTGCACTACTCACAACTGGTGCAAGTAAAAAAAAATAAAAGAGCGGCCTCTGTGCGACGGAGGCAGCGGGCTCAGCCCAAGACTCGCAACTGTCAGTATTAGCGACCAGGTCCATCCACCGAACGAGGGTGAGGAGGGGGCGCCACGCCACCTTTTGTGGAGGTGGCAAGGAGGGACCCTCCTTGTGAGACAAGGCAGTTATGAGGCCTCAATGTTGGGATTTAAAAAAAAAAGAAAAAAGCCAATGCAGGTTTGGAATTCCACAAGAAGAGGGGAGAAGATTGAGTGTGTGTGTTTGTGTGTGTGCGCAAAAATGGCAAAGCTGCTTGAGCGCAAAGGTTCTCAATCTTGTTGGGTCCAAAGGAGACATTTTGCCCCCCCTCATAATCAGAATGCCAATTCAACCATGTTTAGAAAAATTAAATAGTTGCTCAAAGTGAGGGTGGTCAAATTCTGACCCAAAAAAAAAATACAGAATTCTGTGAATGTTTTTTTTTTTTTACTCAAATGTAGTAACTTATTTTTTTCAAAAGGATACGCCTTAATGATTTATTGCAAATTATTTTGCGACCCCGCAAGGTACCGAGGACCCCAGTTTGAGAACCACTGCTGGAGCAGGTTTGACCAAGGCAAATATAAATGTTTCTAAATCCTTCAGAGAAAGATGAGATGACTTTTCAAAGGACTGCTGAACAAAAACAGATTTATTTTTGCTTTTCCTGGTTTTCTTGTTGCTTTTTTGCGGGCTGGGAGGGGAAAACTAGGAGCTATCGTCACTTTCGGACCACGCATGCAGTGTAACCGCCATCCTGTAAGTGAGTGTGTGTGCGTGTGTGCGCAAATGTTGTCCATCCCGTCCCCCGACTCAGAATCCCGCTTTTATCAGGAGTAACTTTCAACCAACAAAACAGGAAAACCTTTTTATTATTATTATTATTATTATTGTTTTAATTGTTGGTGTTTTTTTTATGATGGAATATGTCTTTGGAAAAAAGCAAGAAAAAAAAAAGTGGAGAAAAAAAAATAACGGAACTGAAACACAATCTCGTCATACCTCACAAGTGAAAAGGAGCGCGGGAGGCGGGAATCGAACGTTTTGTGAACGCTTGGAAAACACACAGCAGTGTGCTAACGAGAGTTGTGCGCTTTTTGCGCGTACAAGTTACAAATCCACAAACCCCCCCCCCGTCACTCTTCACCGCCCTCTAGTGGCGTGTTTGCGCGGAGCCTGGGGGGGGGTCCACGGTGGTCTTGAGTTTTGTCATGGCAGAGTGTTTCTGGTATTGAATGTAGCTGATAGGAATGGAGGAGGGGGGCTGCACCCAACCCCCTCCCCCCTCCTTCCCTCCCCACTTCCACACACCAGCAGAGAGGACGGCACAACACACACACCTGCGTTGTTGTTTGTGTGTGTTTGACAAATATTGTCTGGTCAACACAACCAAACCGTCCAACACATGAACTGACGTCACCTGACCGCCCCCCCCCCCCCTTTCCTTGACCACCCACCCCTCACCCGTTATCATGCAGGCTTGTGTGTGTGTACGCGTGCACGTCTGTGGCTCGACAATGTTTTGTTCCCATGCTTCAATGTTGATTATGCAATTTCCCTCCAAAGTGAAGCTCAGTTTTTGTGGTTACCCAATCTGCATGCACAACTAAATTTATTAGTTAAAAAAAAAAAATCTGCACCCAAATCCAGTTTCAATTAAATACAAAATTTATCGTGGTTGGACCCACACAGAAAAAGTCATTACTACTGGATATTTTGTCCAACAAAAATTGAACCACGTATATGGAAAAATGTGTCAATTTTTTCGTGCCTTTTGGGTAACCACACTCCCCAAGTTGACCTTTAGCCTTTAGCTGCTAAACAGGATTTTGCCAAGTCTGCGTGTGTGTGTGCCTCTGTGCTCTCATCACTCAGTGGGCGGGGCCACCAAAAAAGAGTCTTAGATATATTCCCCTCCAAAATTCCCCCATCTCTTTGAGATATATGGGAAGCTTTAAAGTTTTCAACCCAGCGACTAAGTTAATGTAAAGGAGCGCTAACGGCTAAGTAGTATTTCGTGGCACGCCGCCAATCCTCAACGAAGGCACTTAACTCACAAGCACTTTGGACGAGCGTCTCGGCGAAGACAAAAAAAAAAAAAACGTGTGACGAGGCAAATGTGATTTGCGTGTTTCGGGATTTTTGACTTTGAAATCAAACTTTGAAACGAGTGCAATAGCAAAGCAAAGAAAGAAGCACTTGAATAATTCGGACACGCCCACCTGAGAGCAGCGAGGCCACGCCCCCACACACGCGCAAACAAATACACGCACACACACAAACCACTTTTGTGACTGGGGAACGAAAGCTGTTGAAGGATTCTCTCAGGTATAAGAATTTTTTTTTTTTTAATAAATGATGAAACTTAGACGGACGCAAACGTTTATTCTGTTTGTCTTCATTCATCCTCATCTGCCTCCTCCTGTCAAACATGGCCGCCGAGTCGATTGTTATTGTTGGATGTGTGCCATTCAATGTTATTTTTCCCGCTCAATTCTTGAGTGCGTCTGGAAAGTGTTGACAGCTCTTGACTTTTTTCATATTTGACGATATCCTTATTTCAAAATTGGCAAATTTTCTTTACTCAAAATTGCAAAACACTTCATTCCGTCACGAAATAAGGTTTAGAAAATGTGGGAAAGGGCTGTTAAGGCGTTCCTGAAGCACTTGGTTCATTTTTATGATTGATGATGATATTAATTGTCCATTCTAATCATCAGATGATATTATTCCAATAAGTAATGAATCATTTATTTATTTTTTTCCTCCCTTAATGTTACGCCAGCCTGCTTTTCTGCATGTGTGTGAGTGACATACCGGTTGTGTGACGTCAGCCCCCCCAACACCCCCCCTCCCAACTCAAAGCCACTTTTGAGGCCCGTCTCAAGTGTGCCAGAATGTACCTAATCACGTGTCCGCCGTGATTCAAGCCAGGCGAGCGAAGGGAGTCGGTCGGCGGTGTCGATATCGAAAGCACGGGTCATATTTCATAGTCAAGATTGTTGCTGAGGAGATTAAAAGCACGCAGGAGATTTAGTGATGTCTGCATGACGTCGTCAGGTGCCCAATAATAAGAACTTAGATTTATATGCCGTCTTTCAGGGGACTCAAGGACACTCAGATTATTGAGTACCTCAGCCGGAGTCAAACTTCATATCATAAATTACAAATTGGACCGTATTAATTTCGAATCTTGTTTCCATCAGATTCAATCAAGCCAGATTTTTGATAATTGCTGAATTTTTAACATTTTTTGATCCCGCTGAGGACGGCAAAAGCCAACAAAGAGCACTTAAAGGAGCGGCTGGGAATGATCATGCCTAGACAGCAAAGAATGTACACAAATGACGGGATGAACCGGAGATGCTTTATAAGTCCGCTTTACATATGCAAATGTTTGAAAAAAAAATGATTTCACGACTGCTCAGGTTAGAAAAGACGGGCCTCCAAGAGGGTTTTCAGGCCTCCCCCTCCCCTCCCTCCCATCTGGTTTGTACCCCGCCTCACGACAACATCCTCACACGACTCGTCCTCGGTTGTATGCAAAGCCAGCAACCCCAAACGAAAGGATGACAAAACAAACACTCTGTAGCAGGTCCGAGCCGCCTCACACGACACCAGCAAAGTCCAAACACCTGTCCAGACCTCACGTCCTACCGCAATGTCTTCTTCTTTTTCTTCTTCTTGTTGGCTTTCTCACGTCGTTCGCCACGCGGGAAAACACGACGCTCGCGCTCTCGTCATCGATGTTTGTGTGTTGCACTAACGTTGTACAAAAAAAAAATAATAATAATAATGTGTGTCCGCTGTTTGCATCCGAGAAAACGGCACCGTCTCCAATGTGCCGTCTGCTCTACGTGAACGCTGCTGTGTCGCAACGCGCTGAATTCCTTATTCCTAGATGTCGAAGCTCTTCTTTGGGAAGTTCTCGCTCCTTTTTTTATTTAAAGAATAATTTTTGAAAAATATTCACACAAACCACCTCGCAGAT
The DNA here is from genome assembly GCF_059516105.1 of Syngnathus floridae. Taxonomy (NCBI): domain Eukaryota; kingdom Metazoa; phylum Chordata; class Actinopteri; order Syngnathiformes; family Syngnathidae; genus Syngnathus; species Syngnathus floridae. The sequence goes on along the minus strand of NC_142430.1, from coordinate 7,097,894 downwards.
ATGCTCTTCAGGCCGTCCCAAAGGCCTCAGTGTGACCACGGCCTGGCCCTGCACGCACTCAGGGAGGTTAAATGGAAGGTGCCAAAGACCGTGAGGTGTGTCAGGATGACCAAAATCAGATTATGAAAATAAATAGAAATAACTGAAAAGGATTCTAGAAAAAAAAAAAAGATTTCACACAGAACCCAGCAAAAGGAAGATATTGCCATGTCTATGTGAAAGTTTGTCTGCCATGTGTGCAAAAAAAAAAATCACAGGAGGAATCCTTCAAATTGGCCAATTAAGACAAAAAAATAGAAGAGGAACAAAAAAAAAAAAATGATAGGCAGTGTGAAAGGGGGCCAGCAGTCCACCGGGGACCTTTTTCACCTTGACAATGTCAGATCCAGATGGCAAGGGTGCGCCAAGTCCACTATTTGTCTTTCAGGAACCGACAGAAACCTCTGCCACTTTGGACTTTTCTTTTATGCGCAAGCCAGTCGGGTGCCATCATGCAAAAAAAAAAAAAAAAAAAAAAAAGGCATTCAGGAAGGCCAAAGCACAGGAGCAAATAAATAACAAAAACAAAATGCGCAAGAAAATGGCCGCCAATCTACTGTGATGTCTTCTCATGTAACACCCAAAAACACGCTGGACCACCACCCATCTACACCTGACCACCACACACACACACATGGTCAGGTCAGGTGTGTGTGTGGTGGTCCGCGTGTGACAATCAGCGTGTTTGTGTGCAAAATGTCCATGTGTGTGTTTTTTTTTTGTTTGTTTTTTTAAAGCTTTTTTTTGTGGGTCAGGCTTTTGAAAGGAAGATATTTTTATGGTAATTGTCGCTGGTCTATTTTAATGATATATTTATGTAATAAATATGTGACTCAAGTGACTTCTCAGCGCCTCTCTGGTCTGTTAGGTTTTTTTTTTGTTTTCAAAGATGCACTAATAAAATGAACCTCATACATCACGACTGGATATTTATTTCTGTGGATTTAAACCCAATAGATCATTTATTTATTTTATTTTTTTTTTATATTTCAGAACTCTCTCTGCCAGTTTGTCTTCCGAGGACAAGCAGTGTGTAACTTGTGAGCATGTTATTGTCGAGCGAAGTGGGCCATGAGGGATATGGGGGGTGCAATTGTGGGAAGGATGGGTGGGGGCTGTCGTGGGGGACATGAGCTCATTCGGCAGCTTTCTTCTCAGCCAATCCCTGTGTGGCTGCTCTCGTCGGTGCTGGCCCCGCCCTCTGCATACGCCCTTCTGTGTACCCCCCCCAACACACACACATTTCATGCTCCCTGCTCGGTCATTGCAGGAATTTTCCACTTGGTTGAGAGGGAAGGCCTCAGCCAGCTGCGCTTCCATTCTTGCGTTATTCTTATCATGATTATTATTTGATCATGATTATTATTCCCTTTGTGTTCATAACGATGTGCTCACATGATCGGCTAAACATCTTCTCCCATTTCGACTTTTTCCACTGTCTCGACTGCCGCGTCCAATAACGCATGAGCACACCGAGTACTGCTGGACCATGTGCATGTGGCACGTGAGGCCCTTATGTAATCACCGCCCCCTCCCCCTTGTCCCGGTGCACATACGTGGGCCTAAATCAGGTCAGGTGAGGACGACGGGCCCAGACAGCTGAAGCGCTGCCTCCCCCACCTTACGTTTGTGTACAGTAACCCTACAAAGTGTTTTGCAATAAGTATCGGCGGCTGGTAACGCCAGGCTCTTCGACTACCCGATAAAATAATATTGGCATGATACCCAATCCAGGCATCACCACACCCTTGATTTAAACCACTGACACACACAGCATAATAATAAGAACGATGCCAGAATGACCTTCAGACAGCCTGCTGGGTTTTAGTAAATCACTGAGATTTAAGTGCAACCAGTAAACATCGCCTGTTTGTGTACATAAATTGGATTCACTCCTTTGTGCATTATTCATGGTGGGGGGATTTTATTGATACAGAGACAACATTGTTTCCAGTACTGCTTAGGAAATAATCATAGGAGCTTTTCACAACACTCCTCTGGGGGAAAAAAGCAGCATGGATGTGTTGACAGGCTCTCAGATAAGGCTATAAAGCACGTCTTATGCTTAGTTAATTTCATGTACGATGTATGGTGGATGAAGGTGTGTTTGAAGAACGTAGATGTGTGACTTGGAATGAGGAAGGAAAATATCTGCGCTGAAAGCTTCTCATGCAATAACAGGAAAACATAAAAGGTATCGCTGTCAACCACTTTTTGCCAGCTTGTTTCCTGACACTTGTTTTTTTTTTGAGTCCTTTCACTCAGTTGGCATGAATTGCTCCCAGCTATGTGTCTTGTTTTTTTTGCATCATAGCGGCAAGCTGTGACATTCTGCAGATACAGAGTGAGATCACGTCAAGGAACCGAAGATTTCACAGGCCTGGTTTCATCACAGCCAGACTTAGATCGTTTGAGTGTTTGATTGTTTCCTCCTATTTCCTCAACTGGCAACACAATGGAGGGACATAATTCAAGTTTTTACAACCTTTGCATGACAACAAACTACTTATATGCAGCCGTATTGTTTGCACGGGCTTGAATTAAGCTGGATAAATTGCTCAAAATCTTTCAACTTTTTTTTAATAGATACTTTACTCACGATTGTTTTATGTTTATTTATTTTTCTGGCGATTAATTGTTAAATGTTTCGCGTGGTGCGAAAAATACAATTCGGACTCTAGAAAAAAAAATTCCGAAGCTCCTTTGGAGATAAACAGACTGCTGTTTTGTAGGTGTAATTAGTCCGCTTGTCCACAAGACGGCGGTCTTGCGCAGCTCAGCCCAAACCGGAAGCGGAAGTAACCGACACTTAGCCTGTAACACGCTAGCATGGATTGTTAGCTTCCATTACGTCTCAGAGAGTGAACAAATCCCGAGCAAGAATGGCAGACGCCGATGTCGACGAGCTTTCCCAGCTCGAATTTTTATCTTTGGTGTCCAAAGTGTGCACGGAGCTCGACAACCATCTTGGAATCAGCGACAAAGACTTAGGTTTGACCACCACGTCGAAGAATCGTGCTAGCTTAAGCTAACGCAGCTCCATCTTTTGTTTACTACTGTTATATCGCTGTATTTAGCTTTATTGTGTGCGAATTACTTATGATGGTGTTAATGTTTGCTTTTTGTATTTCAGCTGAATTCGTCATTAGCCTCGCGGAAAAAGAACCCACCTTTGACGGGTTTAAAGCTCTTCTGCTAAAAAATGGAGCCGAATTCACAGTAAGTACGCCTCAAAGAAGAATCTGTAAGTATTGACCTTATAATGGTGTTATTTTCTTGATAGGACTCTCTCATTGGCAACTTGCTCAGGCTCATTCAGACCATGAGACCCCCGTCAAAGTCGTCCACAAGCAAAGGTGAGATGACACTTATGAGGACAACATGACAACATGAAAGATGAATTTGTTTATATCATTACAGCAGCTTCTGAAGTTCAGAAGCCATTGTCGGGGAAGGACAAGCTGAAGGAGCTTTTCCCAGCGCTTTGCAGACCAAATGAAGCTCCACCGGTATGAGCATGACAACACCCACTCAACACGTGATGTGAATTTAGAGTGTTTTTTTTCTTGTCTTCTTGAGAAAATCATGGATGAAGAGGACGTGAAGGTCGCGGCTGACGCCATGAAAGAACTGGAGATGTTCATGCCCAGCGTGAGCAGCACCGATTCCAAAAACGAGCGTAGCCGCGTGGAAAAGAGCAGACGACGCAGTCGGAGCAGAAGCCGGGACCGACACAGACACCGGGATCGGGACAGGGACCGCAGGAGGCGCCACCACTCACGCTCCAGGTCGAGATCTCGGTCCAGAGACCGCGATCGCCACAGAGATAGCGAACGCTCAAGACGGCGAGAGCGATCTTCCCGCTGGAGCGAACGCTCGCCAAGCCCCCGAAGAGACCAAGACCGAGACTGGAAGGACAAGCATGTGGACCGTCCGCCCCCGGAGGAACCCTCTGTGGGCGACATCTACAATGGAAAGGTCACCAGCATTATGCAGTTTGGATGCTTTGTCCAACTGGAGGGCCTCAGGTGTGTCCTGCAATAATATTTCTTGGATGAAGACTTTATTGTTAATCAAGTGTCTGTTCTCTTTCTGCAGGAAACGATGGGAAGGTTTGGTGCACATTTCTGAGCTGCGCCGAGAAGGCCGAGTGGCCAACGTGGCCGACGTGGTCAGCAAAGGGCAGAGAGTCAAGATCAAAGTCTTGTCCTTCACGGGCTCCAAGACCAGCCTCAGCATGAAAGTGAGCAATGGAACATCGCCATTCCGTCGTCCGGCAAGAAGCCGTCGGCATGTCAACATTCCTCACCACTGTTTTTTTAGGATGTGGATCAGGAGACGGGCGAGGACCTGAACCCCAACAGGAGGAGGAACGTGGGGCCCGACGGCAGCGAGGAGGTGACCATGAGAAACCCCGACGGGCCCAGCAACCTCAACCTTGGCCCCGCTCGCGAACTGGAGCAGGATGACACGCTGGAGAGGAAGAGGCTCACCAAGATATCGGATCCAGAAAAATGGGAGATCAAGCAGGTTGGTTGAAAGCTATGGAATGCAATAGAGCTGTAATGCCACCTAGTGGCAGAAAAAAAATTAAAAACTGTGAGCTTGCTTTTATTTTCTAGTTACAGTTCCTCCTTCTATTCCTAACCAAGGCTTTTTATTTCCCCAGATGATCGCCGCCAACGTTTTATCCAAGGAAGAATTCCCCGATTTCGACGACGAGACGGGGATCCTTCCCAAAGTTGACGACGAAGAAGGTAAGCAAGAGATTGCAAACCGTGGCAAGACGAAACACTCAGCGGATCTTGCGCGGCGCTTTCCCAGACGAAGACTTGGAAATCGAGCTGGTGGAAGAGGAGCCGCCGTTCCTGAGAGGGCACACCAAGCAGAGCATGGACATGAGCCCCGTCAAGATCGTCAAGGTGCAGCCCGTCGCAACGCATCGTCGACTCGCTTTTGCACAAACGCGCTGACGTACGCTAACGTGCGTGCGCAGAATCCCGACGGCTCGCTGTCCCAGGCGGCCATGATGCAGAGCGCCCTGGCTAAAGAGCGACGGGAGCTTAAGCAAGCGGCGCGCGAAGCCGAGATGGACTCCATCCCCATGGGCCTCAACAAACACTGGGTGGACCCGCTTCCCGACGGTAAGTGCTGCCGCTCTCTTCCCGACGTATGTATAATATATGAGAGTCGCTGGGGTGGAAACGTCAGCTGCGCTTTCCAGGACATGAGAAGCCGAAAGCAGGGTTCAATCAAATGAGAGAATTTTTCGTCAATTTTAAATTGCAGCCGACGGCCGGCAGATCGCAGCCAACATGCGCGGCATTGGCATGATGCCCAACGACATCCCCGAATGGAAGAAGCACGCTTTTGGCGGCAACAAGGCGTCCTACGGCAAGAAGACGCAGCTCTCCATCCTGGAGCAGAGGGAGAGTTTGCCCATCTATAAATTGAAGGAGGAACTCGTTCAGGTTCCCTTTCGTCGGCTTCATCTTCCACCCTAGTTTGTCTGGCTTGCCGAGCTCCCGTTTTGTCTCGCCGCAGGCCGTCCACGACAACCAGATCCTGATTGTGATCGGGGAGACCGGTTCGGGGAAGACCACGCAGATCACGCAGTACCTGGCGGAGGCGGGCTACACCACCCGGGGGAAGATCGGCTGCACGCAGCCCCGTCGTGTGGCCGCCATGTCTGTCGCCAAGAGGGTCTCCGAGGAGTACGGCTGCTGTCTCGGACAGGAGGTGCGCCTCGCAGAAGCGCCGCTTGCAATTTTGGTGTCCTCCAAAAATCCATGCCGTCGCTCTCCTTAGGTGGGCTACACCATCCGCTTTGAGGACTGCACCAGCCCCGAGACGGTGATCAAGTACATGACGGACGGCATGCTGCTGAGGGAATGTCTAATCGACTCGGAGCTCGGTCAGTACGCCATCATCATGCTGGACGAAGCCCACGAGAGGACCATCCACACCGACGTCCTCTTTGGTCTGCTCAAGAAGGTTTGTGCCACTTTTTATGATGTACATATTGTCATTATGATTTGACTCTTTGAAAAATCCGACTTTGCGGCCAGACGGTGCAGAAGCGCACGGACATGAAGCTGATCGTGACGTCGGCCACGCTGGACGCCGTCAAATTCTCCCAATACTTCTACGAGGCGCCCATCTTCACCATCCCGGGGAGGACGTACCCGGTGGAAGTGCTCTACACCAAAGAGCCCGAGACCGACTACTTGGACGCCAGCCTCATCACCGTCATGCAGATCCACCTAACCGAACCTCCCGGTACGTAAGGCTTCATCAACTCTGCCGTCCTTCAAGCCACAACATCAGATCCTGACCTCCTCCTCCTCCTTCAGGTGACATCCTGGTCTTTCTGACCGGACAAGAAGAGATCGACACGGCCTGCGAGATCCTCTACGAGCGCATGAAGTCACTTGGCCCCGACGTTCCCGAACTCATCATTCTGCCCGTTTATTCCGCGCTGCCAAGCGAGATGCAGACCAGGATCTTCGATCCGGCGCCGCCTGGCAGCAGAAAAGTACGTTTAGGAACTTCAACGCACGCGTGGCTCGAGTAACCCAAAATTTGACTCAAGTTAGGGTACTGTTACTTGAGAATAAATTACTTCAAAAATATAGTCATCCAAATAATTGCTTGAGCATGAAGGTCAAAATTTGCACTCTTGTTTCTGCCAGGTCGTCATAGCGACCAACATCGCCGAGACGTCGCTGACCATCGACGGCATCTACTACGTGGTGGACCCCGGCTTCGTCAAGCAGAAAGTCTATAACTCGAAGACTGGCATCGACCAGCTGGTGGTGACGCCCATCTCTCAGGTAGCTTGCCGCCGCCACCGCCGCACTTCTTCTTGTCAGCTGAGCTTGCCAATAAAATATCTTGGACGTCTTGCAGGCTCAAGCAAAGCAAAGGGCGGGCCGCGCCGGCAGGACGGGCCCCGGAAAGTGTTACCGCCTGTACACGGAGCGAGCGTACAGGGACGAGATGTTGACCACCAACGTGCCAGAGATCCAGAGGACCAATTTGGCCAGCACGGTGCTCTCGCTCAAGGTACACGCACAGCACACGCCGACGACACATGGATGTTGCGTTGATCTAACGCATTTGCGTCCTCGTCCACCCACCAGGCCATGGGCATCAACGACCTGCTCTCCTTCGACTTCATGGACGCTCCCCCCATGGAGACGCTGATCACGGCCATGGAGCAGCTGTACACTTTGGGGGCGCTGGACGACGAGGGGCTGCTCACGCGACTGGGAAGGAGGGTGAGGACCACCGCCAGGAAGTTGCTTCTGTGATTTGATTTTTTGGGAGGTTCCTGATGTGCGCCGCCTTCCCATCCAGATGGCGGAATTTCCTCTGGAGCCCATGTTGTGCAAGATGCTGATCATGTCCGTGCACCTGGGCTGCAGCGAGGAGATGCTCACCATCGTGTCCATGTTGTCCGTGCAGAACGTCTTCTACAGGCCCAAGGTGAGACACCATCAGACCTCCTCGTTTTGTTCGTTATTTGGGCTTGTTGTGATTTTTTTTTTTTTGCGTGTGACACAGGACAAGCAGGCCTTGGCGGACCAGAAGAAGGCCAAGTTCCATCAGCCCGAGGGCGACCATCTCACCTTGCTGGCTGTCTACAACTCGTGGAAGAACAACAAGTTCTCCAACCCTTGGTGCTACGAGAACTTTATCCAGGCTCGCTCGCTGAGGAGAGCGCAGGACATTCGCAAGCAGATGTTGGGCATCATGGACCGGTACATTGATGACATTTGATTTCAAAAAATGCATTCAACGGAATAACGTCTCATAAGCTCTAACCGTTGCTTCTCAGACACAAGTTGGATGTGGTGTCTTGCGGTAAGGCCACTGTGCGAGTCCAGAAGGCAATCTGCAGCGGTTTCTTCCGCAACGCCGCCAAGAAGGACCCTCAGGAGGGCTACAGGACCCTCATAGACCAGCAAGTGGTCTACATCCACCCTTCCAGCGCTTTGTTCAACCGCCAGCCTGAATGGTAAGGGGCGGGTTGAATTGTTGTTTAAGCATTTTTTTCCTCCTTAAAAATATATGTAAGATGTTTAACTGATTGAGATTGTTTTATTCAGTTAAGTTCAAAATAAGAAATAAGCGGTGTAGGTAGTCAAAGTATTTTTTTTTTCCCAAGGCTAGCCTTATTTACTTGTTTTAAGATACCTTGCCAAATAAAAGTCTCATATTCCAGCATGACGGCTTTTCCTTTCCGTCTTCAGGGTAGTCTACCATGAGCTGGTGCTGACCACCAAGGAGTACATGCGTGAGGTGACCACCATCGACCCACGCTGGTTAGTGGAGTTTGCACCCGCCTTCTTCAAGGTGTCCGACCCAACGCGCCTCAGCAAGCAGAAGAAGCAGCAGCGCCTGGAGCCTCTCTATAACCGTTACGAGGAGCCTAATGCTTGGAGGATCTCCAGAGCCTTCAGGAGACGCTGATAACTTTTTGTCAACATTTTTTTTTTTTTTTTAAAGAATTATTTTCTTTATGAAAAAATGAAAACTGTTCCAAAAATAGTGATTTTTTTTTGTGCATAGAAGTCTGTTATACAATACTTGTCCATCAGTGTATAAAATCATTTAATTTACAGTTTTACAAAATGGATTGAATTTTTTTGGGGGGGTACTCAGGACTGGAGTAATTTAGTTAATGTTTTATAAGCCATAAAATCACAAAACTCTGGAGGATATCACAGACAACAAAAACTAACAAGTTAAACTTTTAAATGTCCAATCAGGTAAGTATACTCCGTGATAGAGGAAAGATAAGTACAAAATTATTAATACACTGAAATTTTTTTCTGAATAACATTACGTCTGTTGTCTTACAGCTGGTCAATAGAGGGCGATGTCTAGTGCGGCCGCTTGGTTTTAGTGGAGCGCAGAAGAAGAGTCACTTCCGTAGTGACGGTAGGTGGCGGGAATGCCGAGTTAGCTGGCTAACCTCCGGACAATCCCAAAAGAAGAAGACTAGTCACTTCCGCGTCAACACAGACTAGCACAACCAACATGGCGACGCTAGATAGTCTTAAACGTTTGGAGTATTTATCTTTGGTATCCAAAGTGTGTACCGAGTTGGAAAACCATCTTGGAATAAGCGAGAAGGATCTTGGTATGCCCCCAATGTCTTTTGGCTAACAGCTATTCCAATTTATGCCAAATGTTTTGCTAACATTTTCTTGTTCAACAGCTGAATTCATTATCAACCTCGCAGACAGTCACCCAACATTTGGGGAGTTTAAAGCTGCCTTAACACAAAATGGAGCCGATTTTACTGTATGTATCATTCAAAATTGATTATTTTATTATTTTTCAATGGTAACTGACCAGTCAGTTCATTGTCTTTCAGGAAACACTCACGAAAAACCTATTTCGAATTATCAAAACCATGCAAGCGTCCACGAGTCAAGGTAGACATTTTCGTCGTCCTGTGTGTGGTGTTTTAAAATATGAACATTGTCTTGAATGTATTGTTTGTATCCATCTGGCTCACAACAGCACATCAGCAAAAACCCAAGAGTGAGCAAGACAAGATGAAAGAGAAATATCCCGCTTTATGTAAACCGGATGATCCCGTGTGGAGGGTAGGCTATGGAACTTCTAAATGTTGTGGGGGGGGAATGTGGAAAATGTTTTTCTGACGTCATTATTGTGACTTTCCGTCCATAAAATTACATCATCAGCTCAGTGAAAATGATGAGCAGGTTGCTGCAGCAGCCATGAAGGAGCTGGAGATGCTCATGCCTTCCTCTGCATCTGGGTGAGTTCAATACATTAATAATAAAAACACTTTAGACAAAACCCAATCTAGTCAGATCCAGCACCAAAATACAACAAAGTATGTTTTATTCATTCAGTAGGTAACATTCATCAAGTTTATGTACCTTTAGAGAGGAGAGCAGTCGGAAACGTCATTGGTCCGGGTCGAGAGAGTGCGAAGGCGATACGACCGGCAAGCGGCAACAGAAACGACCGTCCCGCTGGAGTGACCGACCACCGAGCCCGCCACGAGACGCCGCAAGGGAGGAGGCGGTCCCGGAGCCGAAGCCCGTCGAGCGGCCTCTGTCCGATGTTCCCGTGGTGGGCGATATCTACTGCGGCAAAGTGTCCAGTGTGATGCAGTTTGGATGCTTTGTGCAGCTGGAAGGACTTCGGTACGCCAAATGTTTGCGGAAAATATTTGAATCATCAATCAATCAACGTTGTCAAACGAGTGAAGTTCTCCAATAATAGACTAAAATGCATGCAGGAGGCGCTGGGAAGGCCTGGTGCACGTGTCGGAGCTGCGCAAGGAAGGCCGAATAGCAGATGTGTCGTATGTGGTCAGCAGGGGACAAAAGGTCAAAGTCAAAGTGCTGTCCATGACCGGAACAAAGGCCAGCCTCAGCATGAAGGTCAGTCTTCGGAGGAGGAGAAGAAACAAACAAACTCATGACAGAGCTGCGAACATCATTACAGGACGTCGATCAGGAAACCGGAGAGGACCTGAACCCCAACCGCAGGAGGAACTTTGAAACCGGTACGGGTGCCGGGGACGGGGACAACGCCCTGAGGAATCCCGACTTTCCTGCGGAGGTTTGCGTGGTGGAGAGCGAGGAGAACCCAAGTGAGCAAAAGAGGATGGCCCGCATCACAGACCTGGAAAAGTGGGAGGTCAAACAGGTCAGCAGTTATCTAAGATAAATCAATTGGATTCCTCTGAAACATTCCGACTGGAACTGTCTTGCTTTCCTCATCCAGATGATTGCTGCCAATGTTCTCCCGAAAGAGGAGTACCCGGAGTTTGACGAGGAGACAGGAATCCTTCCCAACTTAGACCACGAGGAAGGTAAGCGTGTTGGTGACTTTTTCATTTTTTTTATTTTGTGGTCACATGCTCGTGTTGACCTCGTGACGATCATGTGACCAGATATGGACATTGAGATCGACCTGGTGGATGAGGAGCCGCCCTTCCTGCAGGGTCAGACGCGGTGGAGCAACAACTTGAGTCCCTGCAAGATCGTCAAGGTACATTATCATCATCATTATAATTATTATTACAAAGTGAAGTTTCCTTGCTATGACAGAAATAAATGGACAGTCAAATGTAGTGTCAACAGTTTACCGCTAGAGGGCACTAAATGACTGTAACAAGGGGTTCTGGACTTGCATTGGCTTAAATAGCATATCACATTCAACAAAGATAAAAAAATCCTTCATTAGTGATTTATATTTACTTAAGTTATAGTTATTCTGTGTAAAATTTATTTTTTGTTCATATTTATGGGTGCCTGGAATGGTTTAATTGGATAACCATTATTTCCTATGGAAAAAAAAAAATATCTGTTCTATTTGTTATGTCTATTTTCTCTGTTTTTAGAATCCCGACGGCTCGCTATCGCGGGCAGCCATGATGCAGAGCGCCCTGGCCAAAGAGCGTCGCGAGCTCAAGCAGGCGGCTCGCAACGAAGAGATGGACCGCATCCCGACCGGTCTCCACAAGAACTGGATCGACCCCATGCCGGACTGTAAGCGTTCAAAGTTTTCAGCACTGGAAGTGACTGCGGTTTTGACTCACTTTCTTTTCTCCCGTCGCAGACGAGGGTCGGCAGATCGCCGCCAACATGCGCGGCATCGGCGCCCTGCCCATCAACGTTCCAGAGTGGAAGCGGTACGCCTTCGGGGGGAACCAGGTGTCATACGGCAAGAAGACGGAGCTGTCTATCCTGCAGCAGCGGGAGAGTCTTCCCATCTTCAAGCTCAAGGAGCAGCTGGTTCAGGTTCAAAGTGTCTCTTGCACAATCATTAACTCCAATCCTGCCCTGCTGATTTTTTTCCCTTCACTTTCCACAGGCTGTCCACGACAACCAGATCCTGATCGTGGTGGGCGAGACCGGCTCGGGGAAGACCACGCAGATCACGCAGTACCTGGCGGATGCGGGATACACGGCGCGAGGGAAGATCGGCTGCACGCAGCCCCGCCGCGTGGCCGCCATGTCCGTCGCCAAGAGGGTCTCCGAGGAGTACGGATGTCGGCTGGGCCAGGAGGTGAGGGAGAAGCCGCCTGACGTGTGAGCAGTGTCCAGGAGGTGGCAGCAATCCATAAAACCATACTGTGATTTGGAGAGGTCTTCCATCTCACTTCCTGTTTTTTTAGGTGGGCTACACAATCCGTTTTGAGGACTGCACCAGCATGGAGACCCTGATCAAGTACATGACTCACGGAATGCTGCAGCGGGAATGTCTGATCGACCCCGACATGAGCCAGTATTCCCTCATCATGTTGGATGAGGCCCACGAGAGGACCATCCACACCGACGTCCTCTTCGGACTACTCAAGAAGGTAACCTCGCATGAGATCTTGGTGGCGTGAAGAATTCAGACTTGAATGGAGAGCGCCTTCTCTTTTGCAGACTGTGCAAAAGCGCAAAGACCTGAAGCTGATCGTGTCGTCGGCCACGTTGGACGCCGTCAAGTTTTCACAGTACTTCTTCGAGGCACCCATCTTCACCATCCCAGGGAGGACGTTCCCTGTGGAGATCCTCTACGCCAGGGAGCCCGAGACTGACTATCTGGATGCCAGCCTCATCACAGTCATGCAGATCCACCTGACCGAACCTCCCGGTATATAAGGCTCCATCAACCATGCTGTCCTCTAAGCCACAACATCAGATCCTGACCTCCTCCTCCTTCAGGTGACATCCTGGTCTTTCTGACTGGGCAGGAGGAGATCGACACGGCCTGCGAGATCCTCTTTGAGCGCATGAGGATGCTTGGTCCTGACGTTCCCCAGCTCATCATCCTTCCCGTTTATTCAGCACTGCCCAGCGAGATGCAGACCAGGATCTTTGACCCGGCACCACTTGGCAGCAGGAAGGTAAACACCCGAACCGTGATGTAGCGAGTGATTACTGAAAAGAGGAAAAAAATAAAAGACTTGTTTGGAGTAAATGTCAGTTTCATACTTGTTTGGGAGAAAACTGTATTTATGTGAGGACAAAAACTCAAAAAATTAAGATTTTATTCTGGTGTCATACTGTCCCAGCCTTTTGTTTCAAGTTATTATACCCCATCTCATCGATTAAAAGCTTTCAATGTTTTGATTGTGATGCCAGGTGATCATCGCCACAAACATCGCCGAGACGTCGCTGACCATCGACGGCATCTACTACGTGGTGGACCCCGGTTTTGTCAAACAGATTGTTTACAACTCCAAGTCAGGCATCGACCAGCTGGTGGTGACGCCCATTTCGCAGGTTTGTACATTAAGATCATTACGACGTTAGGCGACTTTACCGTATGCAGATAGCCATCATCATGCCAACTAGCCAGATGTGAGCTTATGGACAAGATAGCGATGCAAATGATTGTGTCATTCAGGCACAGGCCAAGCAGCGTTCGGGCCGAGCCGGCAGGACGGGTCCCGGCAAGTGTTACCGCCTGTACACAGAGCGAGCGTACAGGGACGAGATGTTGACCACCAACGTGCCGGAAATCCAGAGGACCAATCTGGCCAGCACGGTGCTCTCGCTCAAGGTACACGCACAGCACACGCTGATGTTGCACACATTGATGTGCGTCGGTTCAACGGCTTTGGGCCCCCGTCCACCCACCAGGCCATGGGCATCAACGACCTGCTGGCCTTCGACTTCATGGACGCTCCCCCCATGGAGACGCTGATCACAGCCATGGAGCAGCTGTACGCTCTGGGCGCGCTGGACGACGAGGGGCTGCTCACACGACTTGGAAGGAGGGTGAGGACCACCGTCAGGAAGATGTTTCTGTGATCTGATTTTTGGGAGGTTCCTGATAACCCTTCCCACCCAGATGGCGGAATTTCCTCTGGAGCCCATGTTGTGCAAGATGCTGATCATGTCCGTGCACCTGGGCTGCAGCGAGGAGATGCTCACCATCGTGTCCATGTTGTCCGTGCAGAACGTCTTCTACAGGCCCAAGGTACGTGCTTAACACACGGTCTGATTAAGCGAACACGGCAGAAAATGATGAGCTGACACGCAAGCGTGCGTGACTCCCATTGGCAGGACAAGCAGATCCAGGCAGACCAGAGGAAGGCCAAGTTCTCCCAGCCGGAAGGCGACCATCTGACCCTGCTGGCCGTTTTCAACTCGTGGAAGAACAACAAATTCTCCAACCCTTGGTGCTTTGAGAACTTCATTCAGGGCCGCTCGCTCAAAAGAGCCCAGGACATCCGCAAGCAGATGTTGAGCATCATGGACAGGTGAGTGCGGCCATCCCCTTCCATGTCGAGAATGGAGAAAATGTTCAATGTCGGTCGCACAGACACAAGCTGGACGTGGTGTCTTGCGGCAAGTCGACCATGCGCGTGCAGAAAGCCATCTGCAGCGGTTTCTTCCGCAACACTGCCAGGAAGGACCCCCAGGAGGGCTACCGGACCCTCATCGACCAGCAGGTGGTCTACCTCCACCCGTCCAGCACGCTCTTCAACCGCCAGCCCGAGTGGTGAGTTTTCATTGGGGTTACCATAGGTTTCCATTTGTCATCAAACTTTCATTTGGGTTTTTAGAGTCAGTTAATTTAGTTATTTGGATTTTAAATGTTATTCAATTCCAGTTTGAGTTGTTAGTGGTTGGGACTTGTGATGCCCCAGTCTAGTGAAACGCTGACAGCGGTGTCGTTCTCCAGGCTGGTCTACCACGAGCTGGTGCTGACCACCAAGGAGTACATGCGTGAGGTGACCACCATCGACCCACGCTGGTTGGTGGAGTTCGCGCCCGCCTTTTTCAAGGTGTCCGACCCGACGCGCCTCAGCAAGCAGAAGAAGCAGCAGCGCCTGGAGCCTCTCTATAACCGCTACGAGGAGCCCAACGCTTGGAGGATCTCCAGGGCCTTCAGGAGACGCTGACAACTTTGACGGTGACATTGGTAAAGTGTGATGATTGGTGCTATGTCCTTTATTTTAGGACAAGATGTATGGTCTGACACATTTTTGCTACCTGTTTTTAATCGGAGATGGCGAGTAAACCTTTCTAGCTTAACTTGAGCTTTTATAGGTCACACTCTAAAAGCAAAACAAAATGGTGCTAGAAGACAATTTTGAAATCAGCAGGAAAAAAACGACGAGTCACGCGCTAAGCCATCTCTGCCGATATTGTCAAGATAGCGTCAGCCATAGTAAGTTTGAATGACATGTATTTATTGTGTACTAAAAAGAAATGTATACAACGGTCTTAGTGTGTCATCAAAAATATACAATGTATATAAATATGTATATAAAGTGTGTGCCTGTGGAGGATAAGGAGGAGTCAGGACGTGCAGTCGTGTATAATTTGAAGTATTTATTAAGCAATCTCTTGATCCACAATCGTATTTCGAGGCCTCGGCGGTGACAGGAAGCCTCGGGAAACTCAACTCCCTCGTGAGATTAATTTAGAACAAAAACACCGTAGCTGTATATACAAGTGGCGGCGGGGGAAGGGGTGCATGGAGGCGTGTATAAAGATGCTTTGGGGGTACAGCAAGGGAGTCGAGGGGCTCGGAGGAATGCGGCTTTAGTACATATAGGCTTTGGAGTAGGGCTGGGCGGCGTGGGCGGGGTGCTCGGCAGCGTTGTAGGGCGGCCCTCCCTCGTCCAGGTGAGACAGCGGCACCGTGTCCTCCTCGTTTACGTAGCGCTCAAACTCGGCCTTCAGGCTGGGCCGCTGATTGTCGGGGAAGGCCAGCGAGATCAGCGCCTCGGGCTCGCACACAAACTTGTACACGTAGCGCTCGCCCGCCACCTGAGAACGGCACGCTTAGCCGAATAGACCAAAATGGACCAGCTGACCCAGATATCTTTTTTTTTTTTTACCTTCTGCATGATTCCCTTCTCGTAATAGTAGCGCAGAGAGCGGCTCAGCTTGTCGTAGTTCATGGCGGGACGATTCTTCTGCATCCCCCACAGACGGGCCACCTGAGGAGCAGGTTGACGTACATTATTACTTGGGATGGCAGACTTTTTTTTTTTCCTTCCCCAAAATGGCACGAGTACATGATGCAAGCAGGCATCCAGCAACATGTTGGGCTGATCCCTGAGTGCTCTCAGCCACTAATTGCACTCGTGCATTTTTAATGCCTTGTGAAGACATAATGGAACCGTGCAGCAGTGTTTGGACGCTCCCCAAATGGACACGCACCCCACTCATAACGACAACGCTAATTGGACAATTACAACTAGATCGCACTTCACCTTTTGGTAGAGTTTTTTTATTTTTTTTAATAAATCATTTGCTTTGAAAGGCTGTGAATGGATTCACTGTGTTGCTTTTCCTTAGCCAAGTCGTAAGTCTTTGGCTAGCATGTGTTGGTTATTAATATAGTTGATATTTGTCCTTCATATCTTTTGTGTATTCATAGTTCAAAGCATATATAATGCAACTTGTAGTGAACCAAAAGTATGCAAAGGATTACTGAACTTCCTTGACACAAACTAGTACTACTTTCCCATTAGCCAGGGCTTTGGTGTTGTGAAAAGTGCACAGGTACCTCTTCGGGCTCAATGAGCTTGAACTCCATCCCGCGGCCGGTCCAGGCGATGAAGTGCGCGTTGCCGGGGTCATCCAGCAGGGCCACCAAGAATTGCCACAGTTGCAGCGAGCCTCGCCGCTGGTAAGGCGTTCCCTCGCGGAACACGCCGCCACCGCCGCCCGTTTCCTGCTTTACTTCACCTGCAAAGGAGAGAGAACAGTCACCCCGGACATTGTGAGGGTAAATTGGACAACAGCTGACTGGCTTAAGAATTGATTTTCTACTTTCACAGCAACCTTGTAACTCCAAAGCTCTACATAACAATGCTACTAGCAAAAAAGGAATAAGTTTGTCTCCAAATGATAAGCATATCTGGTGAGTAGGATGTGTTGTGTGTTTTTTTTTTTAATGTTCATGTTAGGAGGTAAAGATTGTTATATTGTAGTGATTCTTCCACATGTAGCTCCCACATTTGTTACTCCACGACAGACCCGGGAATAAAGTGGATACATCATGTCATCACTATATACACGATGTTTGTCCTCATCTTTGGTGAGTAAAGATTTCATGTTCCATATGATGTATGTTGGATGAGTTTCATAATTGGGATATGATAATTAGCGGAGGTTAAAAGGTGGATTCAGTCAGGTAATGGGTTCAGGTTGAAGACATACCGAAGGATGTTGACATGCATGAAATAATATCGGTAGACGCCTCGAGGGCGGTTGATCGTACGGCGTAAACAAGCATGGAAATGCAAGATGTGACAAACGAGAAGGGGCACACGTCAGAGCCCTGAGGCGCTCCGCATCTTCAGCTACAAGTTCTCACGCTGAAACTAAAACCGCTAAACGTCAACTCGGGTGTCTCGCGTTTCCTTCTGAGAGAAAACTCACCTTCAAACTTCTCTGGGACCACGCGGGAGTCATTCTCAAACCCGTAACCTAGGCAACAGGCACAAAAATAAAATTTTATGTTAAGAAGAAAAAACTTCACGTGGCCGCAGTTGATAAAGATGAACAACATCCCTTGAGCTTAATAAATAATTGTTCAAATGTTTACCTTCGGGGGCTGGCTGGGGGGTGGGATAGGCTTCGCTGTGGTGGTACATGGAAGAACATCCTGACACATCTACCAAGCAAAAGAAAGATGTCAAATTAGCTTGCAGACTGACAGATCTTATAATATAAGCAAAATGAAATCATTGTAGGGGTGTCTCTGTGTGAGTCTCAGGGACAAAAACAAGCAAGCAGAAGTACAAAAGGTGCAGGAGTGAGTCACCGAGGCGGAATGCAACCCTTCCGATAAGATTCCATTCAAAGCGTTCTGGGCGCAAGCCATGCCAGTGTCTTTGTTGTCCTTCAACAATTTACTAGTTTGATCTTCCGATTGCCAGTGTATCAAAGCTATTTAACCAGAGTTGGCAAACATATTTTGTATATATATTGTATATTTAATTGTACTTTGTTTAAAAAAAAAAAAAAAAAACGGGTTCGTGCAAGTCTCACATTTTTTTTGTAACTGTGAGCTGGTTTTCCATAGAAGAGCTGATTTGGGCCTGCAGCTTGTTGTTCAAAACGCCCTCATACCACCCCCTCCCTCCCTCCCCCAAACTCGCGAGAGGTTCGAGTTACTGCGGCCACGCTCATTTTTCCATTATGAGTTGATGGGGCTGCAGCAAAAGGAAGCCACCGCTGCAACGTGAAACCCCGCGGCCTCCGCCAGGGACTCTAGTCTTTCCTCTGCCCTCCATTTTCTCAATGAAATTCCTCCACCGCATCCAGGGTGGGAGGGGGGAGTATGGCGAGGAGGGAGGGAGGGAAGGAGAAGGTGTGAATGCGCCAGAAAAGAACGTTTTTTCCCTCCCTCTCTTTTTTTTCCTTGCATGTCCGAGGAGAGGAGGAGGAGTCCACTAGTTCAGGGAGAAAAAGTTTGCTTCTTTACGGACATTCTGTTCCACAGCTGGCTGAGATGTGGGGGGGGGGGGGACTTGCAAGTTTTACCTCACTAGGATTTCTTTTACCTAGCCAATAGAATTTGGGATTATTTTTCACCTAAAACACTTGAGTGCAAATAACTCAAGATGTTCATTTTTGTTTAAAAAAAAAAAAAAAAATCAGCCCTAACTCTCCTTGTTAGTATTTGCATGTAGTTTTTTATATATGACCTCTGCCACTGCTTCTCACCTGTGTTGTAGTCCGTGGGCTCTTGCTTGACCATCATATGTGCCGGCGGAAACCTGTGCGGGTGCTGGCTTGCGTGGGGCGGCATCCCGTGCCCGCGGCCATGCCCCGGCCCTGTGCCGTGCGCCCCCACGTGACCCGCCCGCTCGTAGAGAGGATCCATATATTCTTGTTTGAAGCTCTGCTGCAGGTAGGGCATGCAGGGGTCCGAGTGCTGCCGGTGGTAGCACCCGGCCGGACCGCCCCCGCTGCCGTGTCCCGCCGGGGCGGAGGGCATTCGCTGGAAGGCCTGCGATGGTGCGGGGAATTGAGGGCACATGGGGTCTCCTGAAGGGCCCTGATATCTGGAAGAGAGCAGAAACTTCAGTTTCCGGGCCAGGCCATCATGAGCAGCTAATGGAGGCTCACCTGGCATCGGGGGGATACGCGTTGCTGGGCAGCGGCTGCGAAGCGGCGGCCGGGTTCATGTAGCCGGCGTCGGGCCGGCCGGCCGCCGCGGGTTTGACCGAGTAATGCTGTTGCATGGGTGACATGGGGGTGCCCGGGCAAGACCGTTTGGCGCCCCCTGCACCAGCCCTTTTCTGCTCATAGGCACTGCAGAAAACAGATTCAATTTGATGGAATCATCAACAGAGTTTGAGCGGTCAAGTGGGATGTTTTGATGCTTACCTGGCGTAAAGGCACTGCTCCCCACTGGCGGCGAAGCCAAAGTTGGGCTTGTGGCTGCACGACTGGCTCGGGTCCGAACCCGGACTCTGTGGCTCTTTCTTGATGGTGACGGGCGGGCTGTGAAAGGCCACTGCTGTCAACGCACCGAAAAGACAGAAGACTCACAATTAGCGCTAAAAGAAGTTTTCTGTAGAAGGCGTTCAAGTACTTTGAACATCTCGCATGTAACACACTGCTTGCGTGTCTGTGTGTGTGTACATAGCGAACACCAGGTCACATTCCAGACCCCAAGTCTTCCTCACTCACTTTGAGTCTTGCAGACACAACAGTTAACTTCCTCAGTTAAACAAGTCTGCCACGAAAGCAAACGTCACACCTGCGTGCCGGCTATGTCGCCACGATAGGGAAGTTTCACATTTACGCACTCAAACCAAGCTGTCAATCAAAAGGGAACGTTTTAGTGGGATGGGGGGGGGGGTCCTGGTGTAACTTTCTAATGCACCCCCCGCCCTTAAAGTAAAACATCCAAAGCGAAGCTTCAAGCTGTGCCGAGGGCTGCTGTTTATTATGTGAGGGGAGGCTTTCGGCCCGAGACGTGTACAGGATGTTTTTCTGGTCCCGGTAGGGTAAACAGCAGCAGCTGTGCACTTCCAGCTGGGGGAGGGGTGCGTTCATTCATGTGTGTGTCTGGAATCTCTATGGGCGTGTACCTGCGCCTGCGTGCGTGCGGGGTTGGCACGGATAATTGCACGCTGCGCTTCATTCACAAAAGAAAAAAAAAAAAAACGGACGACCATGTGTGGGCCGAAAGTGAAAGGGCTTGATGACTTGACTTAGTTCCACTTGGAGAAGTCGCAACCCTCGGCGTGTACACAAGTCGGCTTACAATTGGGGAGAGGCTGGGGAGGGGGGCGTACTTTTACATATGTAAATGTCTACTGCGGGAGAAAGGTGATGGTCATGGCTGAGTGCTTTAGGAAGTGAAGGGATCATTACATCATAGAGGGGAGGGGGGGGGGGGTCCCCATTCAACACACACACACACACACACACATCCTTTAACCCCAGCCGAGCCACACAATGGCCCTCTCAGCTGAGGCACACTAGTGGGAATATATGTCCAGTGGATTCCTGTGGGATTCCTAAAACACACACAGATGAGAGCGACTCACTCAAGATAAGCTTCTGTGAAAGACAGCGGCCCGCAGGGACATGATGGAATTACACTTTTAATTTGGACTTGTTTTGTAATAATAGATGATGAATGGCGCCCGGCAATTCCAAGAAAATATTTCGTAATGGTGAAACGTAATCTTAGCAATGTTGACTGTTAGTCACTAAAATTAAACTGGTCCTTCTATGGCCCACTTGTAAAAAAAAAAAAGAAAGTGGAGACAGAACTGGCTCTGGACAGGCTTAAACGGGATGTTTATGCAAAACTTTGCCAAGTCCGCAACTCGCGGCGTCCTCGCCGGCAGTAACTCAACAGACGTCGGGCCGGGTGTCAAACCTTGCGACTTAACTCCTTCTCAGGGGTTACCGCTTCTTTGCAAACATTTACCCCCCCCCCCCCCCCCGCTCGCCAAATGCCTTCGATCAATAAAGCCACTGAAGACGATTCCAGCGTGCTGCTTTTGAAAGGTTAAAAAGGAAGCTATCGATTGACAAGAACGGCTAATGACAACCCAATCGTTCAATATTTTATTGGAAGTTTTTGACACCGTCAAACAGCAACAGACAGAATTATGCCACCAAAAAAAAAAAAAAAAAATCCAACACACCAAATCAATTAAAATGTAATCAATCTATTTCTGCTCCCAGGCTTTGTAAATCACAGCGAGACAGTGAGGGGGGGGAGCGAGGCAACAAAACGCCATCCGGGCCTTCGCTCGAGCGTGCGCGAACATGTGCGCGACATGTGCGCTCTTCTCGGGTCGCCGCGTAATCAAAAAGCCGCTCGTCCTCGTCGTCATCCCGCCGGCGAATCCATTAGTGCTTTCCAATCCCGTGTATGAATTTTTAATGGTATTGACGGGAAACAGGCCACTCGCACGGACGTCGTGCCTCGTTAAATGCAAGAAGACGTATTATTAGGAGAAACACCTTGATGACATTTATTTACAATTTACCAGTCAGGGTCATTTTTTTTCAACCTTACAAAATCAGCATTGTTAAGAATTGGAAAAACTGAGTCCTTGATGCTGAGGGCAAAATGGTTGGCTAACAGGATGTGACCGACGACTGTGTTTTTCTGCAAATGTCACACTTTCACTTCCTTCTCGAAGATAACCGCACTTCTTGTCTGTCAGGGTGAAAACCGACTTGTCCCAGAGTGTCGCCGGCGGCCCACATCAGTCAGCATGACTAGTAGGAGGTAGTTACCGTACTTAAAGTTTCTTTTTTTGTGTGTGTGTCTCTATATCATCTCTACAAGCTCTGATTGGACTCCGTTATAAATTCTTATTTCTTTAGTCGAAAAGGAAAAGACAGGCCCGCACTAAAGAGAGCCATAAACCCCGCGAGCGCCAAAGAGCCTTGACGTGCCGCGTCAACGTTCTGACATGTTCTCCCCGCTGTCCACTTTAAATCCAAAAGTGCCGCGTCGGCGCTTCTGACAAACGGTCATCGAGCCGCTGTAAATCTGCCGTTCGCGTCGTAGCACGATACATCCTCGTCCCGGGACGCTCGGCGAGAGTGACATCCCGCTATAAGCGAGGGCGGGATGTAATTAATCCGACACCATATTGACTCTTCACTCCCAATCCTCCACCTTCTCAATTTAGCTTAATGTTCAATGTCGCAATCGATATAGCCACACGTTACCGAGACGATATCGTGAGCTCCCGCTGCTTCGTTTTAGAAATATCGCACTGTAGCCTTAACGTAAGCTATCTAACTAGTTGGTTCATTATTTCATTGAGAAGACAATAATAATCGGGTTTGGGCCTATCCACAAATGATGTCACAATTCTTGCTCATCCTCTTAACAACGCCCCACCCCCTCTTAAAATCACGATGGGCATCTCTAAATGCTTCACGACACGTTTGACCCGCACAAGTCTTAACTCTTTTTCTTGGAGCTGATTTATCTGCACTTTATCTCCATCAAGTCATCTATCAGTTCCTCTGCTGGGCGGGTGAGGATCGATACGCAACACCCCCCTCATCTCGAAGCCCCACCAGCACGCCTATGGGCTTGTGTCAGCATGAATATAGAAGTTCCCCGGATAAAAAATTGGTAGCAGGCAAATTTTCAAGAAAACATGACATAAAAAAAGCCGTAATGCCGTTTTTAAAAAAATAATAAAATGGGCGCAAAAACAAGCTAAGGTGAGGACTCGCTAACCTCAACTGGCTTTTCACAAGCGGCCCATTCATAAAACCGCTGCTCCGTGCGACTTGAGAGAACTCGAGCGTGCCAGAGGGAGGCGTCGCTCTTTTCTGGCAGGCACCTGACTGTTTTTGCTGTTGCGTAGCACCGCCTATTTTTCAAAAAAAAAAAGGGATCCAAAATTCCTGGTTTTGAAAAGGAGCGCAAGGGCTGCTTCCGCTGGCCTTCCTCGCCATTCACTCCTCGCTCGCTCTTGCGTCTTCTCCCTGAAAAGAAGCGCAAGCGGCGCTCCATGGCCGCAACTTCCTACGTAATTACTGCAAGGCACAAAACCAAACAATCGTCCCATACAGCTCAGAAATCACTGGATTAGTTCACATCTTGGAACACTCAAACGTTGTGTGTGTGTGGACATGTACTGTATGTGTGTGTGAAGGAGCAGAGACTTGAGCACACACAGGAAGGGAGGGAGGGTTTTGGAGTATCCACTTGGAAAGAAGGAGAAGGGCTGGAAAGGGGGGGGTGGCTAGAGGTTTTTTTTTTTTTTATGAATGGAGAGCGAAGGAGCAAGCTGCTGAGAGGCACACTTCCTCTTACGCAGGCGGGGGGGAGAAAATTTATGAATGGCTCGCATCGAGTGTAAACAAAAAAAGAAGGAGCTCTCGCCGTCTCGGTCGAACGCTGACTTGTGACCTCGGCACGCAACAATATTGACCACATGAGACTTTTTACTGCAGGAAAATTTATGGACTTTGTGGCTTTAAGACAATTAGCCACAAGTGTTATAATTGTCAAATATTTTTTCCGTAGAACAATCACACCTTTCTTTGCGCCCACAGGGAAACAAGGTGCGGCGACATTTGGATGCACAAGATGCGAGACACCATCGATATTTCCCCTGTTTGGTCTTGCGGAGCAGTTGAGAACTCCAAAATGTGACGGTACACACACACACACACACATACGGCAGCCCGCGGACAACATGCGCTTGTTAGCTAGGTCACAGCGAGATCAATTCAACAGATGTGCAGGTATTGCGCAATTCCTCAGCGTGACATTCCGTCGTGTTATTTAAGTGTTTTTTTTTTTTCTTTTTCCAAACCATGTCGGAGGCCACACCCGTGCAGGTAGCAAGCCAGACGCAGTAAACCTGCTCGCCGGGGCGCCGCGTTGGTCCGCAGGCTTAATTATATACTCCAGCCAGACAGGATTAGAGTCTGTCTTGATGCTTTTATACACAAATGTATGCTAGTTTCAATAACAGGTGAGTCACCTGCACAGGTGTCTCTCAATTTCAACGCTGGTTGAACTTTTAACTCCTGGCAGCGTATCAAGACTGATCCCATTCGAAGCATTCGACATCGTAAGGCAACAATAGTAACAAAACCGAACTGAAAAAGTTGCTTTCGGTGCCAAAATTCCAACCTGTCAAGTTGTCAAAACTCGCGTCACTATAGTTCGCCGGTCAAAGTTGAAGAGTCGGAGTGACTATGAGCAGCAGGGACGCTTTCTGTCAACACAAAGCGACCCTTCGCCTTTAAATGGAGCGTCCGTCAATGCACAGCTCCCCCCCCTTGACCCCAAAATCACGGCGGGGTCAGCCGTTAGCATCGGGTCCGCACACGATTGGCCGACCGGGTCGGAGGGGGTTAAGTCGACATGACCCCTGCGCGCCCTCGGGTTCATCTGCACTTCCTCTTGCGCTTTGTGGCCTAATGGACGGCGACAACGTTGCGGCCGGGCATCTGTCATGCGGACAACGTGACACATGCGGCTTGAAATGGCGCCGTGTTTACACACAAAAGACGGCGGGCAGGATGTCCTCGTGACCTCCCCGTCAAAGGCTGTCACTTCTTTCAAATTCCCACCAAGCTAAAGGTGGAAGTTGGTCACATCAAATAAAAAAAAAAATAGTCTCAAGCATTAATTTTGTGGTTTGCCCAAATAATTTGAGGAAGTTGCGCCAAATCATCACGTTGTTAAACACGCAAGTCGTGAGTTGTCAAATCTTGCGTTACCACTTGAGTTAGCTAGCTTAGTTCCACATGAATGGATGTTTGCAGCCCACCTGGATCCCGAGCGCCATTGTTAATCAAAGGGAAGCGCATTCAAATAGTTCGCTTTCCCTTTTTTTTACATCTTCCCGGTTTCCTGCCACGGAACCTCTAGGCTTTTCAAAAGCATGCAAATGGCGGCCAGCGCGGCACAATACCGAGGCCCTTTGGTGTCCTGGCTTTTGTCCGCCCGAGAGATTACAGTAAACCGCAGCTCACCCCGATACGTTCCAGAGCCACTTGTGACAGGGAGAAAAATCCACAATCTCGAGACACCGTATAATTTCTTTTTTTCCATCATATTTATTTTAGTCACAGAGCCCCCCCGTTGACACCTCGGCCGGCCCACGTTTGACCCCGCCGTCCCGACAGCGGGCCAGGAACAACACGAGCGTGTCTAGCGACTCCAGATCACACGAGATCAACAATCAAATCTGCGGGGCTACGAAACCCGAAAACAATCTGATGGATAAAACCAGCTCCGAGAGGACAAAGAGACTCAAAGCACTCACAGTTCTCCGAGTGGAAATCCGGAACAAACTGCTCGTCGCTGTCCGGAACCTGAGCTGGAAGTAGAAGAGAGGAAAGTAGCGTGTCAAACTTAAAAGAGGCATTGTCAGAGAAACAGACTTTTATGTGGACTTATTTCACAAAGACTTTAAATTAAAACCCAGGCTTGAAAAAGCCCCCCCTCCTCCCACCTGTAAATGCAACGTAAAGTCACGTGACTATCTTAGCTCGTTCATTTGAGAGCAGCAAACAGGCCCAGCGTGAGGGTTGTGACCTCGGCACCCCCCTCCCCAACCTGCATGTGCACGCGTCCAGCCAGCACAATGGTGAATGGACGGGGATCCCTAACGCCAGCCCACGGGCACAATAGCGCCTGTCTGAGGCCGCTTGCACCTGGGCCGCCGCCGCTGACTGGACTCATTCACGTCCACCCGGATGAATTTCATTCACTAATCGGCCGCTTTTGAAAAGGCCAAGATGTCACCCGTGCAAAAGCACAATTCTAAACTTTCCAAATTCCAACAGAAACAGAAGAATTAAGCTTTGATTTATTTTAGTTTTTATTCAGGCCCCGGTTCTAGAAACCTCCCCCTTATGTTTTATCCTTCATCCAGCGCCGATGCGGACACAGTCCAGACCACTTGGCTAAACAAAGTCAACGCGACAGTGACAAGTGGCATCCGAGTCGATGCTTTGTCACGGCGCCTGGCACGTTTCCTCGCTCATTGAGCCAGAACAGATTTCGGCAGGGAACATAAACGGCTTCCCATGAGCAAATTTGTACAGCGCCGATATTTTCTCCCTATTTCGGCTTATCAACAGAAGCGACCTAATGTCAACCCTCATGTGAAGATTGTTGGAATCGCAAGTCTAATTTCATTTCATGGAAACTGATAACCTCACTCAAGCCTGGTTTGGGGTTTCAATTTATTGACTTGTGTCGTCTGAGTCACGTTAAATCCACAAGACGGACAACAGGCAGAAAAAGAGGAAATCGGATATTTAATCGAATTATTCACTTTTTTCTTGTCATCGTACTTCCCTTTACTGTAGTACACCGAAAACCGGATGACACATTTTTTGCGGCGAGTTCAGACACACATCATTGATTTCTAATGTTATGTAGCATCCCGCGGCCTACTGCGACCTAATAATTATAACATTAGTCGCTGAGTTGCTACTGGTTTGCTTTTAGGGTTGGTTTGGATTGCGTTTTTTCATGCGTATCTTGCGGAAATGGCGAAGAAGTGCTTCTTCTGTTGCGCCTCATGGCCACCAGGGGGCAGCATAATAGACATTGAGAAACACGTAAAGAAAAGTTTCACCACAGAATTTTCCATAGAGGATATGCCTGCCTGCGAGTATTGTCATGTTACTCAACTTTATTTATAGATCACTTTTGAAAATATCCGTTAAGTTTAATTGTTAGGCCGTCGATGGCGTTTAGCATCACGCTAACTAACTGCTAGCTATTGGACAACAGCTTTAGGTGGATACTTTAAACACTTGCAGGAAGTTTAAGATGCAAGTCAGCACAAGAAAGAAAGTGTGTTTTTAAATCAACACAGGCCCAACAAACCTCCCCCGACCCCTCCCTTCTTGGTGGGAGTTTCTGGGCTTATAAACCCGAGGGCCAATATGGCAAGACGCAACAAGCTTCCCCGACGCTCGCCATCCGCCGCTTCCGCTTTCCTCCTCATCACGGCCAAAAGGAAGAGCCAAAAATGATTTGAAAATCCCCCACCCAGCACTTGCCTTCGTGGTGTTTACAATCGGGGCAAAGCCCTGACAAGTGCAATCGTAGCAGATCAAGTCTTTAATTAATGCGAGAGGAAAAGGAGAAGGCTCAAGCCGCTATTTCAAGTTAAATAACATCTTTGCTGTGCTTCCGCTGGGATGTGACCACCAAAATAAGTCCATACGTCACATATTCGCCCAAGAAATGAACTTTATTATACATATTGACCTAGCGTTTCTATTTTTGAAAAATGTAAAACTAAATTAAGTGATTTGCTGGCCTTACTTTTATTGCAAATAATCAAACATTACGAATTCTAACGTTAAAACCAAAGTGTAAAATTAACAGTGCGTTTCCCTCAGACGTGACGTCTGACACTTTTTTTTTTTTTTTTTTAACGACCTGACAATGACGTACCCGCACCAGCGTGCGGCCTTTTCACATGCGGCGTCGAAAGCGACAAGTTCACTTCACACCGGCGTCCCGACACACACAAAAACAAAAGCACTGAGGCAATAAAAGTGCTACAATAGGTGGCCGGCTTTGTAGTTGAAGGTCCTAGTTGTCGTCACACTTAAGCATAGGAAAATAAAAGTCACCGCTGAAGAATTGAAAATTTCTCATTCGGATTGAAAATCCATGACTCACTTGATTGTAGTTAAGTAGGCGTATGTACAGTAGAATTGAGATTTGGTTTTGGGTAAATTTTTTAAAGTTGGTCTACCATTTGTAGCAACAGATATTTGATTACAAAAGGTGCAGCAAGACACGTAGACAGGCAAAATTAGATGATAATAAAATTATCTGTGAACAAGTCACATTAAAGCAGTTTACTGAGTCACTTAGAAACTCCTGTTTGCTGTGTCTGCATGACTTAGTTTTTGGCTTCAATGTATTTTCATTGCTTTGCTAACTCAGTGAACTACCTAAAAAATAGATTGTTAATAACTGTACCAAAAAAATATCCCATACAGAAGGATTTCCTGGAAGCGATGTAGTATTTATTTGGTTACTTGGCGCCACATGCAACGCAAGAAAGGCCAATCAATGTATTCCTATTCCCACCACGGGGGCAACACGCTGCTTTTATTTGTGAGCCCAAAGTGGAATAATGACTCCATTAGCGCTCACGTCATCAGGAGCAGCAGCGCCTCATGCCGGCTCTCCATGTTTGCTGGCATGAGCGAAACATGCCAGCAGGACCACGATCAATAAGCCAACATGGCTCCTACTATCTTCCATTCTCGTCCGTATATTTTCTTTAATTGTGGCAAAATGACAAAATGTGTCGACCTTTCATTTTGAGTCGTTTAGCAAAACGAAAATAGCCTGCCTGTTGTCCATTTTAGCATTAAAGGAGTCTGTGTGATGAATCAGAGCAACAGAAAAGTCAAAGTCCCTCAATGAGCACGCAAGGGACTCTGGTGGCCAGCCAATCATAATAAAAATAATAATCGACACACGGACGGACCATTTCCACTTTTCACGTAGGACTAAAGAGCACAACCAAAGTGAAATTACGGCACCAAACGACAATTAAACGGCCTAAAAGACAAATAATAAACAAAGAGTGACTCCAACGGCTACTTTTTCTATCTCAAAAAGAAAACCCAGACAACTCCGATCTCGTAAATGATCATTTCACAGCTTCTCGAAAACAGATGTGAAGAAAAATCTTACCTTCTGTCAGCCACGTCTCTTGCAGTTGGCTTAAATCCTGGAAGAGGTCTGCACAGAAGCAAGACACACACGTAAGGAAGGAAAACAATGACGTGCGTGTTCATTACTTTCAAATCAAGTGGACTTTACCTTCAGATTCTTGAGGGGGCAATTCTGTGTCCATGTATTTCCTTTTGGCGGCCATCAACAATCTATTTGGGGGCCCATTTCCTTGAGACTTCTGCACAACAACGCATTTATTAACAGATGAATAATCGGACACATGCAAGTGAAAATTATTTCGTTTGTAACTTTAGTGAGTCGAGAGGTGCGCGAAGTGAGCACGCGTTTTTTTTTTTTTAGAGGGGGGGGTTAAAAAAAAAAAAAGAAGAGGAAGAGAAGTGACCATTTGGCGCACGGCGCCAAGAAAGCTTTGACGAGGTGCTGTTGTAAGTTTAACCAAATTAATTTTAAAAAAAAAGGACGCGTGTTCGCTTGCAAGCCCGAACTCGTCGTCGTGCACGCGCGTAAGAGACTAACAACAACCCCGCAATCGGCTCCGAAAGTCTGCGGTCGGAAAAAAAAAAGAAAAAAAAAGGAAGTGCACGCGGAAGCATACGTACGTTTGCTAAAGTGAAAGGCACTTGCTGGTCCAAGTATGCATCCATGTTACGGTCCATCCGTCAGCCGTCTGCGCTCATTTGGGCCCGAGCGGAGCGGACGGCCGCGCAGCCTGCAAAAGCCTGACGAGGGAGGGGAGGGAGGGCGAGAGGGAGGAAGAAGGGTGAGGAGGTGGGGGTGAATGGGGGATGCATGCATAATGAGCTCCATTCACAAAAAAAAAAAAGGAAATAGGGGGGGGGGCGCTGTGGGGGAAGTTATGGCGAGTGGTTGCACAGAATGCTTATCTTGCCTTTTTGTGACAGTTTTAACACAATATTACACTTAATCTTAATCCGCTTTAAAACGATCGTTGAAAACAAATTTTACCTACTGTTTCTTTCTTTTTGTCCAAAGGAGCTTGCTGATTGGTGCATTTCCTCTTTCAGTGGCTCCGGTTTCAAGGCTTTTGTCAATGCTGCTACTTATGAATGAAGACGAAACCCCGCCCCTCAGCCATTCACAACGCTTCACGGGGGAAAAAAAAGAGGCGGGGCCAGACTCCCAGCAGCCAATCGGCGCCGCTGCAAAAGGACTCAAGGTTCGTGCAGGACTTTCCAGTTGTTTTTCATTCACCAAAAAGAGAGGAAAAAAAATCCCATTCACAAAAAAACCTGCCTTGGCTTGTTTTTCTTCTCGCTGTTTACCTCATCGCACTCCTCCGAGAGCTGGAAAAGTGGCGCTGAATGTGACGTCAATCAGCTTGGAGCCGCGCATTTTTGTGGTTTGAAAGTCCACAAGCGCACGGCCAGGACAAAGATCTTAGCCAGTTAGCACAACTTGAGTGGAAAAACACAAAGGTGAGAGTAGTCTCTAAAGTACTTTTTACACAGCGTGATGGAAACTCATCTAACAAATGCCATTAAAGAATTCAAGCTGTACCCCCCCAAAAAAAATAACCCACAAACTTTTCTAATGTGTTAATAATTAATGTATGTAAAGAGTTTTTACTTGTTTTGCTTCAGTTCCATGAACATGGTGCTGCTCCTTCTACTGTGTGCACCTTGACCACCTGGGGGCAGTATAATGCAAACATATGGAGATGGTCACAGTGCTGCAATAAACTGCAGTAATAGGAGTTGTTCTTCACACTAGATGAAAATATATGCCGGTGAGTGTTTTTTTATTATCTTTCTACATGTGTTACTTCACCATTTGTGTTACATTGCGTCAAGGGTTATGGCGGTGCAACATTGATGTTTTGAAATCGATTCAAATCCGAAATGTGATTTTGTCAGAAAAAAAATATGCAAACACGCATAAACTCTCCTGAATTTATATTTCCTGTACCAAAACCTTGTCGCGTGTTCCCATTTCTAAACGTCAGCTCTTGTTTTGGCTTACAAGAAACGACACGGTAATATTTTCAAGGCGCCATCAAATATTTACACCCAAAATGAAAGCCATCACATGTGATTACAATACATGTCCGGAGGGGGAGAGAAAGAACTTTGAGTCATAGCACATGTCTTGGACGCACACGTGTTCTTCATCACGTCTCCCAATTGGAAACAAATGAGGTGGAGGCGATGTCGCGCGTCCGGCTAGCTCAGCAGAGACGTTAGCGCTCATTGGACGGACGGACGGACGGACGAGAGACACTTTGTACTCAGAGTGCTTATTGATTCAAGCGGGATGGATGGAGCGCCATTATGTCTGTTGATGGAGACAAATACGCCAGGAGTGAGCGACACAAGAAAAACCCAGCAGCAACCAAAAGAACGGAACGGTGACGACACACGCAATTCGCATCGTTTCTTCGTGAATATTGTAAAATTGTGTAACAGGCCCAAGTTTCCAAGTACAATGTAACCTAATAATTCCTGGAAAGAGGCGCAAAGAATCACAAAATGACTTTGTTTGATTTTTTTTTCTTCTTTTTTTTTTTCTCCTCCCTCCAGTTTCCCCCGTGGGTCTGCTGAAAGGATCCAGTGTATTCTTTTTGCCTGTCTGTGCGAGCAGGGGCTTATTCCGACAAACTTTTGTTCTCGAAACACATCCTAGAAAAACCACAATGTGTCCAGTACGCACCGGTTAACACGTTTTTTAAGCAAACACTCTCATGCGTTCGCGGGAGGTTTGTTTAGATGACGAGCCGCGCCGACTGGGAAATAATTCACCGTGCAAACAGCGGCCGTGTGAACGGGCGAGCGGGACCGCGCACGCCCGCTAGTGCCCGGACACGCACAACTTTTTTGGGGAAACAACAACGGGCTAACCCCGAGTGCCCGTGCCGAGGCGAAATGGTTCAGGTGTACCTAATATTGTGTCTGTTGCCATCGCTGTTTCACAAGTCTTACATTTAATTCCCTTCGGTCATTCCCAGAGCAGCGCCGGCGTTGCCGGGACGCCTCGTTTGTGTCGAGGACAAATCAGCGCTGGCACGCCATGAGCCACCTGCGGCCCGGCCCGCTCGAACCACCAGCACACTGGCTCGCTTGTTCCGGGGTGCGAGTCTTCTCAATCAGGTGAGCGCAAAAGCTTCGAGCTTTTACAGGCCTGCTTTGCACCCAAGAGACGAGGCGGCCGTGCAGCTGCGTCGCTCAGCTGCCAAACGCACAAAGGCACATCGAACAATTCACTTACTTGTTGATTTTTCGGCGGGCTGGCATGTATTTGACAGTTAGTTGTGCTTTGTGTTATGATAACAACAACAGTGGAAGGCTTCGGACCCGCCCACCTCTTTATTGTTAATTGTGCAAGTAGTCACAGTGACACATATTTATGCCCTTTAAGTGGTTGTAAAAATAAAAAAGTCACTAAAGGCAACTGTTGTCGTGGGGGACATTGTCACTTTCAACAAGAAGGAGACAGAGAGGATCTTTGTTGATGTCTGCGTGTTATGCCATGACCCCCCGTCCCTTCAGTCCCCCCCTCCATTGTCACCCCACATGTTCTTTTAGACCTTGTTTAATACGTCATGCTAATTTGCGTGTGGATACAAAATAAGCATGTCAATTATAGAACCGTAGTTGGTTGTCCCCCACCCCCCCCCATCTTTCAGGGGTCCCGCCCCCCATCCGGGAGGCACCATCAAACCGTCCACTGTGGAGGATGACAAAGATGTCATTCACATATCCAACACAATGGCACGCCCGGATCACGAGTTGAAAACACATAAATAGTGAGTTATTTTAGCCTTTTGGGAGCTGATCCAGGCTGGGGGGGTGGAGGGATGGGGTCACACTCCTTTTTCAAAGTCTGTCCAAACAAGAGGGGGGGCTTGGACATTTAATTCGGGACTGTACTGTATCTTGGCTTGAAGGTTACAGTTGGGATTCCAATTAGTTGTAAAGGAATAAAATGCAAAACACAAAAGTTTTTTGTGTTTAAACAAACTTTTAATGACACCTATCACATATTAAAACAACTTGATAAACTGTTTGCAATGAACGAAATATTCTTAAGAATTTGCACAGTAAAACAATAGTTTTATTTTTAGGAAAGTGCAACATCAACAAACTCATAATTCTCTCGTTTTGCTTTTGTTTGCACAAAAAGCCAACTGTCTTGGCAGCGTGTGTTCACTGCCATCTAGTGGCCAGAAAGCATAGCTACACTTTAGCGGCTGTCACCACGTTGTCCGCACTGGAATTACATTTTATTTTTATACGTGCCACTAGATGGCAGCAAACCTGTTTCACTCGTTAGTCACTCGATTGCATTGCCATTATAATGTCACCCTTCTTTTTCTGCTAATTGGAGTGAGTTGACATTTCTTAGGAGTCATCAGGGTGTTGCTAAGCGGCTTCAATGCGTTTTTGTGTAATGTCACCAACACACAACAAAGCCACTTTAGTAATGGGGTGCATGTAGTAATTTGCCGGGTGCCAGGCGACCCCTGCTGCATAATTAAAATAAATGGACAAAATGAATGACAAGGGAAATGAAACTCAGCTCAAGATGCATTTTATTTCTTTACTTTTCAATGTGATTAAATTGTTTATTAATGCCTTTAAATGTCTTTCTTCTGTGACGCATGGAAATAAGGTTGCAAATATTTGGCAAAATATAAGCAATAATATCTTTTGTGCGTTGCAGGTGTACCTAATGAAATGTCCAGAGGAGGTTGCCATGGCGTCTGCTGGGGTTTAGTGAAAGGTAAATGCACACCTTACACATTGTAGGACTTAGTTAAAACCTTAACTTCAAACACCTGAAACCGTAACTCGGCTCCAAGACTTAAAGCCGTAATTCTAACCACTCGGAGCCCAACTTTCAAACTCAAATCTTTGTTCGAAAGCCTCATTTGGGTTGCAACCATCTTCCTTTTCGTTCATTCATAGCAGCATCCTCAGCGTCTCGCTCTTTGCTTCCGTCACGGGAAGACAGGAAGCGCACGTGCGCGGGTTCTCACGTGCGGCCAAGTGGCAGACAGACGTTCACGTGCTCTAAAAATAGCATCTGAGGAGGAGGAGACTACGGCGGCGTTAAATAGAAACCGCCGAGCTATTTTTAACCCGGCGTCCCTCTGCCGCAATCTCGGACGTGATTTCCCTGTTAAAAAATGTGAGAAAAAAAAGTCAAGGAAAATATGTTTTCTATTTTTGTGCGCCGTCCCTCGGTATGCCAACTTTGGGCTCGCTGGCGCGTGACGCTTTCTCTTCTGATGAATGAACGCGAGCATGGAACAACAAGCCAGTCCCATCGCCATAACAACCCACTTCTTGCGTTTCCGACATGATTACTCGCGCTCGAATGCGTTTCGGTCTTGTGCAAAAGCCAATCAAGCTTGGAAAACCTTGAGAGAAAAAAGATTGTCATGAATCGTGTGGAACTGTCTAAACATATGACTGGCAAAACTATTTCCCAAAGTTTATTGATTTTAGCAATTAGCCAACTTTGTACCGATACATTGTGAAATTAATGAAACACTATTTCTTTTTCTGCTTTTCAAATTGTCTCTGTCTGCTGCTACCAGCACTGTTTTTTTCCCCCCTCTTTCAATCAATTTTTTTTAACAAAGAAATCTTGTCCTCCACTTGCTGACCAAGAAAGATGGATGACGGAGATATGAGTGCAAGCTTACTGTATAAAAAAATCTCTGTTGCATTTTATGAAGTGGGCTTCAATCAGAGCAATTTTTGTCCTGAAAGCATTTGATTCCAACTATCAGCTGCAGCGAGCGAGGTCTTCTTTTTTTTTCTTCTTTAACACGTGCGACGCAATTTTCACTCTATTCCACGTCTGCCAATTTTTCTTTTCCTTGTATTGTCATTTCAGTAATTGCTTGCTTGTCAAGACAAAGTAGAAAACCTTTCAATTCCTCCACTCTGCTTGAACATCTCAGTGGGGAAGATTTGTCCACACGTCAGTCCGGGGGTGGGGGGGCTCAAACTCTTCTGCCCTCATGTCATGTCCTCCAGTCCATCGCCCGGTTTCCCACCCAAGACCTCAGCAGTGGTCTGCTCTTGTTTGTCACGGAAGGCAGTATGAATGAAATGGTTACCATGCCAACACGGCCTCAACTTCAGGTTGCAATATTTTGTTTGAAGAGCAACTTCCATCCTTCCTTGTCTTCTGCATCTCTTATGTTTTATTCCCCCCCCCCCACCCACTTTCCTTATTAATCCTTATCAAAGATTACATTAGCATTAGATTAGCATTTTTCCTGTCTCGCGCTTGCATTTGATTATGAATCCACTTTCTCCATCTCGAAAGACAACGGGAATACACCGAACGTCGCTGAGGTCGGGAAAACCCGTCGAATGTTAAATGACTCAGTGGGAATGCTTAATGTCGCCATCCGTCTTTCGAGTAGCTGTGATTCAAACGAAGAGGTTGAGAATCCCGCTTCGAGTCCCACTGCGGACAAAGGCAAATACTGTTTTCTGCTTTCTGGCTACTGTCAAGCAAAGCGCACTAACACCCCCCTCCTTCCCCTATCCCCCCCGTTTGAAGGATGTTTGTGCATCGCAGTCACGCCGACACCTCCTCGCACGCCTGCGTTTTGTGTGCGCACGTGGCGCGTAACCCAATACATACAGCGGGGTGTAAAATGGATTTCCCCTTGAGGGATTATAATCACGCTAATAAATAAATAACAAATCCTCATGCATGCCTGCACATGTGCGATGCAAAACATACGGCGGAATGTGACCTGAGTTCTAATGAGCGTTGAAGAAAAGTTGGAATCGGTAAATCGATTTTGGTACGTCTTTGATGGACACAACAAATGATAGGTTGGATGGATGGAAATTCCCAGATAATAAATAAAATTAAATAAAAATCAATAAAATACTAAAAATAAAATTTGAAAAAATCCCCCCAAAAAAATATATATATCCAAAAGTCGATTATTAGGCCCGGCACCTGCAAGGTCCAAGTATAAATGACATCTCATCAATCGGCAATCATGAATCAAAGACAATGAATGCCATCTGTGTGTCGGAGGACAGCAGGTTGGCCACGTCCAGATGGCGAAAAGGCGCGAGAAGGCTAACAAGCGTCGAGACATGTGACACGGCGATGTGAATAGCGGCGATCCGCGGCTAAAGGGATTACCACCAGTGCAGACGAATGAATTAATGAATACTAATATGGGATTGAGCCCATGCCAATAATCCACAACATAAGCTATGTATGCACGGACAGCCAATCAAAACTTTTCATTGGCACCATGTGACAATTGAGCCCACTCCAAAACCACGTTATTTATTTACATGCAGGACTGAAAGTCAGGGCTTGCTGACATGTCACCTTGCCGTTCACAAGTGTTTTTGCTTGTTTTCCCGTCTCGGTGGCCTCTCATGCGGCACAAAGCTGCAGCGAGAGAGCTTGTGAAAAATATCTTTCCATGTGACCTCCACTTGCGGACCCAAGACACGAGACGGTTATATTTAGCGTCTTGTCAGCGAACGATTTGTTTGTGGAAAAAAAAAAAAAACACACACAAGTGTCCAATTGATCTGTAATTTCTTTATCGGCCATGTCTAATGTGTGAAGTACACGATCAGTAGATGCATCCCATGACCGGCAATGGAAAGAAGGTGAAAGTGAGAACATTCCAAGAAGTCCATTTGACAGGATTGAAAAGCAACACAATTGGGAATTGCATCACAAGGTCGCGCTGCGATTGGCCAGGCTCACATCATCTGTGAGATCTTTGTGGGAATGTCCCAATTTCCCCCCCGAGAGCCGGCGGGCCCGCATTAGCAGAAGGGACGCGGCAATGCTAACGTTCTGTCTTGACTGTAAAAGAAAGTGACTTGGCAGTCAGCTGAGTGGCCGCTCCGGGCTCCCGCCGCCGCTCCCGTTAAGTGTACTGAATTTAATTCGTTGTGTTCACATGACACCTCCTGGATACATTCAACCCAAAAGTAGAGCGTTGTCAATTTGTTCCAGCCATCAACGATAGAAACCGCAAACAATCAGTGTTTTTCAATAGTTGAGTCGTAAATAACCCGATTATAGGTCAGAAAGGGACTCATTGTTTTGTTCCAAATTCAATATCTATTTGTATTTTTTTGCTTGGAAAAACAAACCCAAATCAAATTCCAATATGTGATGTCATTTTCCCCACCAAGAATCATTTGCGGCCTCATTGGGCAGAATTGGAAACGGCCGTTAATAAAAACGAGGGGCAATTACCCGGCCGATTAATTTATTCAGCGGGGCAGCAAAGCTTAATTGCCAAGATAATGTTGTCTCTTTGCTTTTTAACTATCTCGTAGTCCACTTCGGTTTCATGTACCGATTTGCCGGTTAGCACGCAATCGGAATGATCGTCACCGACGATACAATCAAAGGCGAGGCATTTAAGCGGAACGGGAGACTTGCTCGTATCGCAACGATTGTTCTTGTTCCTAATCGGCGTGACGCCCGCCATGCCTTTTGTTTTCTTGTGAGGAGTGTGAGCGTTTTTCCCACAGCTCGGGAATTTGATCTCCGATCCCGATTTCCCTCTCGTGGCTTTCCAGAGGCGCGCCGACGGTCAAGCTCGGCGAGTTAGGGCGCATTACAAAGAATTAGTCGGTATTTGGTGGCATTAGCTGCGTATTATTGAAGCAAATTGAACACTCCGTGCGTTATGTAAACGGGAAAGTGGGTTAACAGATCGCAGCCTTTTTTTTTTTCCCAGTAAAAGTGTCACCATTGCATTCATCTGTTTGCATTTGTAACTTTTCTTGCGTTTTTGCAAAAATGATTCATTATTTTATAATATTGTTGTTTTTCTTTTTCTCCCATTAGGTCCAATCCCATTTTTTGAAAATGGCCAGCTCGAGGAGCGTGGCGTTACGTAATGGGTAAAGTGGATGACGAGGTCAAGGGGTTAAGTTGTCGTTTGTGGATGTGAATCCAGATTGATGGTGGAGGTCAGATGCGATAAACGGCCGAGCGGTGATGAAGCGCATCTGGAAGATGTTCCATGCTTCCCATCTCTCTCATCCCTCCCAGGTATTTGACACCGCCCAATCTATCTTCCTGCTGCCGGCAGCTTAAATGTCATCTTGGATCTCCTGAGCGCCTTCCTGGCCGAGGCACATTCCCATTTAAAAAAAAAAAAAGCAGAGTTAAGGAAAATGTGTTATTTACTTCTTATCTAAATCCTACATTTTTTTTGATTGAGTTATATCCGAGTAGCAAATGATTCGATAACTGCAGCCCTGGCGGGTGTGTGCGCGAGATGTTGTGTGGCGGACATCACCGCCGAGGATGAAAACTAGAAAGCAGACCTACTGACACACTGCCGAGAAATCTGTGAATATGTGATTAGATGTCGCACGGAGGAAAAAGAGAGAGCACGTGAGACGCGCAACTTCACCCCCCCCCCCCTCCCTCCCCTCGACCTCACCCACTTCCCGCCCCCAACATCAGCCCACGTAAGTCACACTTGGACTCCACTCCCGCTCGCTCACTATGAACGCGTAGCGCTCACGTCGCCCGTCCTCTCAGCTGGCACTTTTACACGCATGCAGTGAGCGAGCGGAGGAATGGACTCCCGGCTGCCGATCGGACCCGGCATGCCCACGCCGGACCCTCCGTGGAACGTGAGCTCCATCAGTCCGCCTCACCGGCTCATGGAGCTGGTCCCGCTCTCCACAGCCGTGAGTAGAACAATCGCGTGCCGGGTGGATGAGATCAATTTTGCTTTTCCCCCCCGTCCATGAATGAATGACGAAATCCCTCCATCCTCCCCCTGCCATCATTCACAGGCATCTTGAATAGATGCGGTGACTTGTTTCTCTTCTAGCAAAGCAAAGCAGCTGTGCTGGGTGTTGGCATGTGGCAAAAAAAAAAAAAAAAAAAAGACCCTCAGGATTTGAGTCTGTGAGGACGCGTGTTCTCTGACCCCTCAGCGCTGTACTCAGCGTAACTCGCTTTGCCGCTGTGTCACAGAAAAGCTGACAAGAGCGTGCATTCAAGCAGCAGCAGGGCGGATGTTTTGCTTTGTGACTCTAAAAAGAATCACCCCCCCATGCCCCCCCCCCCTCCCATCATCTCCTCCTCCTCACCCTGGAGGAAAGTCCTTTTTTTTTTTTTGTCAGTGAAGCTGCTCTACATAATAGACTCACTTGAGTGAGAGCTGTCATGCTGCAAAGTTGTGCTTCAAAAGTCTGAAATGTAATTAATTCAGAGATGGTTTGGCAAATTTGAAAAAAAAAAGGCTGTCATTTAATTAATTCAGAGAAATATTTAGTTCGGCACATGTTATCTAAAGTAAAAACAAAATTGTCAAATGAACCGAATATTCAGAAGCTCCTGGTTCAACAGTTTTTATTCTGTTTCACGGCATTTTTGGTCCAACAACTCGAGGATCGGTCAGCTTTTGTTGTTGGGCAGGGTGAGCGGGCTTTTGCTTCTTTTCTGCTCACCTCTCGGTTCCCCGGTGGGTGGAATTGAAAACATGTCTCAAAGACACAATGTTGGAATGTGCGTGAAGGTTTGTGGACCAAGCACTGTTGGATGATTCACATCCTGCAAGCGCAAACAAATGACGTTTGGGTGGCCGCTCAAAAAACATCAACGTGAGTGTGAGGGGCTTGATTAATGACGTGTGACACATAATTAACTTGTGGGGGTCACCGATTTCTCAGAGCATTGCACACCCTTTTATTCTTAAAAAAAGAAAAAGCCTCTTAAGCAAGGAGCGGGCCAGAAATAGACATTAATCAAGCAGTTCTTTGAATGCCAACTCGATGCCCCGCTTTTGATTAATTGCTAAAGCAAAGCTAACGAGTAGCTTGTTAGCTTTGGCTACTATACGGCTGCATAGCCGCAATCAATATCTCATTAGTAGAAATGCACATTAGACATTTACAGATTTTTTTCTTCCTCAAAAGTTTTTCTAAACTTCCCTAAAAACGTGTTTGACAACAACTGTTGAAATCATCATGGAAGCCAAACCGCTATTATATTTCAAAGTGGCTATCATTGGAGCATTTTGCAAACAAAACGGTCAAAACAAATAGCCAATTCTACGACTTTGCAGGTGTAACCATGCTTGTGGAAATGTATCAGAGCAAAAACAAAAAAACTGCACCCCGAAGCAGCATGAAATTCGGTAGGCACGTCTTTTGTGAGTAAACCCACCACAAAACAAAATCTCCAACAGCCATGCCTGAAAAGACATATGGGCTGCCATTTTATTTTAAATCAGCCATTTTATGGCCATTTGAGCTACTTGGAATTGTCCTACACAAACTGAGTACCCCCCTCCATCTTTCAGCGTCTTAATCAAACACCAAGTGTGACCTAAAAATAATACTTGGCAAGTACCATAATCATGCCCAACATTGATGTACAGTAGCGTAGTGGGTCTAAGCGTTCATAAAAAAATTGATATTATTGTCAGCCACTGCAACATTATATATTATATAATTATATGTTTTAGCACTAACAATCTGCTTTCGGGTGTAAAAAATAATGTCATGAATTCGGTCAGTGATTATTTCGCCGAGCGCTGTTTCTTTTCCTAGATGATATGTTTCTACGGTTTGTTCATTTTGTGCGCATCATATAGTGCTTGACCTTGGATGTATAATTACCTATAGCATCAATACGGAAAATATGTCGCGCCGCACAATTGCGTGGATGCACTATGCCCACCTGTGGAAACACAATAGTACAAGAGCCTTGTTATTTTTCCTGTATTGGACACGGCTCTTGTGCAAGCGCTCATCATCTCCATTGTCGTGCATATAAATTGTTATATCAGTGGCAGGATGTTTCAATTGTCATCTGTTGAGTCGCTTTCTCATTTCTATGAACAATTGCCAGTAATTAAAGCTCCCGTATGAGCGAGCCACCCTGCTACGGCTCGACCAAAATTGTGTTTTATCGATTAATTTCAATGTCACGCGAGGGAGGCCTACATATGTCTTTTTGCTCAACCAATGTCATGGTAAAAATCTTCGCCATAGCAACAAGTCTCGCTATGATTACAACTTCCTTTTTGTCTCTTGTCGTTACGCTCCATATTGCATTATTGTTGCTAATGAAATTGAGCCCCACTGAGTGTGCACTTTTTATACGGGAGTCCAAAGTGGATTTTTTTTGCCATTAACATGGGCCACTTGCTGGTAATATAGATTTTTATGTTTTTATTTCTGGAAAAAAAATGTGGTTCTTTTAGTTGGAATTTTATTGTATTGATTTGATGTGGTTTTATTTCTCAATAATTTTGATGTGTTTTAGCATTTTTTATTTTTTTTAATCCCTGTACAGTTAAAATAATTATGAGTACTGATACGGGTCTTATCTTGGATATTTTCACAATATTTTTTTTTGTCATTGTGTTAAGTGAAATTTTTGGAACTCCATTACGCCATTCTTGGTCTTTGCTGGTTTTCAACAAAGCTCTTTAAACATGTACAAATTGTTTTCAAACAAATTTCTGAACTCATTTTAGTCTTTAACCTTGGAGAACAGTTTGTAGTTTATTAGCAAGTGATGAAAACAGTGGCCACATGCAGTTTAATGAACCTTAATGGGCACCGTAGCTCCTGTTTGTGAGCACAATTATATGCCACGATGAAGATGTTTATATCACGATTAAACAGTTGGGGCAGTTATGCTGAGCTCCCGTATGAGCACCTTTGGATTGTAATTTGGATTGATGTCGTCGTAATGTCACTTAAGTTTTGTTGTTTGGTGTTTTTGTCGCCCAGGGCGCCGCGGCTCCGAGCCACCCATTTCCGACGGTGGACGTCCCAGACCACGCGCACTACACCATCGGGGTGGTCATCCTCGTTGTGGGCATCACCGGCATCCTGGGAAACTTTCTGGTCATCTACGCTTTCTGCAGGTACACACACGCCTCTTGGATTCCTCAAATTTGTGAATGACAAACTGACAAAGGTACGGTTTGCTGGCAGGAGCCGTAGCCTGCGCACGCCGTCCAACATCTTCATCATCAACCTGGCCATCACCGACTTCTTCATGAGCATGACGCAGGCGCCCATCTTCTTTGTCAGCAGCATGTACAAGAGGTGGATCTTCGGCAAGAGAGGTAACCTCGATGGACGGCACTGTAAATTGAGATTCACGCCTGCGTCGTTTTGCCCGCTGTTAAAATTCCATCGGAGTCTTGCGCGCTGTCATCATCACTTACGTCTAGCAACGCGGCTGCGGGACTCCTGATTCCATCACGTGCAGTGTGTGTGTTGTCTCTTGCGTTTGTGTGTGGTTTGTGTTGGTGTCGCAGCGGGAGTGCAGATAGAGAGGATCCGCTGATCAAACAGTGATAGTCGGCAGCGGCGTTTTCCTTCAGGAGTTGTCGTGACCTTCATGAAGACGAGCCATCCCCTCATCAATGTAGACTGGAGAGAGGGAAAAAAAAGAAACAAAAGACTTTATTCAGCAAAGTAAAGGCTTGAACAGAAAGCAATGTGAGCCAAAATGAGAAAAGAAATTGGAAAGAAAACAACAACCAATATGCCGGAAAATAATGTCCATACTATACAGATACGACTTCAATGAATTCAAAACTTTTTCAAATCCTCTTCACCCGTTGAATGAATGGAAATGCCATGAATCCGATTCAGTGAAACCATAATGTAAATTCATCCTGTCATGCATTCTGCTCAGTGTTATCGCTAGGAATGTTTTTTTTACGATGAATTTTTATCTCCTATTTATGTGGCGCTGTTGTCCACTTTACCGCCACTGTCAAACTTCTCCCCACGGCGGGTGACGTAATTGCTCGTTCTGGTTTATGTTGCTGTTTTTATGTCAGATGCGGATCATAAAAGTAATGTTTGTTTCTTTGAGCTGTTTGTACGGGCTATCAAATTGGAGACCGGCCTCCTGTTTTATACTTCTGACTGTGACGACCATTTATCTGGACCTCATGTTGGCTCACATCTTTCTGCTCACTCGACTGTAGTCGATTTTGCCATTCCGTCAATCTGGACATTTTGTGGGCTCCTTGAAATATTAATATCCTACAATCGCATCTAAATTTGAAGCAAGCAAACTAGACGGGTGGGTGATGTGAAATTGTCAGCCATTTGTTTTTTTCTAGCGTGGAGGCAAAGTTTGCAAATGCTTGTCAAGACCCAAATCCATTCAAGTTTTGTTGCCACGACAAAACTGCCTCGGGACCGAATGGCTCGTTTCTGCGCCCGTATGACAGTCGGGCTTCCATTAGGCACCATCCGGATGCACTTTTATACGCACCTGACGATTGTGCGTGTGTTTTTGTGCAACTAAGTGTGAGACGTTGGATCGTTTGCTCGACTAATGACGTTCATTACCTGTCCCGTGTGTTTTGTGACGGTAAATCACGTTTGACAGTTCTTTTTTTTGTCTCGGCGTAGGCTGCGAGTTGTACGCCTTCTGCGGCGCCCTTTTCGGCATCTGCAGCATGATGACGCTGATGGTGATCGCCGTGGATCGCTACGTGGTGATCACGCGGCCGTTGGCCTCGCTGGGGTCCATGTCTCGAAGGAAAGCGCTGAGCATCGTGGCGGTGGCCTGGCTCTACTCCATGGGCTGGAGTTTGCCGCCGTTCTTCGGCTGGAGTGAGTTTCAACTTCACGCGTCTGTCTGTGTGTCGCCGACGTGCTAGCCTCCTTTAACGTATGTCAACACGTCAGTCAAGTGCAAAAGCAATTAGATGATATCACGCCCGGAGGGTTTACCCGACTTCACACCGTTGGTGTCTCAGGTTATTACCCCCCCCCCCCCCCCACACACACACACAACCCCCCCCTCGGGGTTGCTTAACACGACAGGCTGTCCAACACACACACTAAGTTGGCGAAAATTGTTCTTTTTGCGCCATCCCCATTTTCTCTGGAAATGTCACAGAAACGCAAGCACAATATAATGGATGTTTGTTAATGCTCGGAAATAATTCCCATAATTGCTGGCAATTATGCAGATGGCCAGGTTTTGAGAGATGGCGAGCAGAAAAGAAGAAAAATGTCTTTTGAGCAAAGGATACTTCTGGATCACCAAATATCAATTTAGTCTCGTGTAGTGCTGTAGAAAAATTATTATGACAAATTAAGAGGAACCTCTTCAAAAAAAGGACAAAATAATTACTTTTGTATCATCCTAAAAAGAAACAGAAAACAAGAGGACCAAAGACAGAGCCCTGAGGAACCAAATATGAATTTAGTCATTTTATTTTATTTTATAGTTATTTTATGTACTGTACAATCCAGGCGCTTACGTCCCAGAGGGTCTCATGACGTCCTGCTCGTGGGACTACATGACGTTCACGCCGGCCGTGCGCTCCTACACCATGCTGCTCTTCACCTTTGTCTTCTTCATCCCGCTGTTTGTCATCATCTTCTGCTACTGCTGCATCTTCAGGGCCATCCGACACACCACTCGGTCAGTAAAATTCCATCTCTGATAAGCGCAAGTTGCTAAAGGTTAAATGCTAAACTCCGCTGACGTCTGGCAGGGCCTTCGAGAAGATCAACTGTGAGGGCTCCAGGGAGACTGCCAAGAGGTTCCGCAAGATGAAGAGCGAGTGGAAGATGGCCAAGATCGCGCTGATCGTTATTCTGCTCTTCATCATTTCCTGGGCACCCTACTCCTGCACGGCCCTCACCGCTTTCGCCGGGTAGGTGTGAGTGTCACGCACAACACAGCGCATCGCTGTCTTCTGATTTTTGGATACCAGCCCAAATGTGGCCCTTGGAAA
Organism: Syngnathus floridae; assembly: GCF_059516105.1. Lineage (NCBI taxonomy): Eukaryota > Metazoa > Chordata > Actinopteri > Syngnathiformes > Syngnathidae > Syngnathus > Syngnathus floridae. The sequence continues at coordinate 7,053,451 of NC_142430.1, read as the reverse complement.
AAAACATCTGAATCCATCGTTGTCAACACGCGTGTAATAGTTAGATTATAGCAGATTAACACTCGAGCTCAAACGCTAAGCACCCAGCTGCCCCATGACCTCTTCCTCCTGGTAACATCTGTCTGACCCTCCCTCATTTTTTCCTTGCAGGTACGCAGACCTGCTGACCCCGTACATGAACTCCGTCCCGGCAGTGATCGCCAAAGCGTCGGCCATCCACAATCCCATCATCTACGCAATCACGCACCCCAAGTACAGGTACGGCAGGAAAATAATTCCCTCTAACATCCAAATTTCATCGTATCTGAATGTGGCAGGTCTGCGCTCAGCCGCTATGTGCCCTACATGCGTGCGCTGCTGTGCGTGCACGTGCGCGACCGCTTCGGCAGCAGCAGCTTCCAGTCCACCCGCCGCTCCACGCTCACCAGCCAATCGGAGAGCAACCGCCACTGCAAGCCCGCCCACTCCTCGCAGTCGGACAGCGAATCAGTGAGTGTCGCTCGTGTCTCATTATGGTATGTCGGCGTCGAAGCCCCGCCCCCTCCGCCTCCGTCCCGCCTCATCGGTGGCCGTGGCGTTTCCTCTTCAGGCCCACCTCTCCGACATCGAGGACGACGGCTCCTTCCGGGCGTCTGCCAACCCTCAGGTGTCGTGTGATGTCAAACATGGGCGACGGTCCAGCCAGAGGTTAAAGGTAAGGGCTTGGAAGTCGCAGCCAATGAATTCCCAAGATGGACGATGATCAAAGTGAAATATGACGCAATCCCCTGTCAATTGACAAAAGAGCGGCTGACTCAAGACAGAAAGGTCTTGTCATCAAGTAGGTCACATTGCTTTGCAGCACCATCACATGTTTGAACCAGGGCTGCAGGTCAGAGCACACTTTTGTTTTCTATGCATAGTTGATTCCATTTAACTTGATTTTTATCTCTCTTTTGATTCATTTTTGGGTTGCTTATAGTTTTAATCAGCAACCTGTCAGGGCCTCACATGTTTCTTGCAATGTGGGGCATCTACCATATGGAGCATTTCCGTCTCTTCACGTAATCATCTTAGTTCACCCAAAGCACACACACACATAGAGGGGCCAGGTTCCCCGAGGCCTCCATTACACCGGGTCCAAAGACTAATCCAGTAATCTGGGAGTTTCAGACTTAATCCACAGCTCGGATGACGCCTTTCCACCCAGCACGCTTATTGGTCCGAGCGAGACGGCAACGGCAACATTTAATGTTTTCTGTCTGACCTCTGACCTTTTTTTTTTTGGGTCTTATATTCAACCATCTGTAATATACGAGAGCATTCTCTAATCTCTGCTTTCGGCACATTCATGTGATAATCCCGCCTGGCAACTCCCTTTTCTGACACTTCCTTTTTTTTTTGTTTCAAGGAAGAGTAACATTCTGTTTGCCTGTGCACAGAGCGTGATGGAAGCGGAGGACATCTCCATGTCGGACCTCGGTTTCCTGCCAAAGAGTCACCTCCCTGCCAGTGTAAGCGTCAAGTCACGTGCAACTTTTCTTGCAATTTAAAAACATTTCAGTGTGATTTGAAGTTTGGAAATGGAAAAAAAAATCGGGTGATGTTTGCATTTGTCAAGGATTCAACTTTTGATATACATTATAATGTGATGTCCTGTTTTTTTTTTTTTACATGTACTTCAAATACTGTACAGTACATTCGAATTTCTTTTCTTTTCATTCCCTTAAAATGCAGACCATTCTCAATTTCCATGACAATATGCGTCTGGCGGATAAAATCAAAATTCAAAGCCCCCAGCCAAACTTTAGACCCCCTGCGGCTATTTTACTTTGCACCTCTAGGCGACTTTGACCTTTGCAATGAATGAAATCACAAGCTTTTGTCCCAATAGTCCAATTGAAAGCACCTTTATTCCTCATGTAGAAAGGACTTGAAAAGGTTTTTTTGTTTGACATAAAAGAAGATGAAGTAAACAACATTGAAAAAAAAAAGATTGTATTTCGGAATACTCATGGTGTTTTTTTGTTTCTCAGCTATGCCAAGCAGCGGACGAATTTGGCCCTCGGCTCATCCATAAGCCGACGCCCGCTGTCATTGTCACCTCCATTTCCAGCCCGTCCATACTTCACAGCCCCCCTGGTTTCCATGGCAACCACAGCAAAGGCTTCAGCCCCGTCGCTAAGGCGTCACTGGACATCGCCCGACTGGACGCGCCCTCTGCGACGGCGTGAGCATCATTGGACGGGTAGACGTGCGTGATCGTTTTTTTCCACAAGCGGTATGCCAACTGTTAGCAGTGCTAATTTAAAGCGCCAGCATGCACTGGTGTCCTCATCCAGCACATCCTGGATGAGTAGATGACTTAAATGTCATTGGCGCACAAAAGCTTTTTGCACAGAACAATTACAAATAAGTCAGCCCCAACCCATTGGGGTGATATTAGCGCTTCTACAATCTGCAAAAATTTGCCAATTTTTGGAGAGATTTGGGGCTGATTTTTACCTTTTTCTCCTTTACATATCAACACAAAAGAAAAATGACATTCAAACCTCCCCCACCAAAATGATACATTTTTTACCTATTTTTAAGCAAATCCTAAAGGACAAATGTCCTGCCTGTAAATTATTTCTTTATTGTTAAATTATTGTTTATTAAGATACCCCCCCTTTCCAAAAAAAAATTGGTCATAAGAACTAAATATTTGAATTGACATCTGCCTCAAAAAATCCATGTTGGTTGGACCCTATAATTAAACCTGCAATTGGGGAAAAAAAATCCAGAGCAAGCACAGGTGCACACAGTGTACATGTCCTGTGATGGATGTGTGAAAAATTGCATCAGCCATACATGATGATCGCTTCTGGCACAGTTGAAAGAAACAGAAGGACTAAAAATAATCCAGTCTTAAAAAAAAAAAAAAAAAAATGTACATGCACAATTAATATAATTGCTCCTCTTTCCCCTTTGTGATGCCACGGAAGCACAGTGTTCTGATTTGTTATTTTTTACTAGATTTATTACATCCAAAATCATTTTGAAAAATACTCTCATTCATAATGCTGATAAAAACATCCGCTTCATAAGATATTGTCACCAAGTGTGCTTTTCGCCAATTTTAGTGACATGTCAAGAAAGAGCAAGGTTTCTATGATTTGCTGTCTCAAGCCTGGAAGGAAGTACATATATGCATAGTATTAAAAAAAAAAAATGCACAAGAGGGAGAAGATGGCCCAACAGGTATATTTATTTTTCAGGTCATTATTTAGAATTAATTAAGTCCAAATAGAGTGTTTATACAGTTCTGAATGTTAACAATCAATAATTTTATGAGATGAATAAATAAAAATGACAGAAAATTATAAATACATTCAGGGAAGAAAAAAAGAAGCTAAATTAATGTGACTGTAAATACTCGCTAGGCCCGTCATCCTTTGCCCAACTATGTGGACAAAAATATTGGGACACGGTGGCTATTGCTTCAACACGACATGCATTGTTTACATCAAGAGAGCTATAGTTTTGGTGTCCCCATAGTCCTTGAGGAGGGGACTGTAAATATCGTAGAGGATCACGGAAGGCTAAGCCCCATTTTGTTTATTCTTTGTACAAAAAAATGTCTCCGATGGTAGTTTTTATTTATTTTTCTAAATAAAATGGTTGCTTCACTGTGTGAGAAGATGTGATGCTGATGTTGTTGTGTGTGAGTGCATCTGTGTCGAGAGCTGATGATGATGACACCGTGGAAGACACAAAGTTGCACACAGCAAACATCTGCACCAGACACAGGTGATCTGCTTAACCTTTCCAGTCTGCCTGTGGAACTGTGGCGCCCTCTACAGGTAAGACACCACACAAAACACCTGGGATTGATAACTATTAATACTAATATTTGTTTAGTTCTTATTTGCCGTTACATGTTGTGTGTCTCTTTAAAGTCCCTTAAAGAGAACAAACTCCGTCATCATCCACATGGGCTGCAATAATGCAAAGTCCAATCTCGTCACCACCTCGCACACACATTTGATCTTCCAGCCTATTGTTATGGCTATTTTTAGCTCCACAGGTCGTCACATGGCACCCACACATCATATTGATCTTTTCATCTTCTGAAATCCTCTTATATTCATTTTCAACTTTTATTTTCGGTACTTGCGATCATGCAGATCAAAGTTAAAGCAAGCCGTCGGCGGCTTGCATAAAATGTGTTGCAGTAAGACGACAGGTCTATATTGGCCGCATGTGCTCGGGCACCAAAGCATTCTGGAGCTTCTGGTTACAAGCCTTTTAAGGGGCCACAGGGCCCCCCCCTCCCACGTACCCCTTGTTGCTATTCTTAGGCTTGGTACTTGCAGCCAGCCTGAAGGCCACCAGTGCATCCACATTGTTCATATTTTAATCCATATTATAATCGCCCCCCCAAAAAAGACCCAATTGTGTTGTTTTGATGGTAAAATTAATATTAGGAGGTGAGTTTGGGGTGTGGTCTGTCTCTCCTTGTGTGTATTTGTTTGTTCTGACAGCGCCTGAACACACCCCCTAGCAGCCCCCCCCCCCCCTCCCGCAACGCCCCACCAGCGTTGCGCGTCCAGGCCCTTGACGTGAGGATCAGCGGCAGAGGTCCGAAGCGGGGGGTGCTGCACACGACACCAGCAGGATAGCAGGGCCAACGAGGAGAGCCAGGACTCCCAAAAACCAGGCAAGCGAGCGCTTCCAGAAGCCGACATGAGCACGTACACGGTGACGCTGAACGGCCCGGCGCCGTGGGGCTTCCGGCTGCAGGGCGGGAAGGACTTCAACATGCCCCTCACCATCTCCAGGGTAAGAGCGCCGTGAGAAGAATACTGATGAAAACAACACGGCAGGAAGATGACAACGGAGGATTTGGTGCACTTTGACCCCTTGTCTGTGCTTGTGGATGTGTTCTGTCATTTTGCAATCCACAGCTCAAAATAGTCCAAGTTAATTTATTTAATCACATCATAAAGAATCCAGTCGAATTGATAAACCCAGTGAATCAAATAGTGACAACAATAGAATCCACTGGTATGAAATCAAACCGATTGGAATTAGAGACCATCCCAAAAGAGTTGATCGCTTGGAGAGAAAATTAGTGACGTAAGTAAATATTACACCTCAGCTCTGTTTACATTTCTATGCGGGTGCACCCCACAGTTTATGGATACCAAACTGTGGAAGCACATGTGGAAGGCAACCAATGTTGGACCCAGTTAATTATCATTGATAACCAAAACATTTTTATAATAAAGTAAATGAAAACAAACTAAAAGCGCATTTTACTAATTAAGGTAAACATGTCCTTCATTTTTATCTTTGTGGATTAATATCATCCATTCGGGATTCATTTGAAATGTTTTTATTTTAGTATTGGGGAGGTCTTTGGTCCTTGGCAGGCACTTTGGTTTATTTCCAGCTTCCCCTTTAAATAGCGAGGTGGGCATGGGGGGGGCACTCACCGATCCCGGGGCCTTATGGGTCCTCGATAAGTGGAAAAGTTAACACGTAAATTCCCCGAATGACGGACCGTGTATTGTTCCCTGATCCGGTCTGGTATTTCGGGTTCCCGTCTCGATGGAGATAAAGTTGATGCAACATTGACCGGCCTAGGCGGCTCCCGTTTCAGAGCCGCTTTTGCCAACTTCTAAGAAAAGAAAGCCGAGAGCGAGAGAGAATGCCTTGTTCGCATCTTGTTAGCCAACTTGAGGCCAATGACATTTTGGCAACATTTTAAAACTCCACTCAATTTTATTTATAGAACGCTTCAAAACCAACCTTTAATAGTTAGAGCCACCTCAGATTGTGTTTGTCCGTAGTGCTCAAAAGTCTTCACACAAAAAAACTAAAGAAATTGAAGTATTCTAAGAAAAACAAAAATAATGTCAGTATTATTGAACTGATCATGTAAAATGTTGACGCAAGAAGGAAGTCAGATTGCGGAACGTAAACAGAAACTTCAGATGAGTGAATGTCAGTGACAGGTGTGGATGCGGGCACGTGCATGTGCGCGTGCCCGTGTGTGCCTCTGCATCGGGTCACTCGTCGGCAGGCATCAACAGCCTGGCATATTTTTAACTCTTTTAACGAGTTGACTGTAAATTTAGACCTGATACTGTATGTAGCAGTCGTGTCTTAAAGGGCCAGCAAAAAAAAATAAATCAAAACACAAACCCAAAGCATTCTTGACTTTGTTTGACAGATAACGCCCGGCAGCAAGGCGTCGGGTGGCAGCTTGGCGCAGGGTGACATCATCTCGGCCATCGACGGCATCAGCACTGATGGCCTGACGCACTTGGAGGCCCAGAACAAGATCAAGTTGGCCACCAGCAGACTCGTGCTCAGCATGCAGAAGTAAGCAAACACACGCCTTTATTAAAAAAAATTATAATAATAAATTTATTTTTGAATGATCAGGTCAAGACGTCCTGCACCCGTCCCCATAGCCACCCCCAGAATGGACTCCCCCATGCCTATCATCCCCCACCAGAAGGTACAGACACTGCTGTTATTTTTATGACTCATACAAACCAGCATTATTCGCCTTGTAGCTCCTGTTGCATTTTGCTGCCCTCTTGTGGTATGTTTTTGAAGTGTGGCTGCTTGAATTTTAACAATGGGGGGGAATAAAAACACATTTGGCTTCATGAGTAAAGTGGTTCCATCAGTTTCACAAACAGTTTTTCAAAAGTCTCAGAGCTTTGAGAGATGACTAAATGACTAAAACCAGTTTCATTTTTTTTTTTTAAATTGTGGCAGACAGTCAGCCACTTCTGAAAACTATTCTGCAGTGCTAAGGTATGGCAGCGTTAGTAAAAGAGAGTCAGGGTTAGGAAATGGATGACGCTTGCCATTTCGGGGTTGACCGTTACCACGGCAACCTTCAAAAGCATCTTTAAGGTTGCTCTGCATCCAGAGCTCACTTTGTCTCCTCGCCTCCGCCGGTAAGTCAGGTGTCACGGGCATGTGCCGGACCTGACGCCGAGGCCTCGTTGGACCGGGTCAGCTGTCCGACATGCTGGCGGAATGTTCTGAGCCTGTCACACATTATCTGCTGCGGGTGCAGATAGGGTGTCCCGGACTGTGTGTGAGATAGGTACACTCATGACATAAGTGGATCAGGTGGTGCGTGTTGGTCCAGGTATTTGAAGCTCGTCCAGGCTATTTATGGCCTTCTCTGTCCGTGTCATGTGATAGAGAACCCCTTGCTCTTGTCGCTCACACTCAGGGTTGCCCGAGGGGAGGTGCCATCTGCATGTGTGTGTTGGCGACAATGATGATGATGATGGAGGTTACGGCCATTGGAGAGTGACATGATGTCACCAGTGTGTCTAATTTCTCTTTCTTTGTGTGTTTGTATGATGTAGGTCATCGCCAACACACCTGCAAAGTCAGTATCCGTTCTTGCGAGTGATGCTGTAAAAAGGTGACTTGCGTAATGAGCGCCCCCTGTCTTTTTGCGGGACAGCGTGGAGTACACTCCCAGCTTCAACCCGATCGCCCTGAAAGACTCGGCCCTGTCCACCCACAAGCCCATCGAAGTGCGCGGCCCCGGCGGCAAGGCCACCATCGTGCACGCTCAGTACAACACGCCCATCAGCATGTACTCGCAGGATGCCATCATGGATGCCATCGCCGGGCAGTCGCAGGCTAAAGGTCACGAAGGGTGAGCACGCCATACCCACCCCATCCCATCCCTCGCCGAAGTCGTCACTATGTGTGGTTTCGCCCACTTTGCTCTTGCTCATTTCATCCCTCCCTCCCTCCTCATCCTCCCCGCCGTACCTGGTCGTGACCTCAGTGAGGAGGCGGGATCTTCCCTGGCGTGAGTACCACCCATCCTGCATCATAATAACACTTAAAAGGGGACATTTTATAATTCCGCTTTTTGTTTTAAATCCCGCAGACGCTTTATACATTGAGAGGCTAATCTTTCCAGCTCCATACATTACTGCTTGTTCCCACACCTGCTTGTCTTCAAAGTGCAAATACTTATTGTGTGTGTGTGTGTGTGTGTGTCAGCGGGGTGCTGCCCATGAAGGACCCTGTGGTGGACTGCGCCTCGCCCGTGTATCAGGCGGTCATCAGGCCTACTGACAACTCACTGGACTTGTCCGAGTGGGCTCGCCGCGCCGCCAACCTGCAGTCCAAAAGCTTCAAGATGCTGGCGCACATCACCGGAACCGAATACAGTCAGTCGCCACTCAACTATTTGAGAAGGACTGCCCTAAAAAGAATACAACTTGATTGAAACCACATGATTGCATCTGTGTAGTGTCAATGCATGTTCATGCACCATCTTAACGAATCCTCTTGTCTGCCCAAAAAGTGCAAGATCCAGATGAGGAAGCTCTGCAGAAGTCGAGGTAAGCCCAACTGGGAGGATTACCCATACCCCATTTCCACCCCCACCACCTGTTTTGCAAACTCCATCGCTTACTTGCTTACTCGCTCCAACACGACCTCTGGCCACATCCCACAGAGAGAAGTTTGAGTCGGAGATGCGAGGTCCTCGTTTCGCCAAGCTGAGGAAATGGCACCACGGATTGTCTGCACAAATCCTCAACGTACAGAACTGAAGTCAACGTGGAGGACCCGGAAAGCAAGGAAAGAAAGAAAGAAAGGGACATGGAGCAACTAAAAAACACACAGCAAATCAATGAATAAGCCAACGCTGGAGAAACGTGAGATCTTTTCGCTTGTAGACCAGTAGAATGTGTTTAGTGTGAGAGATAGACTGAATACCGCATATACTGCAAACAGTATATATAGTCTAGGTACAGTATATGTACATGTATGTGTCATGAGTCTGCTGCTGAGATCTGCATATTGTGTTTCCCCTGCGCTCCAGAGAAGTGTACAAAAATAACACACATACGTTCAGTCCTCATTTGCAAACGTGACGAGATGTTTGGACATGCGCACAAAGGCAGTTATGGAAAAATGCACTCAAAGCACGCTCATGTCAATGTGAATACATAAATGATTTCCTTAAAATGACATCTCGAATATAATTTGCAATAATATTGTGGAGTTTTGTGCTTTTTATTCCCACAGAAAAAAAGGATACTGTACATTAATTGGTATCGTTATCTAAGTCGAGGTTAAAATATGTGTGTGTGTGCGTGTTGGGTTAGGGTTAGGGTTAGGGTTTTTATCTAAGTCAAGGTTAAAATGGGTTAGGGTTTTTATCTAAGTCAAGGTTAAAATGTGTGTGCGTGTAGGGTTAGGGTTAGGGTTAGGGTTTTTGTCTAAGTCAAGGTTAAAAGGGGTTAGGATTTTTATCTAAGTCAAGGTTAAAATGTGTGTGTGTGTGCGTGTTGGGTTAGGGTTAGGGTTAGGGTTTTTATCTAAGTCAAGGTTAAAATGTGTGTGTGTGTGCGTGTTGGGTTAGGGTTAGGGTTAGGGTTAGGGTTTTTATCTAAGTGAAGGTTAAAATGTGTGTGTGTGTGTGTGTGCGTGTTGGGTTAGGGTTAGGGTTTTTATCTAAGTCAAGGTTAAAATGTGTGTGTGCGCGTGTTGGGTTAGGGTTAGGGTTAGGGTTAGGGTTAGGGTTTTTATCTAAGTCAAGGTTAAAATGTGTGTGTGTGTGTGCGTGTTGGGTTAGGGTTAGGGTTTTTATCTAAGTCAAGGTTAAAATGTGTGTGTGTGTGTGCGTGTTGGGTTAGGGTTAGGGTTAGGGTTTTTATCTAAGTCAAGGTTAAAATGTGTGTGTGTGCGTGTTGGGTTAGGGTTAGGGTTAGGGTTTTTATCTAAGTCAAGGTTAAAATGTGTGTGTGTGTGTGCGTGTTGGGTTAGGGTTAGGGTTAGGGTTTTTATCTAAGTCAAGGTTAAAATGTGTGTGTGTGCGTGTTGGGTTAGGGTTAGGGTTAGGGTTTTTAATCTAAGTCAAGGTTAAAATGTGTGTGTGCGTGTTGGGTTAGGGTTAGGGTTAGGGTTTTTATCTAAGTCAAGGTTAAAATGTGTGTGTGTGCGTGTTGGGTTAGGGTTAGGGTTAGGGTTAGGGTTTTTATCTAAGTCAAGGTTAAAATGTGTGTGTGTGTGTAGGGTTAGGGTTAGGGTTTTTATCTAAGTCAAGGTTAAAATGGGTTAGGGTTTTTATCTCAGTCAAGGTTAAAATGTGTGTGTGTGTGCGTGTAGGGTTAGGGTTAGGGTTTTTATCTAAGTCAAGGTTAAAATGTGTGTGTGTGTGTGCGTGTAGGGTTAGGGTTAGGGTTTTTATCTAAGTCAAGGTTAAAATGTGTGTGTGTGTGTGTGTGTGTGCGTGTTGGGTTAGGGTTGGGGGGGGGTCAGGCTTTGAAAACCTAACTCAAGTTTGAAACCCTAACATAAGTTTAAAACCCTACTTTGGAAGCCTAACCATAGATTGAACCCAAATTCCAACCCCACTTAACTCCATAGGTGTCACAGTGTCCCTGAGGCAAAAGGGCCACCTGGTGGTTTCACAATGCATTACAGCACAAATGTTTACTTAGTCTTCAGCTTGTTTGACTTCCAGAAATATGAACTCAGTGGACATAAATATGAATCCGTGTCTGGAATGGGTGAGTAAAAGTCCAAATAACATGCATATGACATGCGTGGAGAAGATAGTTCCCAACCATTTGTGAATGAATGGAAGAGGAAAATGAACAGGTGTTTTAGAACAGCATAGACAAGCAAATAAAGAAAATGGGGAAAAAAAACTTGCTAAACTTCTAAAGAGTTACTTCCTTATTTTTTTTCCCTGTTGAGAGAAGCACGCAATGTGATGCAGGGAGAAGTTTGACAGGCGTTTGTATATTCGTGCTAAACACATTTCACAGGAGTGGAGAGTCGAATCCTACATCTGAGGTGTTCGAGCGCAGCGACGGAGCCACTCGCCAAACGTGGCGAGCTCGGCGGTCGCCCCGCTTTCACTTCGAGTCATTCTCATCCGTTCAGTATTTCGTGGCGCGCGCGTTGGGTAAGTACAAATTAGTGTTGGCTCGTGAGTGAACGATTCTTCAAAAAAACAGATCTTTTCAGAGAACGAGAGTGAACGAATCATCGTTCTTTTTTCAGGTCATATGACTTCAACCAGTAGGTGTCGGTAATGCTCATTGAAGCTGGTGCCACCTCGCCGTGAAACAAAACGAAGAAGAGAATGACGTCACTTTCTTTTCAGGAACGAGTCGCGAGTTGCATTTCTCGCTCACCAACTAACGAATTTGTGAGTGAGTGATTCGCATTTCCAGCATTTCCAGTTCATCGCGAGAACGGATCAGTGAAGGAATGAATCCTGACTTTCCCTTTCGCCAACGAGTCAACGGTTCAACTGCCTTCCTTTCCGTGCATCAACGGAGCAGTCAGTGAAGGTGTTGCGTCTCCCTCCTGGCGTGGACTACGTAAACCAGAATGTCGATTTACCATTTCGCAAGGAAAGAAAGAAGCACTCACTGAAACACCACTTCTTTTATGTGCGTTTTCTCCAAGCTAACGGCTAACTTTATTGCATGCAGGGATGCGCCGCTCTGCAACAACGGGGAGATGATGCTTCTCTTTGGGTCATCTTGATTATATAACACTTATAGTTGTTTTTAAATAAGGTGTTTGCGCCTAAATATTGTTATCCAATATATCTATTGCAATTTCACATTGGATTGCTGGTTTGAAATGTACTTTTAATATTATTATTTTTAATGAACATTTATGTTAAAACTTGTCTGGTGTTTTATTCCTTGTTTTTATTTTTTGGGCATGAAAATAAATGTCCAAGTGACGTCACAGCTCAAACAGCCAATCAGAAAGTGGGGGTGTGACTCCCTCGTTAAATGCAGGTGCGTGAAAAGTTTTAGCTTCTTTCACGCTCTGAAGGAGCTAAAACTTTTCACGCACCTGCACTTAACGAGGGTCACTTGGAAAACATGTTGGAACGCGGCCCCGAGGACTAGAGCTTGACACGTGACGTTTGACCATGATATTTCCCTAATAAAGTGGCCTGTGATTAGATACACTTGAAAATGGCGGTGTACCTAATGGAGTGTCCAAGTGACGTCACAGATCAAGCAGCCAATCAGAAAGTGGGGGTGTGACTCCCTCGTTAAGTGCAGGTGCGTGAAAAGTTTTAGCTTCTTTCACGTTCAAAAGGAGCTAAAACTTTTCACGCACCTGCACTTAACGAGGGTCACTTTGAAAACATGTTGGAACGCGGCCCCGAGGACTAGGCTTGACGCATGTGACCTTTGACCATGATATTTCCCTAATAAAGTGGCCTGTTATTAGGCACACTTGAAAATGGCGGTGTACCTAATGGAGTGTCCAAGTGACGTCACAGATCAAACAGCCAATCAGAAAGTGGGGGTGTGACTCCCTCGTTAAGTGCAGGTGCGTGAAAAGTTTTAGCTTCTTTCACGTGCTAAAGGAGCTAAAAGTTTTCACGCACCTGCACTTAACGAGGGTCGCTTGGAAAATATGTTGGAACGTGGCCCTGAGGACTAGAGCTCCACACCTGTGACCTTTGACCATGATATTTCCCTAATAAAGTGGCCTGTTATTAGGTACACTTGAAAATGCCGGTGTACCTAATGGAGTGTCCGTGTGAGTCCCTCGTTAAGCGCAGGTGCGTGAAAACTTTTAGCTCCTTTTGAACGTGAAAGAAGCTAAAACTTTTCACGCACCTGCACTTAACGAGGGAGTCACACCCCCACTTTCTGATTGGCTGTTTGATCTGTGACGTCACTTGGACACTCCATTAGGTACACCGCCATTTTCAAGTGTGCCTAATAACAGGCCACTTTATTAGGGAAATATCATGGTCAAAGGTCACAGGTGTCAAGCTCTAGTCCTCGGGGCCGCGTTCCAACATGTTTTCCAAGTGACCCTCGTTAAGTGCAGGTGCGTGAAAAGTTTTAGCTCCTTTAGCACGTGAAAGAAGCTAAAAGTTTTCACGCACCTGCACTTAACGAGGGAGTCACACCCCCACTTTCTGATTGGCTGTTTGATCTGTGACGTCAGTTGGACACTCCATTAGGTACACCGCCATTTTCAAGTGTGCCTAATAACAGGCCACTTTATTAGGGAAATATCATGGTCAAAGGTCACAGGTGTCAAGCTCTAGTCCTCGGGGCCGCGTTCCAACATGTTTTCCAAGTGACCCTCGTTAAGTGCAGGTGCGTGAAAAGTTTTAGCTTCTTTAGCACGTGAAAGAAGCTAAAACTTTTCACGCACCTGCACTTAACGAGGGAGTCACACCCCCACTTTCTGATTGGCTGTTTGATCTGTGATGTCACTTGGACACTCCATTAGGTACACCGCCATTTTCAAGTGTACCTAATAACAGATAATTTTTTCCTAATGAAGTGGTCTGTTATCAGGTACACCTCATTCAAGAAGACTCAAGAATTTTTATTATATTTTATTATATATTTTATATGTTTTTATAGGTTTTTATATATATTTGAGCATGCCAAACAAGGAATTTGACTTCGGTACATCTCAGCCTCTGTTCAACATTTAGGTGACTAACAACACAAGACATGTGCGAAAATTGACAAATATTCTCAAACATCCCCTGGTCTGAAACACCCAGGAGGGCAAAGAAAAAACTCAAAACTCCTACTAGGGGAAATGAGAAACCTTAAGAGGCCACAGATGGGAGGATCCCTCTTCTAGGATGACCAGTCTGCAATGGCTGCAGAGTGGACACAGCACACATAATACAGACAATTCAAAAAAGGCGTCGAGAGCAGGATGTTATTGCACAGCAATGACTCTGAGACTCCAAGAGTGGTGTGAGTTCATCAGAGCGACAGCCTGGGGGAAGACGCTGTCTCTGTGTCTGCTGGTGTTGGCGTACAGAGCTCCGTAACGCCGTCCTGAGATGAGTAGTTCGAATAGACTGCAACCTAGGTGAGAAGGGTCTGTAGAGATGTACCACTAGGGGGCGCCAGTATGGGTGGTCCAGGTGTCGGATGTGATGGTCTCCAGCCTCACATGCTGTCTCCTGTTGGTCAGGAAGCTGGTGATCCACCGACAGGTGAAGGCAGGCACCGTGAGCTGGATGAAAGGACAATTCAATAGGTACACTACACGAGGTAAGAAAATTAAATGAATAAATAAATGAGTAGCAAACAACACACTGAACAATTCTTTTGAATGAATATTTTGAGTGAACCGATTCTAAATATTCAGTCCACTGGAATGCACATCACTAGTGGTCATTTACTGGTTAATTGATGTACTTATCTATGCATTTATTTATTTATCTATTCATTTTTTATAGCTTTATTTGGAGCAGAAGGGCTTTGGAACGTCAAGGGTTTGACAAAAATCACAAACAATTGGCAAATTGAAACGCTCAAGGAAAATAATTGTGATGCATATTGTTTGTTTTTGTTGTTTGTTTTTTATTCTTTGAATCATGTTCGCAATAAAGATTCATTCATTTGCACAAAGTGAATAACCAACCACCGCAATAGTAAAATGGGGAGAGGACACTGAACGACGCAAAAAAAAGTGAATTGTGACGTACCGGGCTCAAACCTCAAACGCTACTGCGTCCTCCAAGGACGAAAATCCTGCAGCAAGCAAAAAGGCGTCGTGAAAAACAGCAACGGACGACAAACATTTGCTCGTGTGTCCGTTTACCTGAGAGAATGCCGCGCCGTCGACTGCCATCTTCCTTCCCTCGTACACACCGGTCATCAATTGACTGCCTGACGTCACGTCCCCAATCCAAAACAACCTTCTTCGCTTGCTTGGTGAACCACACTTTCTTCACACTAGCGCCACCCAGCGGCCACTTATGATGACTGCTTTGGCTTACCCTGGAAATGTTTGCTTTCAGGGCACAGTATTCTCCTACTGTTGTATAAAGAAGACTTTTCTTGACAACAAACGATAAAATCATTCTGTCAACTCTAGTGTACGTGTTAAAACACAATCCAGTAAAATGGTTTTGATAAAATGAAGAAATATGTTGAATAAAACAAGCTGCACAAGTGTTTTTACGGATACTGAATCTTCTTCAGAATTCCAAACAAGGAAAAGGGCCATATATAGACGTAGAAGTTCCGCTCAGCATTAAATCACTTTAAAAGTGAGTCATGATGGACCCTCCTCCGGCTCCTTTATAAACGCACAAAGTTCTTTGGTTTTAAAAGCCAGAACTTACATTCCAGGAGCCACAATATTTCTTATTTAAGTTTGTTCTTCTTGCCTTATTCTTTGTAATTTATTTATAAATTATTTTTGTATTTATATTTATTATTATATTTATCAAGAGTACAGTAACTGTGATATTTTCTCTTCGTCTCCAAATGTTTTGGTCGGCAAACAAGATTTTTGGGTACTTTTTTCTCCTTGCAATCCTTCTTCGCATCTCTTTGTGTTTCTATCTTCCTGACTCCAACCCACTTTTAGCCTTTAACGGTCAAGTCAGGGAGGTGCATCTTTATACAGGTAGAGTATTTCAGATGAGGCCCAATTTCATACACAGCATGGCTTATTTTTTTTTGTCTTCTTACTTTTGCAGAAAATCACAGACGAGGAATGTACTTACAGATAAGCCAGGATGGAAGCGTGTCTGGTAGCGACGTTCAGACTCCTTACGGTAAGTCTTGCCTTTCGCAATTCAGCATTTGAATCTCTGCTAAAAAAAAAATAAAAAGATTCATGAATCATTGGAGGCCTTCACGTTTGTGCGTGAACGTTCACAGGTGTGCTGCAGTTACAGTCGGTGCAGCCGGGCCACATCGCCATTAAAGGTCAGAGGTCATCGCTGTTTCTGTGCGCCGACAGTGCGGGTACTCTGAGGGGGCGGGTAAGTGAAGGATCAGTTGAAAATATTTTTAACAATCAATCAGTCCAGTTGGCGAGTTATCTCACGCAAGGTTGTCTCCCATAGTCGCATTTCTCAGAGGACGACTGCACTTTCCGAGAGCTGCTGCTGGCGGACGGGTACACCCGCTTTGTGTCCCCGCATCACGGATTTGCCCTGTCGCTGGGTCCCCGCCGTTCCCCGGATGGGCACGCGGTCCCCTTCACCCGATTCCTGCCACTCAGAGATACTCTCCCGAGGGAAACGGCATCCCAACAGGCGCCGGTGAGGGAAAACCTCAACCTGGATTCCGATGACCTTCTGGGAATGTCTCAGGGTTCTATACTCAGTCCTCAGTTCTCAGTGGAAAAGTGAAGGGAGTGAGTGCTAAGCATTCATTGGTGGATTTTTAAATTAAAAGAAAAATGGATGCACAGATTGAAAAATGTGAAATGTTTTACTGTGTTGGATTTATTTTTTTGTTGTGTATTTAATAATTAATATTATTTTATTATTTCAGTGTATGTTTTGAATGTTTGTGTCAAGATTACATGCATTTTATTACACTGGAAAGATTTGGATGAAAATAAATTATTTTTTGCGACTTTTTGTATTGACTTTAAACTGTAATAATGAAATAAAATGTCAATGAAACAGCTTATGCATTATTTTGAATTCATTAAGGCTCCTTTTGGTGTGTGATGTGGCCACCAGGTGGCGGTAGAATACAGTCATGCAGACAAATGAACCATTTTTCAAGTAGTATTTTTTTGCAGGATAAAGAATATATATGCGTACTGTGTTGTCTGTCTACATGTGTTGCTGCACATTTTGTGTTCAAGTGGCGCAGGGGAATCCTGTTCTTTTGTTTTTTTTTAAACTGTAGCCTACAGTGCCGGACAGTGACACTAACACAAACCAGTGTGTGTATTAAAATACACATGCCTTCCGTTCTATGAGAAGAAAGGCTTGAGTGTTCCGGGAAAACGCAAGCTTATATTGTTAGTCGCGTAGCTTTGCAAGAAGGTCAGTCGTAAAGATGTCACTTAAGGTGTGACTAACGAAGCGGACAATCCGGTTTTACAATAAACACTAGTTGATTCTCGGAATTTAGTAAAATAGAGAATTTATTCGAAGGCTGAGTACGCAACAGTAGCGTTGGTGTTTTCAACAAATCACAAATCTGCCGGATGTTCTCGTTCATTGTTATGATGAGGTCAGTCCACTCAGCTCACGTAGGCCAAAAGCTCTGAACGTTTGCGTACGAGCGAAAGAATGCAGAGAATGACGTCTTCAGTTTACGAGAACTCTGGTTGTGTTTGCAACGCGGGCTTTTTTTTTTTTCATCGAGACCGTCTCGACGTTTCCAGTGAAAAAAAAGTGGGAGTAAAGTAAGACATCATAGTGTGTGGACACGCACATTTTAAAAGTCAAGCAAATAAAACGATTTGGATGAGGGAACTTGAGAATATACAAATTCTACAGGTTCTGTAAGACTAAATTTGAATGATCAAAGTAAACGTTTTGTCACTCGTTTGTTTTTCTCTTTCACACCTGGGTGACCAGCGGTTCCCGTAAATGGATATTTCCTTCATACTCAGCACTCTGCCCCACGTTAGCCAAAACGGTCCCGTTGAGATTGTTATAGGTGCCTCCGATTGCGTAATAATCCCCCTCGGGATCCAGGGTCCCTTCTTGTGCCTCTCCCTCCTCTGGGTCCTCGTCCTCCCACGGCAAGCTGGTGACGTGACTATAGCGGGAGCGATCCTCGCATTCCGTCTCCCGGTGGTAGAAGTAGCTGAAGTTAGACACGATGACCGGCACTGGTAAGGAAATGGTCAGCACGCCGGCAATGGCGCACATGGATCCCACCAGTTTCCCCCAAACCGTCTGCGGGTACATGTCTCCGTAGCCCACCGTTGTCATGGTGACCACAGCCCACCAGAAAGCGTGCGGGATGCTGACAAAGGCCGTGTCGTTGTGGTCGGCCTCGGCGAAGTAGATGGCGCTGGAGAAAAGGATGACGCCGATGAAAAGGAAAAAAATCAGAAGGCCCAATTCACGCATACTCGCCCTCAGCGTCTGACCGAGGATCTGAAGACCTTTGGAGTGACGGGACAATTTGAAGATCCTGAATACCCTCACCAGTCGGATGACTCTGATAATAGCTAAGGAAGTGGCCGGGCTGGTTTCGCTTTCCTTAGCGAGCTCCGTTCCCAGAGTGACGAAATAGGGCAAAATGGCGCTGAAGTCGATGATGTTCATGACGTCTTTGAAGAAGTGTATCTTGCTGGGACAGCAGCAAAAGCGCATGATGAGCTCAAAAGAGAACCAGAAGATACAAACGGTCTCCACCATGAAGAAGGGGTCGTTGAAAACACTAGCGGGTGGAGGCGCGGCCTCGGACGCGTTCCTCCCTTGGCCGTGGTGCTTGTGAAGATGATCCTGAGATGGCGGCAGACAAACCACAAAAACAAAAAAGCAAAATGGAGCTTGAAAAAGAAACAACACAAGCTAATGCAGGTCACCTTCTCATCTGACTCTTACCCAGAAATCGAATAAACACGTTTGGCAAAATATGAAAGGCTTTTAAAAGCCGGGCTATTTTTAACCCCTTTAGGTCCGGGGGATCCCGTTTTCGCAGTATTCTGATAGTATGTTGTTCACCATCTGATTGGCTGTCACTTTTGGCCGCCGCCATAAAGCGCTTGACATTTGCGGCTTTGCATATCAATCATAGCTGCCCCGATCTCGCTTGCAGTGCACCTGTCTTTCCGTTTTGCGCCAGGGTTAGCATCACGTTGACGGGTGGAAGCCATTTTAATTCGACAAGATGGCTTGTTGTCGATTTCATAGACCGTTCGGGTGTTTGATGATCTTTTTCCGTGCAATTTGGAAATTATATTCGGTAGTAGGTCAGGTGATTGTATGTCATCATCACCTCCAAGGGCTCTCCTCAAACTAAATATAACCTCGCGAGATGTCTGAAGAGAAATCCGAGAGCGTCTCGCTGTTACCGCTTCCCGCCCGTCTCCACGTTCATCACCGTCGCGTTGACTTGGACCGGACAAAGTGACTTTCCTGGCCCGGCCCGGCGCCGAAAGAATGTATTAACATGACCCGATGTCCTGCGAGACCTTTTAATCTTCTGTTCTAATCCGGCGGGAAACTTTGGCAGCGGTTCACCTATGCGTGGCGACCTTTGCCGCGCACACCTGACCCCCGCATCCAAGCCCCGCCCCTTCTCTCCTTTTACACATTCCTGACTTCAAGTATCGTGGCGACTATTTTTTTCTCTCACAATAACGTTTGGAACTTTTAAAACTTCAAGGTCAAAGGTCATCCGACTGTTCTGATTCTATTTCCATTAACATTCCGTACCTCTCGTGTCTCCTTCTCAACGCGGAAGTCCGGCAGCGTCTCCAGGCAGAAGATGAGGATGGACACCACAATAACCATGACGCTGATGATGGCGATGATGCGAGCGGCCGACGAAGACTCCGGGTGTTCAAAAAGCATCCAAAGTCTTTTCTGCATTTCGTTGGCGGGCAGCGGCCTCTCTTCCTCTTTGGTAAAGCCTTCGTCCTCCTTAAAGCGGTTCATGATGTCCTCTCCCAGCTCGTAGAACAAAAGCTCATCCATGAAGATGTCCAGGGGGATGTTGGCGGGCCTCCGCAGCCGCCCGCCTGACTGGTAGAAGTAGAGGATGGCGTCGAAGCAAGCCCGATTGCGGTCCAGGAAGAGTTCGTTTCGCAAGGGGTCAAAGTAGCGCGACCTTCTTTGCGGGTCGCCCAGCATGGAGTCGGGGAACTGGGCTAAGGTGCGAAGTTGGGTTTCGTAGCGCATCCCCGAAACATTTATGGCCAGTCGCTCGCTCAGCGCCCATCCGCGCCTCCTCTTCTCTCTCTTAATCTCCGTCACGCCCTTCTCCACAATATTCATCTGGTTCTTCATCTCTTTATCATTCTCTCCTGCTTTTTCCTCATCCTGTTGGTCACCGTCGTCCATCCCAAGTTCGAGTGTCCTCCCGAGGGCTCTCCTGTGGAACTGCGAGTCTAGATGGCCTGAAACCAAAATGACAGTCCCGTGAGTGGATGCGGTTAATTAGCATTGCTCAGGGAAGCAGAAAAGGAGATCTTCTACTCACTGGACTCCAACTTGAGCTCTCACATTGTTCCTCTCCTGCTGCTTGGCGGGTTCTCTGTCCGTGGCGTCCTTCAAATAAATCGCCACCGTCGGTCCTCCAGCGCCACTTGTTTGCTCGAGCGACATCCACAATATTGTCCGTCCCGTGTGCCCTCATGTTTGTCCACTCTTGAAATTTTTCAGGAATGCTGTTCTGAGGAAATTCAATCTCAGTTTGACCCCTCCCTCCTCCTTTCCCCCCTCCATTTTAGCAATGGAGTAACACAAGCTTCGGTGGCAGCTATCAGGTGTCAAATGTGCATGGGAGCGCTCGGTGTTGGCTTCGCCAACGAGCTCAATAATCTGGCCGGGGTCCCTCGCAGCCCTCCTATGGAATCCCCGTCCAGATCCCTTGGACTCAGTTGGCCCTCCTCTGAGCTTCTCCCATCGAGCCTTCTCCAAGCTCAACTTCAAGCGTATCATCTGAAGCTCCTCATGTCAGTCGCTGTAAAGACACGATGTGTCTTCCACCAGTTCAGTCCATTTCACCGCTCTTTCCATTTTCACATTTGTCTATGACACGGACATCCATAAATAGTCAGACCTGAACAATAAAAAAAAAAACTTACGTCATTGACACAAAATAAAAATATCAGTGCATTAAATATTACTCACTTCGGATACCGTTGATGTTATTAATAATCGTAACAGTGATCACTGGGTGAAATAACGAAACCCGGTCTGCGGGCACTTACTAGTTGTAAATTTAGTGTGGCTGTGTAAAACATACCATGAGAGTCTCTTCTTCCCCCTTGAACTCATCTCGGCAGACCACTAGAGGGCGATAGTGTTTGGGACCAAAACAAGGGATGAGGGAGGGGGAAACAAAATAGCTCTGCCAGCATTGCTGCATTTAGTCACAGGACACGCACACATACATATCTGATGTACCTATAAACGCCCATGCAATGAATATAAAAAGTCTACACACCCCTAAGGCCAAGACACTTAAATTTATTTTCTACCAATCATGTGACCGTACAACCCAATTGACTTTTTTGTTTGTTTTAATTACTTTACTTCCATGAGTACAAATAAATGACATGGTTGCAAAAGTGCGCACACCCTCTATTATTTTTACTTCCCCTCTCAAAAACAGTTTAAAAAAACAATTGAGTTGGTCACATTCAGAGTGGAAAACATTTTTGAAAAGAGGCCCAGTATGTTGTCAGACATCCGACACTCCATATATAAAGCCCCTTGCGTACGTCGCCAACTATTCCATATCGGTTTCAAAATGTCACATTGGGATGGGAGCTGCGTGGAATCTGTTTTCCACGATATCAATGACTTGACATCATCCTTCTCAGATATCATTGGAAAAAATTACAGTAAAAATCATAGATCAGCATCATGTGACATGTCTTGACTTTTCAGACGCTAAAACGAGGAGGTCGCTATATAGCTTCTTGGAAATGCTGTCATCCCGATACATCACGCCGTATCGTTTAACTTGCAATTGCATGTGTCATCTTTCACTTTCTTCAAGGACTTCTCATTGTGTTCACGCTTCAACTTGGATTACATCCATCACCGTGCGGCGGGATCCTAGACCCGACTGGCACGCTTAACTCTCGGCCCGCTCGCACGTGCCCTCGGAATGCGCTCTCACGAGAATTTAGCAGGAATTATGAGTAATTAATGCCTTTCGCTATTCTCCTGGTATATTTTGGAAGACTTCCCCCAGCAGGCCGGAAACAAAAATAGCACAAAGGTCATGAATTTTCCCCATTTATTTAAGTTCTTCTCAATGATTTGAAGCAATTTTCAACGTCTCTGGAAAAAAGAAAAAAAAAAAAGAAAAAAAAAAAAGAAAAGCATCTCATGACTTATAACCAGTTAATTCATTCAAGGAGATTGATTTCACATTAGTTCGCATTGACATTCATACATTTTTAAGTCTCAGTAGTAGAAATATGTTATGACACTTTTATTGATATGTTTCTATTTTCGCTCTCTCTCTCTATCCCGCTCTTGAAAATATAAAAAGATCCATCATGAACATTCCGTTGAAATATACTGTATACAGTTCTCGATGCGTTACGGCGTTTGAAAAAATAAAATCCGGATACCTCAGTGACCACCTCGTCTTCCTATTCCTCTCCAGTATATCTTTTTATCTTTGGAACAATTATGGGGAATGCGTGACGTCACTCTGCAATATCCCGTGCGTGGCGGCGTTTGATAGAAAAAAACGATGGATTACTCCGCACGCTTTATAATGTGAAATAATTTTTTTGCCAAGACACACAGTCCAAAAAATATCTGCGCCCTAGAGAGCATTACAGTAAGTGTCAATCAGTGGCATTCCTGGTGCAGATTGCATACGGTGTTTTCAAATGAACAAAAAACAATTTAAACAAGCACCTGACAAAAACACAAATTGGATTTTTAAATTCGAAACTTAATATTGGAAAGCATACATGGAAAAAAAATAGCCCGTAAAATTGATGCGAACAGATGAGATATGATTAAACACAATTCTCGACCTGAAACAAACACACCTGGGTGATGAGTTTCTGCATGCACCGTTTTGACCTCTGACCTCTTTGACCCCAGCGGCTATAACTGTCTTTTGAGATGGAAACTGTAAAAAAAAACACAAACAATAACAATGAGTGACACATATGGGACACCGCTTTTTTTTTTTTGGTTGCACTCAGACCCTGTAAGGCCAGCGTAGACTCGCGGAGATCTACGTGAACACTTGTGAGTGTCACACACCGGCCAGCTCTCCAAGTCGCGACACTACGGGAATGCAAAGAAGAAACCTTCAGCGGCCCTGAACCAGCAGGGCTTGAATGGAAGAAGGATTTGGTCACAAATCAATAACTCAACAGCTTTTCCTCGATGGGCACTGGGATCTCGTAACTTCGCCACGTGACTGACATCATTTTTTTTTGGAAGCTCTGGGTCTCGTTTGATGTGTCAGGATGATGCAAGACTGTCAAAAAAAAAATAAGACAAGCTACCTTTACACACTCCGAGTGTGTTGCCATTTGCCTCTGGGAGGAAGACGACGTTTCTGCTCTACAACACAGCACAGTGGTCATTTTTTTTTTTAGGATTCATGATTAACAGAGGCGATGTCAAAATGTCCGCTTCCTCATCCGCTTTACGATTATCAGCATGCAATTATTTTTTTCCTCCCTACATTAAGAAAGTTGATCATGGAAAGGCCAAAAAAAAAGTATGAATGTAAACGCTCAAAAAAAAGTTTGACCAGCGTTCCAAATTGGTTTGGCCTGACCACTGCATATCCATCTTTCCGCTAAGTGGAACAGAACCGAGACCCGAAAGCTACTCCGTCTGGTTTTCCCTGCTACAGTCGACTCCTCTTCGTATTATTGCCAAAGAAAAAACAAAACTATGAGTGTTACTCAAGCAGTCAAAATACAGAGAGCTTTTTTGTTTTTTATGTTTTTTTTTTTTTAGTTGCTGCTACGGTCGTTGTGCAAACGGTTCGACTCTTGCGCGCAAGCTAACGGTTCGGCAAAGTCTCGGGTGATGATAATGGCGACGCTTGATGAGATGTTAGCAAAATATAGCGTGTTGAAAATAGTCAAACTATGTTCGTGGAATGAGGAAAGTAGGGCAGTAGAAGCAGAGAGATTTCATCCAACAAAACGTAGCTCAGGGTGTAACCTTGCAAACATACATGTTTCAATATTCACATTTTTTTTCAACTTTTCCAAACAAAATATATCTTCTCTTTCATTAGAATCTTTTTTTCTTTTTTAAACATGAATTGCATATAACATTTTTTTTTTTTAATTCATTTTATATATATGTTTTTGTATCTCTAGCACCCTTGTCTTCAACTAAGGGTTTGCAGAAAAGACAGTCATGCAAAGTAGTCATGCTGGTAAACAAAGTTACAAAAATGCATCACCACCACGCTCCCCCAACCCCCCCTCCCCTCATTGGTTGAAGGGGAGGGGGGGGCATCCATTGTACCTTGATGTCTTTGCTGTTTTTCCACTCAGTGCATGAGTCCATTTGAAGTCTACCAACCTTGTTATTTTTTTTCCCCCGTGGACTTTTTTTTTTTTATGGCAAATTTTCACATTTTGCATCTGATATTCTCCATCCTGGACCATCTTAGCCATACTTAGATTTGTTTTATCAAAATATATATTTGTTCTCTTTTTTTTGTACACTTGCACTATATTTGGTCCGCTTCTGCTCCTTGATGGCTCCGCCTGCCGGGGCCGTCCTCGCCGTGACATCGACTCGCCTGTCAAGCGGCCCGCCGGGGCAGCAAGAGATGCCGAAGAGACATTTTGGGCAGTATTCATCTGGGGGGGGGGGTTCTTGTGCCTCATTGGCAGTGTAGGCCTTTGTGTGTGCTGGGGGACAGGGACGGGGGGGGGGGCTATTAATCTGATTGGTCCCTTTCAATTGAATCCTTTTTGAAAAAGTGTCCTTGGGGCAGGGGTGGGGCTGTCCATTCACCTCTTCATTACAAATGAAGCAGATTGGATTGGACCAAAGACTGACAAGAGTGGTCCCGAGCTCCCGCTCTCCTTGAATTTATTTTTCGCTCTAATTTTGCTTCAATGTGCTTCATGGATGCAAGTGGCAGTTAAAACCCAAGTGGGCTCGTTTCAGTTAATCTTGATGACATCGCGGAAGGTCATTCAGCGGGATCCTCCCCTCCTCTTCCGGATTTGACCCCCTCCTTTTGCAGTACATGAGAGAGAAAAAAAAAAAAGTCTTGTAGGGCAGGCTGAAGGTCAAACCGCGTCGATGCTACATGTGCTTCGTTTTGACGTCGTAGCTTTTAAATGATCGCGTTTTATAGAAGTTGAATGGAAGACAAAGTTTCAGAGGCGGGCGCTAAACTTGATCTTTATTCGGGTCATTGGGATTTTCCTTGAAGGTTAAGACCCGTCTCTCATGTACTGTTGGGGTGTTTTACTTCTTCACTGGGACGGATGTCAGGAGAGCCGTGACCTTGACTCTGCATAAATCCAAGGTCAAGTCGTGTCCCGGCCAACAGATGCTACGGTGTTAGCAGAGATGCTACATTGTTCATTCAGTCCCTTGTGAAGACAAAGTTTTCCTTTTTTTTTTCTTCTGGAAACATGTTGATGGTGATGTCATCTGGAATGTGTCCTTTTTGATTTTCCTCCCAAAGTGTGTCAGTGCAATGTTCAGTCAATTGGCCCAAAAAAGGTTGCGGGTCACACACAAAAAAAAAAAAATGGGGTGGTCGGAGTTCCGAGAGGCTACTTTGGTAACGACGTGAGCAGGAGCAGACGGTGTGAATTTTGGGAATTCATGATTAAACGTGAGGCCTCTCCCCTCTTTCTTTTTCTCTCTCGTGACCCCCGAGCATCTCCTTTAAAACGTCCATCCACGTCACGCTCGCCGCCTACGTGGCTCCCGCCGCAAATATGTGTTAACCGCTTAATGACTCCTCGTTACAGAGAGAAGGCCAACGCTAGAAACTTAACACTGTGAAGACAAGAACAGAAAGTCATGAATAATCACACTCAGCTAACAATCAGAAATGTAAAACATTAGCACATTGGTTTATAGCAGACGAGTATTTTTTTTTTGTTATGCCAATTTAAAATATTCACATCGCATTTCACTCAGGTAGGGAAGTAATTAGCATTACCTGTGCACACTGCCGTTTAACTGTCAGAATAAATGAAACAATTTCGGACAGATGGACAAACACATACATGTGATGTTGTTCATGGGCACATTGAAGGAATCAATACAACGTTGTTGTTAGACACAATTTTGTGGTGGTTCTTCTCTCTGCCTTCGCCGTGTTCTACCATTGTTGTCTTCGAGGAAAATCTGCTTGGAAAATACATTTGAGCTTGTCTAAAATGAACCACGTGGTTTCTTCTGTCAAATAGTCTGTTTTGGAAATATTATCCTCTATGAGTGTCGTGTTAATAGACATTATAAGATTAAGGATGAATTTGAGCTCAGTTTGGGGAGGGGAAAAAAAAAAAAAAAGTTTCATCCACAGCGCAGCAGAAAAAGGACTGATTAGCATTCTCAATATAAAAATTTGATGACAAAAAAATATCATTATAAATTATGACTAGTGTATTTTTGTCCCTTCAAACACACATTAACTTTACTGGCGGAGCTAGGATTTTTTTTTCCTTGGTGGAGGGGAGGGGGTGGCCAAGGATATCTCAGGGTGTCTTGCAATTTTTTTTTTCATGAACCCCTCAAATATTCAGATAAATGCTGATAAACATTGATTATACAAGGGGAAAGCTTGCAAAAAAAAAAAAAAGGGGAAACACCCAAAGCCAATTATCTGATCCGGCACCCGGGGGAGTGTCAAGCATATTTCATATTTCCAGTGCCCCCAACCCCAGCTCGGCCAGTGACTAATTTTTTTTTTTTTTGACAAAGACATGTTTAAGATTTAGTGCTTAAATGTACTAGACCACCAGAAGAGTTGCTGTAAATTAACAACATTAGTAAAGAGCAAAATATTTTTTTTGTTTCAATTATCTATATGTAGAAACATTTTTTTTTTGCAGTGTCTAATACATTTGTGAAGCACTGTACATTACATTAACCAGAAGAGTTGAAAACATTTAAAAAAAACACGAGCGTTGGAGGAAAATAAGAAAACGTACGTTCAAATAAACAGTTGTGAGCAACTTTTGCAATACCGACAATTGATTGAATGTCACATGACTTTAATGTATTCGCATGTGAACATGATGAATTCAACTTACAGATGTTACGAGCATCGCTTTGACAGTACATCTAGTGTAGCTAGTTAAATCTAGCTAATTAGTATGGACTCCTAACTTGACATCAGAACCTCCGGGGGGGGGGGGGGGGGCCTCATAGAGGCACTTACTTATTGCACATCTGCCTACCCGTCTGTTTATTATTATTATTTTTTTAATCTTCAAACTTGGCCACTTTTGGCCACATCCTCAACACAAAATGTCACATACAGTATGTCAACAAATAAAAGATCTCCTGAGAACAAAAAGACACAGGGACATTTCTCTTGAGGGCAACACAAAAAAGTTCTCCCACCCCCAAAAAGAACAACATTGTCACAAAAAAAAGGGAGTGTTGGTGTGCTCGAAAGTTTACGGAGGCTTTTAGCCGCCGAGAGCGAGCGAGTATTATGTACTGGACCGGACTACGAAGAGCATTGAAGCATGGATGCCGAGTGCCCATTAGTAGAGTCCTTTTTTTTTTGTTTCTTGAAATTAATTGGAAACTCTTTTCATGCTTGAATTGCATTTTTTTTCCCATAAAGATTGTAAGTAAGGATAAAACCCTGTACATATTCACAATCCTCAGTAATCGGGCGAGCCGGGCATGCAAATTTATTTTGGAAGCACATTGATTCCTCATCCTTCCTTTTAGGTTGAGCAATCACCAAGTGTCAAAACAGAATTTTGTAAGTCAAAATCTAAACATGGGAAAAGTACGCAAAATTATTACATTTAGCGACAACCAAGAGGACGTACGATTGGCTCATTTTTGTAATCGTAATGATTTGTAAGTCTGTACATTTTTTTTTAAATATATTGAAAAACGATATTTACAAATGTACTTTATCTGCACAGCTTGTTCTCCGGCTTAAAAGAATATTGCACATTTCTTGCATATGTGGAGGACACAACGATTTGACAGTAAATAAACCTGAATGAATTCATATAGTTATTATAAAACGTCGTCAATAATTAATGAGTCGCTTATTGGCGGGCAACACTCTTCTAATGCAATCATTTCAATTAATGGGTCTAAAAACGATAATATCGCACAACCCTTGCGTCTATACTTTTTATACATCAAGTAACAAATCTGTGCATCCACTTTTTGTGGCTTTTTTTGTGCGAAACATGTTTTAAGTGGTGATACAATTACATTTGTGTTTACATTTAATTCAATAAAACTTATCGCTAAAGTTTTTTTTTCCCGACCTTATTTGCTAACCCAAGGCATGCATTATAAAGTCACAAGACGAGAGGTCATTTTGTCTACATTCAAGTTCACGTGATCTTATTGCTATCGGTTTTCGTCGGAGATTTTTTTCAACGTTAGCCGAGCCCGGCTAGCATCGTTTAGCTTCCGATCTTGTGCGGCCATCTTGCTACAAAATGGAAGGGATGGGGGAACGGCAGCGGCGTAACGGGCCCGGCGCCTCGTAGCTTTCGAAAGGCGGGCTCGTGATGGGAGCTAACCGCAGAGACGAGCCCGACACCCCCGTCACATTCGTCAGACTGCGAGATTTCTCGTAGCTCGTAGCTACATTTCGTAATATTGATTTACGACATTGTGTGTGTTGGGGGGGGTTAATAAAAATCAAATTTGAAGAACAATTCCCACAGTTTTTACACAATAGTTCGACATGAAAAGAAAATGGAAAGGAGCATGAAATCATAACGACATACAAAAGGAGACAGACAGACACAGACAAAACAGACAGGACAAAACAAGAAAATGCGAGTTATGATATGTCTTCTTTTTTTTTTTTAAACATCCAAGTTAGTTGCTTTCAAAGACCCATTGAATAAAGCAACTGTCATTGCATGACAAGTGCTTTAGACAATGCTGGGCCAAGACAGTAGAAAATAATCCCTGAAAAATGTTATAAAAGGAGTTGACCACATGAAGTTTGGTGAAGCTTGGATTAGATGTAATTATAGCATTCATTCACAATTAAAGTGTACCTTTGGTCAAACTGTATAATGCAGGCACTGATTTAATATAAAATAGTACAATATCAAAAAAGAAATAACACAACACCTCTTAGGGACAAGAGATATATAGCCTGAAACGTTGCCGTTTGACCAGCACTTTTGCTGCCTGGGGAAGAAATATGGCGTCCCGGATATGACGTCACAAATTGGATTGTTTTGGGGCGCCCCAATCAGGCCTTTATACTACCTTTATAAGAAATCGATTATGTTGAAATTTAAGGGTAATGTGAGTAATTATTATTATTCCGTCGAAAGTTTTTTCGTAAATCGTGTAAATCCGTTGAGAAATTTATTTTTTTTATATATGGGGGGGGGGGAGCGGCCGGCTAGCTGGCCGGGCAACGTTAGCCTCGGCGACTCTCGCGGGCATACCCCCCCCCTATTTTTCCATGCTTTTTAACATTTACCATTCTCATCCCTGTATTATTCAAACCAGCTTCCAAACATTTACTTAAAAGACCAATTGAACATAGCCGTTACTAAAATCACTTAACAGGAAACGGACTTCCCTGGCAAAATGCGCTTGCCCGCCATGACGGGAAACCAATGTAAACGAACCACAATAATTGCCCAGTAATTTATCAAAATTGGGGACAAAAACTGCTTATCACAGACACATACCTGTCTCCGAACGGCAATGTTTTGTCTCTAGGATCTCTTTTCACGACGCTGCTGCCTTTTCACGTCAGTTTTCCTCTGTTTATGGGCAAAAATTGTTGGCACTGCACCGACGATGCGGACGTTATTGGAGCTAGCCAAGATGCTATCAATTTGCTGACGTCACGCAGCTTCCTGATCCGGGTTACAAACGAAGCAACATGGATGCTTCCGGTCTTTCCATGTCACACTTACTAAAAGCCATTTATTTTCTTTTTTTAAATAAACTTTAGGGATTTGATTAAGCCATATTCGTAGAATAAAAAAATGTTAATACGGCTAATGACCAAAGGTACACTTTAAGGTTTT
Organism: Syngnathus floridae; assembly: GCF_059516105.1. NCBI lineage: Eukaryota > Metazoa > Chordata > Actinopteri > Syngnathiformes > Syngnathidae > Syngnathus > Syngnathus floridae. The sequence continues at coordinate 7,023,814 of NC_142430.1, read as the reverse complement.
GGGTATTCTAAACTTCAGATGGTCAACATTAAAAAAATTAAAACTGCCAAGCTTCTCCGCACAACTTTAGTCTTGTTTGTAAATGCATGCTGCTAAGTGTTCTTGTTTTGAATTAAAAAAAAGAACAGCCTTAAAAGTGAACTAGAGAAAGTTTGTCATTTTTTTCCGCACTACTTGACAAAAACAACCGCTTTGATTGACCCCAACCATAAATAAAAGCCCTTTCTTTTCCTTTTTTTTTTTTTTTAAAAAAATACTTTTTTAGACTCGCTCAAACGCATTAGCCAAAAGGTACCTCGGTAAAATATTGATGATGCATTTTCTAGTGCTGAACTTTTCAAAATAAATAAATAAAAAGCTGTTGCAGGAATATTGTTATTTTAGGTGGGGAACCGCTTAGCACCCAAAAGTAGCGACGAAAAGGAGTGCATAAAAAAATTATATAGATTTTTTTTTTTTTGGTCCCAATTATGTTGAATTTGAAACACTTGTCCAAAATGAATCAATGGCATGTCATGTGGAACATGAAATAGATGACGAATGAGGTTCAGTATTAATAAAAAATATTTACAATGATAAATATAACAGTATCGGTTAGCGAGCACAAAAAGAAGACGACAAAAAAAAAAAGTGCTCATCGTGTTTCTCGGCCACTGCAGTCTGTCACGGTCAACTCATCGCCATGGTAACGAGTGTCTTTACTCAGAAACACTTTGCTACTTTTGGGGCTTGTTTTTTAATCATTGGGAAAGACACTACACTTGACACGGGGTCAGGACACACATACCTACCTAGTCGGACTTTAAGATACACTTGCACTGCAGTGGTGGCCTGGAGATGGGATGGAAGAATGAGCGTTAATCACGGAAGACGACGCTGATGGAGAAGGGGAGCACAAAGGGGAATAAAAGAGAGAGGGGGGAAAAACACTGCAAATAATCGGACTTGACTCATCAACAAAACCAAGAGAATCGAATTTAGTGCCAGTGTCCGAGTAGCGTTATGCGCCTGCTTGTTGAAGCAGCTTCATGAGATCAATTGCCTGTTAAAGAAGCTGCCGACTCCAGTTACCAGTAATTAAAACAATTGATCTGCCCCGGGACCACAGTCGTAGGCCACGATCCAGAAGAGGAAATGCGACCGTTTTATTAGGCATATCTCATCTGTAATTCAGTACTCTGCTGATGAAGCATTTGTTGACGTCGGCCTAAAGGTCATATCGGAAGTTATCAAAAAAAATTATGTGGATCGATATGTTTTCTAAACTCACTTTACGTATCATATTGCTAGTTCTGTTTTGAAACAAACTTAATTCGGCTAAGAATAGGGAATATTTGCAGTATATCATGATGAGGTGATATGACAATGGAGACAAGTGTTATCACTTGAAAAGAAAATATCATGTTTGGTTGGAGACTGTCAATTATGGCCATAATTAATAACTGAATGTGACTACTTCAGGGACCAATAAAGAAAACGATGTAAAAATATTCAATGCGATATGTTGTATTGGCTGGCTAACTTGCTAAAAATCGGTATGGAATTATTTAACCCATAATTGAATCACAAATTATTATTATTATTGAAAAAACTCTCTTCTATATTTGTGTGATTTCATTTGGGAACGTTATCTAAACTGACAAGAACATAAAAAGTGTGCTGCACAAAACATAAGAATTCACCCGGACAGTAAATGACACCAAAAATCAAAATATATACAACTTAGCCATAAAATCTACAAAACAAAACCAAAAAAACTAAAAATAAAACACCATACAAAAAAAAATAGTCTCACAAAAACAACAAAAATTAAGTTACACACAACTTGTAAGCAAATAAAAAGCAGCAAAGAGGACAAAAATGAAATAAGCTTCACAGAGAGAAAATCAACAAGATGGAGCTCCTTGTCGGTCTCCAGTAGTCCACTGTCTAACCGTATAAAATTAGCCATGCATATAGTGTATTGCATTGAGAGCACAGGAAGCCAAGATGGCCCACAATCAAAATTGAAGGAACACACAAAGCTTGGCAAAGACACCTGAAGCGTTTGTCTAGGAAAGAAATCATACCTGCAGCATACAATAACTTTAATCCCTCTTTAAAAAAAAAAAAGCAGGAAGACTCCTCATATAATTTTGCGATTGCATTGACAGTGTCTGGCCACATGTGTTGCGCCACCATTTGTGTTCATATATATATTTATTGCACTGTGACTATCTGTTAGCCTCTCTATAAAGTTCTACGTTAGCAAGAATCGCATTGTATTGTACTTTTGTATTTTTTTGGGTGCTATTAAATCCTGCTTTACTTTAAAGAGGGATTCATCTGCGCTCATTTATTTCTATTTTTTACAAAATCATCTAAAAGTGTAGCATTGTGTGAAAACTAAATGCTTACCTTGCAGCCACTTTTTTTTTAAATTCTACCTGCCTGCGTTTGTAATCTCGGACTGTATTGTGCAAAGTCTTTTCGCGACCAAGTGTTGCTTTCAAGCCCGTATTTCATGTCATTTCTTTCAAGCTGGCAGCACAGGACGCCGAGAGTTATGAAGCTTTGGGCTACACTTGGCACGGAAAGCTCAGTCGCACGGTCTGGGGAATAGTATTTCCGAAGCATTAAGCGCCAGCGACACCGTGTTCGATCTTGGAGATGATGATGATGATGACAGCGGGAACCTGATTGATGAAGGTCATAAAGCACAAAGCTTTGGTCTTGCACTGAGTGCCTTTAGCTTGGCGTTGTTTGCAGAAGTACTATCCCCTTTGACCTTAATGTCTCCCCTTTACCCCAGTGACCTTTGATCTTGGAAAAATGACACTTTTCAACAACAGAGGTCACTTGGAAAGAGTAATCAATTTACTCTTGGAAAAAAAATTAAAACTAGTTGTGGTCTAATGTCATGTGTCCCAATACTTTTGTGTAAATTGTACACATTTCCTACAATTATAAATATGTATTGCAAAGTTGCAGTGTGTTTTTCCTAAGGCCCATGGGGGGAGGGGAGTCACATTGTTAAATACATTGTCAAGAGGGGGGGGGGGGGGGAAGGCATAAGAACCAAAAGTAAGCCACACACAACAACACAAACACGACACTCAGACGGCATTGAGACTTTGTGTGTAACGTGTAGGAAAGAAAGAGCCCACATACACACGCGTGATATGACACAACCTGAAGGGAGAGACGACAACAACAACAGAGGTACGTCAGACGACAACAACGTGAACGGCTATTTCCCGTTTCTTCAAGTGTGTGTTTTCTCTTTTTGCCTTTTATGCTATTGCACTCAGGACTGCAGGGGCGTAGCTATCATTTGCGAAAGGGGGGCGTTCAAAAACAAATTTGTCCCGTCCCGTCTGTCAACTACACCCATGCATGACTGTATGCGTATTTGTAGCTTTACACGGATACACACACATGATCCCAAGACACTATTATGTCAAAAAACAGCAACAACAAAAATGAATGCTGTATTGGTAGAGCAAACCAGCGATGAGATTGGTTGGGCTGAGGTTAGGTGGTGACTAATTGGCGCCAGTGCACCGTAGGAGTCTGCACATTTGAGGACATGTGAGCGAGTGAATAAAAGTTGTGTGTGCATTTTGTGTTGCTGTGCTGCTGCTGTAGTCAAAGTGACATCACTGCAATGATGCAATACATGATGGCGAGCCAGATGGAGTTGAATGGACACTTGAAGCCGAATCTAGTGCTCTTTTGACTTTTTTGATTTTTTAATTTTTTTCTGCATTGTTACCTCTGGTCTATGGTTTGATCCAGGAGGAGGTGGAGTTTGCATTGAGGTCCTGCTGTAACAGAGACCCTTCCATCTTATACCAATCCTCAGTCAGAGGGGAGTCTGGGCTGGGTGCCAGGGCTGCTGCCTCTAGTTTGTTGTCAACAAGGGGGATGGGGGGTGGTGTTGAAAAGTTTGGAGGGAGTGCGGGGGAGTGTTCAGGTGCAGGTTGGCGGCAGCGGTGGTTTGATTGCGATGAGTGGCGGGCGGGTGATTAGATGGATGGATGAATGGATGGATGGGTGAAGGTGTTAGGTTGTCATGAGCACAAAGATGATGGCAGAAATTAAAAGGGGAGGGAGGATTGGGGTCGGGGTTTGATGTGGTACAAAGGAAAAAGGGGATGCAATATGAGGGCATGGATTTAAGGGAAGGGGGGGGGGTTAAGGGAGGTGAAATGACCAAATAAGGGGGGAGAGAAAGAGAGAACCAGAAGTGACGAGAAGTAAATTAATGCATGGTTAACTGTCTGAGTCCAGAAGACAGAGAAAGACTGTTTATGAGCATGGATGGATGCTACGGTACGGACAACCAAACCGCACGGACACCATGGAAAGATGGAGCAAGTCAAACGAGGAATAAAATCAAAGAGACGCACAGAAACTTTCCACATCGGACACGAGTAATCAAACCAAGCGGTGATGATAAAACGGACAACATGGATGTAAAGTGGCGCTAACAAACAAGAGCAGAGCACAAGAGCTGAGTGTGCATGTGAGTCTGGGATCGGCTCTTCCACTTAATGTGCACTCTCCTGTCTAAAGCAGCCCTTACGACATGTTTACCCAAACGTACACACAACACGTTTGCGTCGGTGCTTTCCCGATATCGGACGTACCTTTCCGCACATTCCCATCCGTGGCTCGGAATTCCCTGGTGTTGAGTAAGAAGCAGGCCCGGTCCTGTTGGTAGCGTTCCCGAGTAGGACCCCGCCCTATCGGGCTTCTCTCATCAGGGCTGAGCACCTGGTCGATGGTGGGGCAGTCTTCGTTGGCCAGCGCGGCCGAGGCAGCATCGCCGTTCTGCTTGGAATCTGCACAGGGAAGTTCGGGCAGCGTTAGAAAATACATACATCAGGGGTAACAAATAATATAAAAACAGCAGGTGCCCCGACATTGAACCCTGTGGAACACCATACGACACAGAGTGGGCCTCTGAAACTCACGCACAAATTAAAGAAAAAAGTGGAAATTAGTCAAACATCCTGTCTAAACAGCCCATGAATCAGCAAACAAGAATTTTTTAATGAATAGAAGAAGCAAGGCAGTCTAAATGTTCAAAGCGCTGACGTTGGCAATAATTCTGAGCTCTCTGATGCATTAAAGGTGTGCCGACACACGTAAAAAGCAATCAAAGAGCCAAATGACCCCCCTTCCGGGTTTTATTGGTGAAACCACAGAGAAAATATTCCAAGTCAGCGCAATCGGAAGGCATTAAGCTATTTTAATAGATAATTGACTTCACTCTTCCCCCTTCAGACCATTACATAGTGTTTGTTTGTTCCTGGCTGGCAGATGGGTGCCTGAAGGCAAGTGTGGAACTGGCAGTTGAAAATAAATTACACATGAGATCTGATGGGCATGTACGAAACCGGACAGAATTCTTAAAGAGAAAAGAAAAATGAAACAGCTCACCTCTGTTGATCTCGATAATTTCTTCTTGGGCGAGAGGACAGTCGCCTCCGAGGCCTCCGGATCCCATGACTCCACCTAGGACATTTCCCAAGAGCCTCTGCGGTGAGGCAGTCGCCATGGCCAGAGCGTCCGGTTTGCAGTAGTTGGGAGACCCCGGTTGAGGCGCTCTGGGAATATGTTTGTTCTTCTTTTTGGGCAACTTTTGTTTGGCCATGGCCAGCGAGTAGTACATGCCGAAGTTGTTGACGATGACGGGAACGGGCATAGCGATGGTCAGCACGCCGGCCAAAGCGCACAGAGCCCCCACCAGCATCCCCGACCACGTCTCCGGGTACATGTCTCCGTAGCCCAGCGTGGTCATGGTCACCACGGCCCACCAGAAACCGATGGGGATGTTCTTGAAGTTAGTATGGGCGTTGGCCGCCGGGTCGTCCGGGTGGGCTCCGATCCTCTCCGCGTAGTAAATCATGGTGGCGAAGATGAGGACGCCCAGCGCTAAGAAGATGATGAGCAGGAGGAATTCGTTAGTGCTAGCGCGGAGGGTGTGGCCGAGCACTCGTAGACCCACAAAGTGGCGGGTCAGCTTGAAGATCCGGAGGATACGGACAAAGCGCACCACGCGGAGGAACCCCAGGACGTCCTTGGCGGCTTTGGAGGAGAGCCCGCTCAAGCCCACCTCCAGATAGAAGGGCAGGATGGCCACAAAGTCGATGATGTTGAGTGTGCTTTTGAAGAACTCCACTTTGTCGGGGCAGAAGATGACTCGCAGGAGCACCTCGATGGTGAACCAGATGACGCACACGCCCTCCACGTACGTCAGCCAGCTGTCGGTCACCACCTCGTAGACGATCTCCTCGCGGGTCTGGTTGCCCACCGTCACGTTCTCCGTCTTGTTGAGGATGGTGTTGAAGGCCTCATGCGTCTCCATGCAGAAAGTGGAGATGGAGATGAGGATGAAGAAGAGGGAGCCAAACGCCACATACTGGGAGGGCACAAACAAGAGAAACCAGCAAGATTATTAAGAAGAGCGAAAAACAAATAAGTGAAGGAATGAAAACATCAACAAAGCGGCCATTTTGTTTTTTGGGCCTTTTAGTTCAAATCCAGTTTTCTAATTTAAACAGTTTATATTACACACCTTCTACCTCAGTGCATATATTGCACTCAATTTGTCCAGGAGATAACTCAAATCTCTGGACTTTAATTTAATTAGATTCCAGGTATTGCCTGAGTTGAGGTCCGGGTGGAGTTTGTGAAATGGGATCACTCCTAATCTTTCTGTACGTTTCATTATAAGCCATTGAGAAGCGTAAAAACACATTTTTGTCCGTAAAATGCCACTTTGACTTCATTTCCTCTCTAATGTATTTTATTAGCAGTAGTAAAGCGCTCTTCCCTCCTCTTTGCGAGTTTATTTCCCAAGCATGGAGACCCCTCCCATTACTCATCAAGGCAATTTTCTGTATGAACCACGCGTTCACTTTCGATATGTACCCAAGCACTTGTCAATGAATCAATTCCATTGTGTGCACGGTTCCGGCGCAATCGCTCCCTGGCGTGGTCCGTTTCCAGCGGGGCCGGGATGTGTATTTATAGACGCGGTATACTCTATCAAATAAATAATAAAACACAGACATGGCCCAAAGAGCAAAAAAAAAAAAAGAGGAAGGTAATTCATACTTGAGTGGAGCCCATATATAAAGGAGCCTGAGTGCCCTTAGTGTATCTACCGTGCGTGCCACTTTGTATTTTTTGACACGGCACGCTTACGTAATATCCCGAAGAAACTTTCGGAAAAGACGCACGGGCCGATTTCATTTGGAAGTGTTGTGTCCGGTAAACATGGCCTGCAGGAACCCATTGGAGAGCCGCATTAGCTCAACAGTCCACTTTTGTAACCCAAAGAATTCTGCTTCTATTTCTTTTCCGGTACCTCTTTTCTCCTCTGCTATGTCTGACCTACTTTCTCAGATTGCTGCAGTGCTCTCCCCCTCTATCGCCCAAACACACACACGCTCGGAGCTTCTCAATCACCCTCCTCCTAACGCTACCCCCATGCCGGTGTGTCTCGGGAAGCGGGATAGGACCAGCGGGACCTGCTTATTACACGTCCCCCCCCCCAAAGTGCCATACACTTGAGGTGACGTAAGCTGCACGGCACAAATAGCACATATGATTTTTCAAGTGCCGGTTCCTGCTAAATTTGGGTGCAAGTGTTTTTTTCTTTTTTTTTTAAATCTTGCTGCAACACACCCGGACACCGGTGCCAAATATGCTATTAATACATAGTCGAATAAAAAGGCTTTTCAAGTAACGCCCAAAATAACACAGCTTTAAGCTAATTGCAGAGCATTACTTTCTCTACCAAATCCCGCTCGAGTCTCAGGAGAGCGGCCTCAACCTGCGCACAAAGGAGAAAAGAGGGAACAAAAAAATAAATAGTGGCCAAGCTACAGTAACACACAAAAGAGAAGATAGTGGCAAGGCTACAATGGCGTCGTCCAAGCAGGTGGAAGCGGGTGGAAATAGAGCCAAGAAAACCTTGATTGAAACTCAAGGCTAGTGGAAAAGTAAAAGATGGAAAGTCCACCTGGGGGCAGAAGGCAAACACAACCTTCAGCTTTTTCAACAGGACATGTGGACAAATATAATTTCGCGTTTACATTTCAAAATGGCCGCTTCGCAAACTATTTAGGGCTGCCGGCTCACGTAGGCGACCGACATAAATCGTCTCTTGGAAAAAACTCGGGACGTCAGCCAGACAAACGACGACCGACACACGTGCCGCATTGAGGGGACGGACAGCGGTAAAAGAAAGAGTTGGAGGACAACGATAAAAAAGGAGGAGTTGCAATCTGTCATACTTATTTACACACATGGATCCCCTGCATCATGAGAGCGAGCGCTGCTGTGAATATACGATGGGCTGGTGCGGCGCCGAAACCTGTAACGCGAAACAATTCCCTACAGTAAAGCCCCGACGCGTGTGACACCTGCAGCCGAAATGACCTTCAAGGCCCGATGGAGTCTCCCTCGCTCGCTAGACTCTCAAATTAGATTCGGCGAGATCATCAACATAAATTTAAAAGGTTGAGCGTCACAGAGAGAAAAAGAAGGAGGGGGGGGTTGATGGAGCGTTGATTATGTTTGAAAGTGAAACAGTGATGGGGAAGGAGGGGGGGGGACAATGGCGCGTGCTTCTCGCCGGCCGCCATGAGGAGCGAAGACGACAAAACGGCAGCGAGGGTGTACGCGTTTTTCCTTAACGGGACTCTCGTGGTGCCGTGTTTACTGCGGCACCATCCAGAAGAGCTTTATCATTACAGTATTACACCCCCCCCCCACCCACCCATCTCCATCCCCATCCCCTGCCTGGCTCTGGGTCGCTATGGCAACCGCTGCGTTAGCCTCCGCTTTCAGGCACCAAGGACAGGCAGGACTGAGCCAAATAGTGTTCCAATGCAGCTGCAATACCGAATCGGTTTGCATGCACGGGAGCCAAATTATGAGCCCACGAATCAAAATGCACAATCGAGTCAAAATGACAACGTATGTCAGAGGAGACCATAAGAGGACAAAAGAAAGACGGAGGACCAAGCAGAGGAGCAGTGAACTTGAGAAATCAAATTCAATCCTCCATTTGTGAAATTCCAACCGGCATCTGTGGCTACAACATCGAACTCCAATTGCATTTAGTTTGTAAGAATGACATGGCTGACAGATTGTGTTGGCACTGATTTTTCCCCTTTGGCTAATCTCCACAGTCAGCCAAGAAGCATTCTTTTTTTGTTTGGCCTCCAAATCCTCCAATTAAAACTACAAATACAGTATATTAAAAGACATGACACTTGGCCACTTAACAAATGTTAACCCTAACCCTAACAAATATTTCGTTTTTAAGCATAGTTGCCGCGACGACTTCAGTTTCCGAGATTCCCCGAATGACTCAAATCGGCGAGCCCTCTCCCCCCCGCACGCCGGCGCATAACGTCACAGTCTTATCAGCGCTGCGGTATTCACGAGCCCCCTCGTCCTCACCCCCCTCCCCTCCCCTTTCTCCCCCATCGGTTGTCTTTGCACTGCGGTCGTGTCAAACATTAGCGAGGACAAACAAATAGTAACAGTGAGCTAGCTTCATGTGTCCTCTCACATCTGCTTTGTATTCAGCACATTTTACTGCAGCATATTATGTGCACTTGTCCTTGCGACGCAGCCCCCCCCTCGTTCTCAGCCAATCCCGCCTTTTCTTTTTTAGCTCCATCACTCTCTCTTTCTCGGCACCCTTCGCCGTGTCCGACACACTGGGAGAGTTTGCCTATGACATCTTTTGTCCTCTTCTCTGACTGACTACTAATTTTCCATCCCGAAGTGGGAGGAGTTACGTTTAGCCCGGGTTGTTAGAAGAGAGTTTTTCAACGACCACTTCCCACTGGTCATTAAATAATCTATAAAACGGGGTGCTGACCAAGCATTTATTTACGTAGCACGAATTAAAAACTGCCTTTGCGAGTGAAACCCTCAAGACCGGTCCAAGTGGTGAGTCATTGGTGTCCGCAACCCGCTGGACCGGGAGGCACAATCAAGAGAAAGCAGATGGCCGAACGGGAAGAGACACGCCCGATCGGAGGCTTTGCAATCTGCTGCCGTGTTTTTGTCATAATACAAAGATTCCGCTATAATTTAGTGACACAATATTATATTTTTGGAGGGGGAGGGGTCAAACAAATGAGGGGTTACGCGAGGAGGCGTGTCGGATGCACCGATTTATCCGCACACCGTAAACGGGAGCGAGCCCTCAGCTCAATGCTTTATGGGCCTCTCCAATGTGGAAAGGTGAGCGTGCCAAGAAGGATTGATGTCCACTCAGATGTTTGAGAAGGTCAAAGGTCACCCTAAGTGTTTTCTAATGGGAGCGGGTCAATGTGTGTTTGGACCACCTCGCCTCTTTTTACTTACACTCTGGCCTGAATGATTCCTTGGTGTTACCATCAAATCAAAATCTTAGCGGACCTTCTCCTGGTCCTGAGAACATGGTCCTAATTGACTGCAAGCAGAAGACTGAGTCAGCACTTAACCAAGAAGGCTAAATTGATCTAGATGCAGAGGAGGAGGAGGAAAGTACAGAAAGATGACATGAGCAGAATTTGGAGTGATGGGCATGACATTTTTTTTTAAAAACATTCTCACCATGTCAACACTTTGATTCCGAGTCTGAGCTATTCTTTAAAACAAACGGAGCATTTTTTTTTTTTGCTAAGCTCACAAGCGGCCCACAGGGGAGAGGAGCACATGGGGGGGGAGTCGGAGGCGGGCTCGGCAGCCGGGCTTTTCCAACAGGTACAAGTGGGAAGCGCAAATACAAGCAAAGGAAGCGGTGTTTAATCCCGCAACGCTTGAGCACACTTGCGCGTCATTGCGGGGACACTCGAGAGCGAGAGCGAGCCATGTTTGCACTCCAAGAAAAGGAATCCTGCTCTTTGGGTTCACTAAGGGGTTGTTTGCGACAGAACCGCAAAGCAATCATGTTAAGTCAACATACTGTAAACAAACCACAAACTGATTCGAACATATATGCCGAAGCAGAAAAAGTTTGTGTCCGTTCGGGATAGTATTCATATTGCAATTTTTTTTTTTTTTGTAAATTTGTATTTGCCAGACACAGCTGGACGTATTTCAACTATCTCCCCCTCAAGCTGTGTTGACAAAATCCTCTCCAAGGTGATCTTGTCATTTTCCCTTGTCTATCTGTTCACCTGCCAATGTATTTTTTATTTTATTATTTTTCTGTCCACCGCAGTGATTTTCTATCAGGGGACAGCACGTCCGGGCGGTCTCAAATTTGTCAGCAGTGTCAACACAACATAAACGCGATCGCTGTGACCTTCCGTAAATTGGTCGATTGGAAGACGAGATGACCACAAAAAAAAAATGCGATGGCAACTTTCAGCGATGAGGACAGTCAATTGAATTGGACCGGCTTCACATTTTAAGAGATGCTAATATGAACACAGAAAAAGGAGAAGATAATCAATGGGATATCAATCGATCGGCGGGCGGGGAGAAGAGCCGAGCGATTGAACGGCGCGAGCCTTCAAAGATAATCGAAGATGCAAAGCCGAGCCCCCCCACCCCCATCCTTCCACTCCATTTTCCCAGCGTCTCTCTCACCCCTTCTCCATTTCCCTCTCGCTCAGCCTATCTGGTAGCAACCCCCACCAGCAGCATCAGCAGCAGCAGAACCCTCTGCACCTCTTTTCTCGTTCTCCAGCGCTCCCCCCCTCCTCTCTCCGGCGTCTACTGCAGCAGAAAAGCCAGCATAGATACCAGCATGTGTGTGCGTGCTGCTACGGTACATTGACAAAACATGAAACGAATTGGCGAGGGGGTCGGAAGGGGGGGGGGTCTGAAATGAAGACATTGATTTGTTTGATTCATCGGGCACAAATCATTAGACCGATGCCTCTCCTCCTGTCTCCTTTTATTTCCCCTCGTCTGCTTCTCATCCGTCCCTTCCTATCTCCAACATGTCCTCGCCTCATTTGCATCTCTCCGGTTCTGTCGGTTTGGAAGGTGGGGGGGGGCTAAGGGGGTCACATCGTCGTTTGACGCCGGCGGAAACACGTGAATGCATATTGGGGACTATACCTGCACTGCACTCTGCATAACCCCCCCCCCCACACACACACACACACACACACAACTTCAATATGTATTTCCTTGCTTTTGCAGCTACACACTTGCTTTTTAACGATAATGATTATCAAAATAATTATAGATTGAAGTGAAATGCTCCAGATGTTCCCAAAGCTCTTGCTTACATTTCCTGACTACATTTGAGACAGTTAAGACACATTCAAAGTGATTCGATTCCTCATTTCCCCATCCTAATCTATATAATCCGTGTTTTTCGACTTCAAATTTGGATTTGGGTGTCCTGAATTGGGAAGATCTAATTCAGCTGGGAAAGAAGCACAAACCTCCACTGCACCAAAAGACAGCTTTTTTTTTTTTTTTTTTTTACCTGAAATAAAAACAGCACGCTGATGTGTGTTTTTAACACACGCGGGACAAGTTGCGCGTAAAAGTCACGGACGCCCGCGCGTAACCGTCATGTAGCGTCCGAATGGGATGGGGAAGTGAGGAGGGGGGGGCAGTCATAAACAAGTGGAGCAGCACCAAGGGCAAACGTGAGAAAAGACGAGAGGCTCTTTTGCTGCAATAACCCCCCAAAAAAAATGTATCGCGAGGATGCGCATTGAAATCAATGAGCAGCGGGAGTGAATGCGGCGTGAAGACTTTTGATGTGTGCCTCTTCCCATCTGCGTTAATTATTCAGCAGCAGAAAGTCGACGTCTTGCACGCGAGACAGGTAGCAACAGTGGTGCCTTTGGCTTCTGCCGTGTGCTCATAACTTTAGCAAAAAAAAGTTCAACTCACCCGAGCGTATTTGGACGAGTAGGGGTCCTCGAAGAGCGCCCAGATCTTGGGCTGCCAGGTTTTCCACCAGCCCGCCCTCCTGGCATCCTCCTGCATGCACAATCTTTTCAGGTCCCCATCGGCGCCCCCCAGGGCCGGGTCGTCGTCAGGCGCGTCGGGCTCGGGTGTCTCGAAGCTGTCCAGCGCCTCCTCTGCGTCACGGTGCTGGCGGTAGTTCATCCAGCAGCACGCCTCCACGTCCGTCTCGTCGATGCCCCAGAAGGCTAGCTCCTCCTCGAAGAGGGGGCCGCAGACATCGTTGGGACAATGCAGCTTACCCGTGCGGTAGTAGTTGAGGATGAAGGAGAAGACGGACGGGTGGCGGTCGAAGAAGAACTCATCCAATTTGGGGTCGTAGTCAAAGTTGCTGAAGGCATCCGGCTCGGTCAGCCACGACAAGCGCGTACCGGGCAAGGTCTTCAGGGTGCTCCGGTACGTCTCATGGCGCACCCCGCCGCAGTTTATCACGATTTTCTCGCTTTCCGACGGACAAGTCATGTCTGCGCTGTAACATGCTTTGTTGGACGACTTGTTCCCACCCTTGCGCCCTTTGAAAGAGGATACACACACCGAACTGAGCATAGAGGACCGGGGGTGGGGGAGGAGGGAGGAGGAGGAGGAGGAGGAGGAGGGAGATGAGAGCAACCAGAGGGAGGAGGGAGCTGGAGTCTGCGGGAAGAGAGAGAGGGAGAGAGAGAGGAGGGAGAGCGAGAAAGCATTTTAGTGGAATGTGGATTCTCCACCATGTCAAGATGAAAAAAGGTCACCAAATAACCTTGCTTGTATTTCTTTGCTGGGAAATGTGGGACAGACAATTTTCACAATAGCAAAAATGAAAATATTACATTGAATTCCTCAACTTCAAATGTTAGTTTGGTTTGTTGCCTTGAAATTGCAGTTCGGACAAACTTTGTTTTTTACAGCGCATAGAAAAATACTAATATTAAATCTCATAATAAATGAGGACTTTTTATAATACTCAAATATGCCGAGTCTAAGTCTACACAATCTGGTTCAAAGATTTTTTTTTCTCATCATAATTTTGAAAAAAAAAATCTTTTACATCATCAACAATAACAGCAACAACTGAACATTAACCGATCACAATCGATCTCAAAAGAGACTCAAATCATACTTGCCACAATTCATGGCACCTCAAATTAAACCCCAAATAAATGTTTGCTTTCTAGCAATGTTATTTAACATTTAACAAGTCATAATATAAATATATAATATAAAGTTATGAGAGGGTGTGCACAAATTAATTAAATTAAATACAACAAATATTACAAAATGCATGTTGGGCCAGATTATAGAACAGAGCGGACCGGTTGTGGCCCCCGGACCACAATTTGCTCACCACCTTCTCACCCCCCCAACACACACACACATTGTTCATGATAAAGTCATTTAATTGCCTGGCACTGTTATATCCCAGCTCCCCGTTTCCCCCTCACTCATCCGGCAATCTCTAAATTGATCCGACTGATGCTCAAGTCGGTGCTCGTTCAAATCCTCGCCCTAATTAGGCCACTGTGAGAGGTGCCCCCCCCCCATCCACACTCGTGAGCGGATGAAAAAGAGTGGAAAACTGGCAAGAAGGAGCCTGGTGGTGCGGAGGGGGGATGCTCACCCCCCCTCCCCCTTCCTCCCACTTTGCTCCTGATCCCGAAGTCATTTGTGACGTCAGGTGCCGCAGCACCATGTATGTGAGTGTGTGTGTGTTAATTGCCTCCCAGGAGTGTGGCGTGTCCATGCTTATGTTATGCACTAAATTCATGTTATGCCCAATTATGTCACTTCTGCCAACAGAGTTGGAAAATGGAAGAATGAGGAGGGGGGGGGGGGCAAAAGGGAGACAAGTGAATGCATCACAGTGGATCGTCTCGGAGAGTGTGCCATAAAAGTGAATGAATTACATACACGCATCGCCATTCACAGCTATGTGGACATCCATGTTATGTCCTCTATTTAAAAAAAAAAAAAAAAAAAAAAACACTCAGGCCCCCTCCCACTTTTTAGACTCTCTCTCCTGCACTTTCCCTACCTCGCTCACACTCACATTGCGCATTGAACGCATCATCATCATCCTTAAAGGAGTGAGAGTCAAGACTTCTATTTAACAATTTTTTTTTTTTAAAGAAAACAGTTTCAACTCTTGCAGGGAAGCTTAAATTCAGGTACGTTATGGGACTGCATGAACTTTGCAACTCAAAAGTTCCTAACTCGAAAAGTCGCACTGGCCGGGGGGAATAATAGCAGGCTTGATTTCAGCACCACGGAGAGCTCCTCCGCAGCCTTTACTTTGCACTATCTAACCGTCCGTTGTTTTGGTTGATCGGCTGCTGAATATTTTATACATCGTCAGCCACAACTTGTCTCTAAGTGTGGTTAAACGCCTGGCTTTGTCCTCCTGGTGTCACGTGTGGTCGCTTTATTGATCACCGGTTTGGACTCGAATTAGCCACATATGGTGTGGCGGGCGAGTTAAGTGCTGTTTTGTTTATTTGGTTAGTTTTAGGAGGCAGTTTTAGCTGCAAACGAGTGTGGTGCAAGCGAGCCGCTGCACTTCAATGCGGAGGCAAAGCCAAGGAGGGAGGGGGGACAGGTATGAGCAGTAAAATGGAGGAAGGGTAAAAAGCATGGAGGTGAGAAAGGAGGCGGAGTGTTTCTACGCATTGGAAAGCGCGCGCGGGGAGGGGAGGGGGGGTTCTCTCTCCCCTTCTGTTTTTCTCTCCCTCTCTCTTTTTCCTGCAGCATTTCTTGACTTGGCCACCGTGTCCTGCACCTCCGACCGAGTGGCACGCTCACCTGGCCGAATGCGCTAAAAAAACGCAGCCTGGGTGGAGAGCAAAAAAAAAAAAAGGGGGAGAAATAAAACGCTTTAGGAGAGGAGCGCAAACACTGCGGTGAGAAAAAGGGAATGGTGCATATAGCGGGGGTGGGGGGGGGGCGACTGGGGGGGGGGGAGCACGGGATTATGGGATGCAGTGACTGCGAGGGGGAGGAGGAATTCGGAGGAGTGCTGACTATGCGGAACCAACCTGGCTGTTGGCAGCAAAAGCAAAAAAAAAAAGAATCACAGAGGGAGGGGACAGGAAGGAAGGGAGGGGGGGTACATGAGAAGGAGGAAAGGACAACGGGGGATAAATTGTGAAAAAAAGAAAAGAGCTATGGATGATGGTGATGATAGGTGATTAGAGAGGACGTGAGGAAGGAAAACAAGCATATGGGGTGTCAATGCAGGGAAATAATGTTTGTCATGCATGCATACACACGTGTGCATGTGTGTGTGTGTGTTTTTTGTGCGCCCCCCGCCCCTTTCGCTGCCACCCGCTCCCTCATCAAAGGATGTAACCACAAGGCGTCATGCTGTTCCACCCAGATCGCTTCCCCCCTCCTCCCTTCATCCATCCTCTGCATCATCAGTCTCAGTGCACAAGAGCTCTCTTCTGGTGAGATGGAAGTACTGCAGCCGAGCACTGCGGTCACCCCTCCCTCCCCTTCAAGTGAGTGTTTTTATTTTCTTAATCCTCATGAACCGTCATAATTGAAGCTACATGCTACTTGCAAATATTTTTTACAGCACTCAAAGGAAAACAAGGCGCACGTCATCATAACAAAGCTGGTGGCCAATTCCCAGCACACGAATGAAGCAGGCAATCAATTAAGCCAGCAGAAAGGAAATGGGCCGCTCGGCTACTCGAGCCGGTGTGGTGCTCCCTGAGGGCCAACCAATCCAAACACAACACGGCAAACACACCCCTTGGGGGGGTCTTGACCTTTGTGGTCAGCACGCAGAAGCACTCCTGATTTACATCAGTGGTGGGAAGTAACTAAGTACAAATACTTTATGACGGCAAATAGAGTGAGCATCAAATAAAAGTTTGATTTTCAATATTTTCTATGGGGTCTCACTAAACTACAATAAATAGAGGGGGAAAAAAAACATCCACCTGTTTCTATCCATCTTATGGGCGGCCATTTTGACATTATACTGCCCTCTGCTGTTAAGTGAAAATGACATCACAGCGTCTAAGGGCTGAGCTTTTTTTTTTTTATAGTATTTTAATTCACTAGATGATCATGACAGGAAGCCTAAAGGTCAGCAATGACTTTGAGCATTGAGTCGACGTGGGACAAACTTAAATGTTATTAGCATTGGGTGGTGGTTGAATAGCCATATATGGAAAGAGATATTTAGAAAAAGTCTACACACCCCTGGCCAAATGCGGATATAAAAAAATTAGATCAGGATAAAACATTTAAAAATTTGGTCCACTATAAACACCAATTAACAAATTCAATTGAAAATTTACCAATTTTTTTTCAATGGAGTTGCACAGGTCAAATGGCACATTAAAGGTAGAACAAATTCTGAAAAGATTTTTCCTCAGTTTGGTGTTTTGGTTGCACGAATCTACAGTTTCCTTTTCTTTATTGTTTATCTTCCTCAATTCTATATTCTCAAATGTAAAAGTCGTAATGTAATGAATTTTGAATAGCTTGATTAAGGATTATTTGATTCCATATCATCCAATAATTGGTCCATCGTTAGACCTCAAGGGCTCCAAATGGACTTGAAACAGCCCAAGACAAAGCAAATGGGTGGAAGTGAGAGATTAGCCAACAAGGGGAAGGGGAAGGAGGATTTATAGATGCTGGGTAGAGGAGAGCTGAGAAGGACAGGGATGAAAGGTTAACGTCAAGGTCAAGGATTTGGAGGTTTTCCAAGGCGCCGGGCGAACACGACAGGAACGTGCCATCTCCATAATTGTCATTCACCTCCAAAAGGAGAATCTGCTGCTTCCTTCTTATCACTTGCTTTTTGCATCCTACTGGCAGGTGGGCTCATTTTGGGTTGGTGTTGGGGTGGGGTAGGTGGTGATGGTGGTTTCTGGGTTATCCTCAGTCTAAAAATAGCAGCAGCTGTAGATTTATAATGCAGGACCAGTGAGTGTGTGTAAAAAGAGTGGACGGGGTGGGGAGCAAATGGAGGAAAGAGAGGCGAGAGCGTTACGGGAAAAAAAACGACGGAGCCAGTTGGCAGGCGGGAAGTGACGGAAGGAAGCAAAGCCAGGGGCGTTATGAAATTGGAGACTTGGCATGAATGTGTGCGTGTGTTATGCTGCGGAATGCAGAAGATGGAGCAAGTTGGCAGAGGTGGAGGTGATGCTGTGTGAGGAAGTCTAGACGTTTAACCGACACTTCCTGGATGAGATCCTGGCCAATATTTAACAAGACATCTTTGCCTGTGTGTGTTGCGCAATATTTTATCAAACCTTCCCCTCTCAGGCCTTAACACACACACACACATATGCAAGTCAAAGGGTGCAAAAAAAAAAAAAAAGAGCAAGAAGCATGCCCATCTGCAGCCTATGGGGAAACACCCACCATTGCAGATGAGTTATATATATATACACAATATATATAAATATACACACAATATATACATATACTGCACGTCACGGCTGTGTAAAGGTGTGGAGAGGCAAATCGAGCACACACAAGGACAAAACGCGACTTGTTGAATGCGCCTCTAAAGCTGCAATAATGAGGCGGAAAAAAATGGAACAATTGAACACATGCACGCTCGATCCACGGACACGCTTAATACTCACTCGGCTCGTGCAGGTTCCGTGCGCCAAACCCGGAAATAAAAAAAAGCCAAAAGGATCAATCAGCGCGTAGTTTTCTTTTGTTATTGGAGGATTTCACACTGTATCCAGTCGCTCCAGTCAGATGATTCATTTTGCGGGGGGGGGAGGTTTTTCTTTTTTTTTTCTGTCGCGGTTTACTGAATGGAGGAGAGGGAAAATGCAGATTGGTTACTTAGATGAAAATGAAGCAGGAAAAAAAACACCCTGAGAACTGCCTCGCTTTCTCTCGCTCTTTTTTTTTTTTAAATCTGTCACCTTTTTGTGTTATTGCCTAAATAAATGACACCCCGCTACCATTTCTCTGTCTGTCTCGTTTCTTTCCAAATATTTCAATGGAGATGCAGCCCAGCTCCCTTTGCCTTGTCCCTCTCTGTGTTCCTTCAGAGGAGCGTCACCTCCTGCACGATTTTTTTTTTTTACCCTCCCTCAGACGATACATGTGGGCGGATTAGACCCAAGACAGAACGGTGGGAGGAACCCGAGCTCATATGGTCAACTTCATCAATGCATGCGGGGCTGCAAATACGCAAATTGATACAGAAATGAAATCGGGTGAGAGAGAAAAAAAAACGCACCCACGGCTGTGAGCCGCGTGAGAATTGTGTTGATTTAATGCCATCTGTTCAATCGTTGCTCTCTTTTTCTTCTCTCTCTCTCTCTCCCTGCTCGGTGGATGCACAAACACCATTTTGTCTACAGGTTTCCAGCACTGACAACAGCGGTCATGTGGCGCGCTGCAAAAACTGACATCCGTCCTCGATTAAATTTCTCAAATTTGGGCAAAAACACGTTTGGTTGTGTGCTAAAATATTTCCTAATTATTTTTTGTCTCAAAAACAGCTTTTACCTGTTACATTTGGGCTTGCAGAAACTATCATGGAATATCCAGCTCCTCTTAATTGTGCTACATAAAAGCTATTATTATTACATTTAGATCTATTCATAAATAAATACAAATACAGTTTTGAGGCCACCCTATGGTCATATTTTTGATGTCACTAACTAGGTCACACCTGCTTAAAGGTACCCAGTTGTAACTTACAGTAATTATTCAACTAATTTATTTCTTAACATGCTCTCATATCAAGCTTTTATCATTTGTCTTTAATAAAAACGTGCTGCTGGAACAGATTAATGTCATTTCAATTCATTTCAACTGGAACTTCTGATTTGATATACAGACTTAGCATTGCATATGTCCGACAGTCGGCAGGACTGCTAATGCACTTATTGACAGGAAATGCCAAGAGTGAGTGGTTCATATAATCTCGTGAAAATTACAGTGGTTGCGTAAGAACAAAAAGTGCTAGCTCGTATCCGTGGTGCGTGCGGCCGCCGAGAAACGAGCTGAGGAAAGACGACAAGATGAGTCGAGTTGTGTGCCGACTCTCAAGCTGCTTGTGTTATTGTTAAATGAGGCCGTTTAAAAACCTTCCTTGTACATGTCAAGTCTACAACAGAAGCTCATTAAGCCCAAAAAAAAGTTTGCTGAA
Organism: Syngnathus floridae; assembly: GCF_059516105.1. Taxonomy (NCBI): domain Eukaryota; kingdom Metazoa; phylum Chordata; class Actinopteri; order Syngnathiformes; family Syngnathidae; genus Syngnathus; species Syngnathus floridae. The sequence goes on along the minus strand of NC_142430.1, from coordinate 7,003,758 downwards.
GTTATGCGGAATAAAAATGAGCAAGTAAAATGAGGTCACGTTTTAGGTGATGAAGGCCTTTAGTAAGTGGTATCATTAATAGTGAGGAGATTTGGTTTATTTTAAGATAATGACACACAAGTGCCCCAAACAAATTTAATGGACTCATGTAAAAGTTGCACGGGGGACTTTTTAAGGCCACAGCATTCACAGGAGCCGCTTTCACGAGCACTTCGGGCGGCAACTGTGAGTTAAGTAGCTGACTGCATTTGTTCATCAAGCTGCATAAATACTGAATGCTCAACTGGCTTCTTACTCAAGCGCCAGCATCAGTCAACAGACAGGCGGCTGCACAGAGCAGCTCATGCATAAAGGACCGCAAATGAGCAGCCTAGCAACTGACCGGAACACACTTTGGGTGGTCAAGCACCACAGCTTTAGTAGTAAAGTTCAACATTGAATTGAAATGTCTTTAATTTGTTCCAGCCTAGAGGGATTCTGTTTTTTTTTTTAGCAAGGAATGTTGAAATATAATATTGTGTATTATTTAAAAAAACACAATTGAAGGCAATATAAAGAATTCAGTTTGCAGATCATGATTAATTTATGCAATTACTCGTTTTACCCACAAGAGGGCAGTGCAATCATGCCTTTTTTGAAGAATTGTTCAATACCTGCCAGACTGAGACTAAAAAATATATAGATATAAAGTATGTCTCGCTTGCTAATGTTATCTAGTGGCTAACTGAAGCTACACTATGAAAAAAAAAATCCACTTGCAAAAGCATTGACTTGTGCATGTCAAGTCTGTCTGCTTGAGGAGAAAACATAGATGTGATATCCTCAGAGGATAAAAAACGCATGACAAGGCGGTCCCAACACTGCCAGCTCAAATGGAAATGGACATAAATGCAAATAAAAATGCCTTTGTCAGCAGAGTTGATTTATTTTCTGGAGGCTTTATAAAAGCCTTGGCAGTATCTGAGTTCCAAGTCCGTTACTTTGAGACTGGACCATTTTTCATTAGCTTTAACGTGCTAAATCATGCTGGGGTATAAATCACAGTGAAGACTGCCGCAAATGAATGAAGTCCAGTGCTGGGAGGGTGGGAAAATATGCTTGCCTTCTTGACTGAGGAAAAAAAAGAATTTTGCTTTCATCCATAAAAAGCTAATCATTAGAATTGTACTTACCGCTTTTTTTGTCATTTTTATTCGTGGCACAGTACCAAAACAACAAAACTAGAAATCTTGTGGTTTTCTGGGCTTTTCTTTGTTGGTTGCAAAATGTCAGCATACAGTGTTTTTGAATTTAAGTCTTGCTAAGACTTTTTTTTATACTACAGCTATTTGTATAAGCATTCATAGATAAATAGCTTCATAATAAAAAAACACTTCTCTTGTTTGGCTTGTTCTCTACTAAACATTCATTTGATGATTCTTTAAAAAACAAATCTCAGTCACTTTTAGGATCCAACAATCCAAAAGGAGACCACAAAGACAAAATTGAGATTTTTCTGAAATAACAAGTGAGGGTCTCACATTAAAAGGACAAACGTGCTGTTCCAGGACGCTTGTTTGCATTCTTAGGGATTTTGGGCTTTCGCTTGTCTGGTTTCTCCTCCGTTTTGTTTTTGATCTGGGCCTCCCAGTCTTTTTTGACAAGCGTGTACAGCCTCATGGTAGCCTGCGCGTCATGGACCTGCAACATTTCAAACGACGGCGAATACGGAATTGCGGCCAAAGCGGGATTTTTAATTTGAATTCACACAATTAGGTGCCTTAAAGGAGAAATCGATGACTTACGGAGGAATGTTCGCCTTGCTGGATCTTGACATTGAGAATTTCTTTAACAAGCACTCTAAGCGCGGGTCGATTTGTCTAAAAGGGAAGAAAAAAAATTCAACATTCTATCTAACAACAAGATTGTTTTATCCGGCATGGCTGTGCAACTGTTGTTACCTTGGCGATTTTCCTGAAGGGTTTATACTTCTGAGTGTCTCTGATTTTTTTTTTGGGGTGATCCAGTAGCAAAATCTTAAAGACAAGATAGCATGAAAACACAGAAATGATTTTATCTACTCCGCACTTCATTTCATGGATACCTTGAAGTCATTGTGTATAGCGTGGCCAACCACTATTCTTCCCTGGAGGATTTCAGCAACTTCCTTCCGCACAGTCGTTATATTCTCACCTGAAATTGGGAGACAAATATTTGTTCAGAAATGTTGAGTAAATGGGACAATCGCTGACGCACCGTTCTTGATGTCCTCCGGCCGGATGCCGCTGACGGCCGTGCGGTAGTCTGTCACCTTCTCGCTGGGCTTCACAAACTTGTCATAGACGCACTTCCCAAACTGGTTGACGAGGGACACGCGTGCCAAGATACTGTCCTCCCCGTCGGGACCCACGCCAACCATCTCGCAGTCGATGGCGACGGCTCTGGTGAGACTGAAGATGGAGGGGGGGGGGGAGAAAAAAAAACATGAGGGTGGGCACTGAAGCTAACACTATGTATGAATGGCCACTCACCCCTCAAAGGCTTTCTCCTTGACCAGTGTGGTCTCTGGCTCACTTTTGCAAATGCCCTGCTTCTTCCTCATGATGTCAGCCGCTTCGGCCCCCACCGTTGCTTCAATGTCATCGGGATCCACGTCGTCAAACCAAATGTCCTCCCTGCAGGAGCAAAAAAAAATAATAAAAATGTTTGCATTTAATGTTGATAAAATACGACGCACTCTGTAGGTTTGGACTCCTTTAGCTGGACTTTCTGCTTCTTGGCCGCTTGCTGGGCGCTTGCTTCCGGGTTTTTTTTTCTTTTGGTTGTCTGTTGTGAGTCTGACACAACGGGACTTTTAGCCTGTTTGTGTTTGGCTTTTGGTGCTGAAAAAGTCTTTGCATTGGAGGTATTGTTCTGATGTGCATTTTTGGATGGTTTGTCTTTCTTTACTTGAAGAGGGCCATTAGGTTGTTGCTGCGATACCTTAGGAGCAACTTTCGTCATCTCACTGGACTTTAGCATCTGTGAAAAGCAGTGAGAGTGTTGAATATAACAACAAATTGTTCATTTAACATTCACAAACTATTTTTCACTCATGCAAAACACGGTAACCATTGACAAAAAAATATTTACACATCTATGGCACGTACTCAACAAGGCTTACCTCTTGTAATGCTTTCCAGTTGGCAGAAAAGTGTTTGGGATCTTTTGGAGGAATTGTGGGCTGATTTGGGTCCAAGTCTTGGACGCAGGCCTTTTTTTTAAACTTCATTCGTATCCTGTATTTCTTTTTCTTTTTCACAGGACTGTCTTTTCCAACTTCGGAGGATATCTGCTTCTTTTTCTTCGCTTTTATCTCAGACATTACGACCACTTTTATTTGAACGGTTCTTACTCATAGATTTGGTGAGAAATTCTCATCCACGCGGTTAGGTCGTCTTTGCGTCATGCGTATTTTTCCTAGGACACGCTTGTAAAACTGATTCCGTCGTGCAAAATTATGGCATAAACACGTCAAAAGCGAAAATGTTGTTTAAAAATTCGTGTCATGTGCGTGCACAAACGCCAATGTGCAAACTTTCCTCTCTCCGGAACCACGCAGAAAAGCCAGTTCCGTATGGTGTAACACTCAAATATGTATACCAGAAACACACGTAAGACAAACACTCCTCCAGCGGTGGACAGCGGATAATAGCTACTAAAATATATTTGTATAAAAAATAATTAGATTTATTCTTGTTTATTTTCACAGCCATACACAAGAATAAAAATAGAATTGAACATTTAATTGAGGAACAGTTTCTTCTACGTTTCCAGCCGCGCCAAGTATCACACGGACACATTTGACCAGTGCAACATTCCCCAAAACAAAGTGACAGATATGTAAAATGTGTGTTTACATTTTTCCCAACTTGGTAGAATTGCGTATTTAATGTCTGTTTTTTTTTCTTTCTAAAATGGCTTGTACAGTTTAGTGCGTCAAGTGTCATCGATCTGTGCCGTTTCTGTAAAGACGAATCGAAGTCATGCTTTTAAATTAAATCCTTAGTATTGCAATTAATCGTGATTTTTAATGTGTTTCAGATCATGATGGAAAGCAGCCCCTCTCCCGTGCCTGAGAGGGCCATCTATGGCTTTGTTGTATTCCTCGGCTCACAGTTTGCTTTCTGTAAGTTTGTCTCACATTTGATTTGTGTTGATGTTCTGTGTGTCATGTCCATTTATCCTGATTCCCCCTCTAGTTCTCTATTGCGTGTGGGCATACATACCCGAGGAGTGGCTTCATTCAGTCGGACTCACTTATTGGCCTCAAAAGTAAAGAGACATTTCAGTTATCAGTACACATGCTCCGTATATTTTATTTTTGCAACTTGAATTATGTCTTTTAGGTATTGGGCCCTCGCTGCACCAATCTATCTGCTGGTTGCATTAAGCGTCTCTGTAGTGTTGCTATTTGGAATCAATATGTATAATACAGCACCACTCGAATCCCTGGACAATATTACAGGTATGCAGTATTTTTTTTTTTAATTAAACAAGACAAATGCAATAAAACATCATCTCTTATCCCATTAAATATTTTAGATGGATTTGCACAAAGCCAGAGGGGTGAAGTTGCCCAGAAGGGTCAAATACCAAGACTGAAGGATGTTCCCATCAGTGACATCAATAAAATGTTCTATTTGTCACCTAAATTTTAACCAACGTGGCGGTTCCTATAAATGACTTTTTGTTTACTCAATTAAAGACGTTGAATCAGCACTTTTTATGGGAGTTTTTTTTAATACAACTAGGGTTGTCACAAGAACCGATACTAATTTGGTACTAACGCACAAAAAATACGTCAATACCTGATTTTTTTGTGGTACCGTCAACCGAATATTTAACTTTTCACTCGGCGAGCTGTGCCGGAACTGAAGGGGGCAGTATACGCATGCGAGCAGCACGGAGCAGCATTTAGCGGCTGAAGAAGAAGAACTCTTTCGTGCTTTCATATTTATAACAGCAATGGCTTCAGCAAGTGAAAGTGGAAGTTCAACACTCCGGCTTGTTAGGAAGCCAGGTCGCTTAAAGAGTCGTGTGTGGAAATATTTTGCATTCGAGACGGATACAACCGGAGCAATTATAGATTTGAACAAGCCAACGTGCAAAACATGCTTGAGAGGTGTATGCACCAAACGTGGAAGCACGTCCAACATGGCCAAACACCTTAGATACAGGCACCCCGACTTGTTCAGGGAATTCAAAGTGAGTGATTTTATGTTTACTGTCACTGTTGTGCCACGTCACGTTATAATTACCCGAAATTCGGGTGACTAGATTTGCCATGCCACTGCTGCTCTTTTTTTAATGTTTACGATACGGTTTAAGCAGTTTTAAACAAATTAATGATTTTAAAAGTATATTTTTTTTTGCCGTGGTACCAAATGTGGTCTACCTGCATGACTGTACTGAGTACTTTTGTCGCCTGTTCCGATTGCGTCCACAAGGGGGCGATAGCGATATTTTATTTACGCAAGACTTGACAGCGAGGGAAGTAAACAATGCTCACATCCGGAATTCGCCGCTCTTCAAAAGCGCTATTTGGAGCGTCTTGTTAGTTTGTTTACATACATGTCGGACCCTTTGCCAATGTGGTTCGCTGTCCAGGCGGAGCTCCTGGACGACGACGAGGAAGTGGAGTCGCAGTGTCGGAGCTGTTTCGACTTTTATGACGACGCCAGTTTGTTCAAATTGTTCCACCTGACCCGCGCTTGCATCGAGTTCGTGGCTGACATCGTGCGCGTCCGCAATAAGAAATTCCTGTTCACTCCCCTGTCCTTGGACGCGATGATCATGATAACGCTCAATTTTTACGCCCATGGATTTTACTCCACCGCCCTGAAGAAACGCTTCAATGTGCAGAGCGACTGCTGCGACAACATCGTATTCACCGTGTCCGAAGTGGTGGCCGGTTTGTCGGATCAGTTCATCTCGTTCCCGCAAACGCGCAAAGCCAAAATCGATATGGCTCAAATGGTGGCGGACTCCTGCGGGATCCCGGACGTGCTGGGCCTGCTGGCACCGGCTCATTTCAGGATCGCCGAAGGTGCGCTCGGATTATACGTCAACTCTCTGGGCTACCCGTCCGTTGTATGCCAGATGATTTGCGACCTGGACGGAAACATCTTGAGTGTGGAACAATGTTGCGCTGGCGGCACGCACGAACAAGACTTGTGGGGCACCTCGTTTAGAGGACGAGAAATTGAGGAAGAACTCTATGGACAATACTGGATCATAGGTAAGAATGCTGCCTCCTGTTGGACAGCAGCGCAACAGCACCCTAAAACGTGTCATTATATCTGGCTTTTTGTCTTTTAATGCACAATTACTTTCTTGACAGGAGGGGAAGGCTACGATTTAAGCAAACGCGTGCTGACCCCTGTGGCCGAGCCTCGAGACGAGCCGCAAAGAAACTTCAACGCAGCCCACGCCAAGATCCACGAGGTGACGCAGAAGACGCGACGCTCCCTGAAATGGCGTTTCAGATGTTTGATTCAACTTGGCTTCGAGCAGCACAGGTTAACCAACATCATAAAGGCCTGCTGTGTCTTGCACAACATCGCCAAGAAGTTTTCAGTCCCCCTGCCCCACGGAATGGAGAGATTTGCGGACCTACAGCCGAGAAATCCGCGCGCTGAGTCGGCAGGTATCCGGCCGGACGTCCTGATAGCCCGACAGGAACTCATCGATAATAATTTTACTGTTTTACCTAGTCTGAAACAAGAATGACGATATTTGTTGTTGTTTTTTTACGCAGGAAGTGGGACATTGCTTCATTCTTGTTTCAACTATCCTTAAATATATTTAATTTCTTTACAAGTGCAAAATGTCGTTGTAAATAAAATACTGTTAAATATTCTATGGTCACCTGGTGTGTCATTTCTTATTCTGGATAAAAATGTATCAAATAAAATCTAGACTCAATTATACAGTTAAAGTCTTCTTTTATATTAGTTATAAACAAAGCACAAGTTGAATTAAATTGTGAGTCATTTTGGAGCAGCTAAGCCTACAACAGATTACCTCTGGAGTGCCGTTCTGATTCAAACTGCTGTTTTGCTAAACTCCCGTAGTGCTGTGGCGTTTGCATAAATTAGATCCGCATTCTGGTATATGCTTTCATCAGTACCTCCTTGAGACTCCAGACAGTCCATGATGCACCGGTGCAGGAAAACATACTGGGACTGGAAAGAGACCAGAATTATTTGGGGAACCAGAATAACACGAGGACCGTTACCTCAGTCTGCACCATGTGCGGCCGCCGCTGTCTCATGTTGTGTACGAAGGTGTTGATGCCAACTTCCTTATCTCTGTACAGCTGCTGAAGCAGAACATCTAAGGCAATAATGGTCCCCGTCCTGCCTACTCCGGCACTAAAAGAGAAATATAATTTCATGTGTCATCCATTCTAACGGATCTTGTTATCTTTATTGCACAACGGTTCCTCTTTTTTCAGATGTGGGTGTCATGTGTTTTTTAAAGCGTCATACCTGCAGTGAACCACAGTCGGGGTTCTGCTCCCATTTGTTTCCATGTGGCGCCTAATGAGCCCCCTGAACTGGATCAGGACATCCGTACACTGAGGGACTCCGTGGTCGGGCCAGGCGGTGAAGTGGAAATGCTTCACTGTCCTCTCTTCTGTGCTGCTTTTCTATAAAACATCACAATCAGATGCTGGTTGGCGTAACACACATTTTGAGAAGCTCAATCATACATGTTTCACTCGGAATTCCCTCAACGTCCAGTTGGTTTCTTGCTGTTCGGATGCCGTGGTGATCATCAGCCCTTGATGAAGGCAAGTCTCGTTATGTGCAGGCCAGTAATGTTCACATTTAGTCTGGAAAAAAAAAAAGTGACAATGTGTATTAGACACAATTGCTTCTCAATATCCGCTTATTAAAAAGTGACTAACACATACCCGTCTTCCTTCGGTGCAGTTGGTTACCATGACGATGGCGTTGACTCTCAGCTCCCAAATCATCCTCCAGAAGTCGCCGACCGTGGACGGGAGAGGACCTTGAGTGGCGATGTATTCTCGGCTGCTGTTGTAACCCTGTCGAGGTCAAATAGGCTTAGATACTAAGATCATTTGATCGTATTGATTGTTATCAATTAATAGCACCACCTACTGGCATGTATGAGGCATTGATGTAGTCCGAGTTCCCGTTTGTAGTTTGGAGTTTCACTCGGCTCCAGTCGTCTATCCCGGGTGAGAACTAAGTTAAAGCAGCGGCGCAGAGTGGAAAAACTTTTCACGCACTTACACGGCAGGACGTTGGTGAAGCGATTCTTTTCCATGTTCTCAGGAACCAGAGCGACATTCCGAGTGTGCTCCAGGCCGATGACAGCGAGGCCCTGGAGTGAGAAGGTTGGGAGCTTGCTCAGACAAAATAAAAACCATTAAAAAATATATATATTTAGGAGGACCTCATATTCTTCACTGAAGCCTCTGTTTTTGTCCATGCTCAATTTGGAGAAGTGGTCGGGGAACTCTGCAAGAGGAACATCTCTGGAAGTAGAACAGAAGGATTTCAACTTACTGTTTATGACATACGAGTAAACCGATCCCATGCATCAATGTCTCAAATAAAGCCGCCGCTTCATGAAATGATTGCCGTGATCCCCACGACCCCTTTTTTGGCTTTGGTGGTATCAGAGCAATATGAATGGACAGATAGGGGCGGGAGGGGCTTTGAGGTGATGCAATGACATCATTGCCTTTCCGTCCGTGAGCTCATGTTTGATGATAAGGGTAAACGGACATCTCTTAATCAACTGCCTAGGTTAGCATTAGCCTGAAGCTAGCAGACTAAAGTGGTTGCTTTAAATACACAATGTTAGTTTGACAATAAACTGAAAATGAGAGCATAAATAAAACCTCTTCAAAATATTTCTGTCACTGCTGCTATAAAGCAAAAAAAGATATTTGGAAAACTTTGAGTCACTCATTTTTCAAAGCACCACTGTATTGTATATTAAAATGTTTCTTAGATTTTAAACAAAATGTCCACTTTTTTGTTTTGTATCTTGTAGGTTATTTACCTGCAGTTTTGTGGCCCAGAAAAAAAAAAATCTTGCTTGGATGTTTTAGTAGAAACTGTGCCGCCTCCAACTGATGATGATGTTTTCTTCCTAATAATAAAAAAAGCAAATATTAGACTCACAATCAACGAGAAGTTGTCAGTATGATGTGCACTGCCTACCTGGTGCTCGTTCGTCTTTTTGTCAAAACAAAAACGGCCAAACCCACCAAGGCCCCAAAAAGCAAGACAGCAATGACCGACCCTGTAATAACTCCTAAATAACATTTGGAAATATGTTTTAGGTCGCCAGATGGCGCAATACTGTAAGCGTGCCGCAGCACATCAACTTACCGCGAGGGTCAGTGGGACACTGAAAAACGTACGCTTTGGATTTCCTGACGCTCCCCGACAGTGAGGCCAGAGACACCGCGTACGTTCTCGCCGGTTGGAATCCGCCGATTTCGATATGTCGTTCTTTCATACCTTGGACTCTGTGCGTTTGTCCGCTCACGTTCACCTCCACGGCTGTCCACAAACCGTCCGGCTTATCCCAAACGATGAAAACAGAGTAGCCGGATTTCCGATACTCACACTGAGCGGTTAAATCAGGTGGAACTAAACGAGAAGTGGAAATATAATAATGTAAAATATCCGCTTTGGCGCGGAACCAGATTAGGTTGATACTCACCGGTTGTCAGTTTGTGCTGACATTGCAAAAAGTGAGCGGAATTCTTTCGGTATTCCAGCGACACCTCGTAGGTGGCGCCCGGATAAAGGTCATGAAAGGTCACGTGATGACCTTCCGGACTCACATGAGGGGAAGACCCATTGGAGGCTGTTGCGTTTGTGAACGAACCCACGACCGTCCCTTGGATCGACGAGGTCGTGACATGCCAGCTCACATTGGTGCAGTTAATGGCTACGGAGAAAATAATTTATTAAAGACCGCAAGCATAAAGATTTTTTTTTTTCAATACCTGTCACAACGAATCCCTTGTAAGCGGTGCTAGCCAGCCCGGAGAATAAGGTAACCAGAGTGAATCGATACTCGGAACCAGGTCGCAATGTAAACGAGCGGGACACGTTTGATGATCCGTTTGGAGTCACGGTGACGTTTTTTTCATCAATGCGAAGCAAGTAGCTCCAGTTCAGCTCCGTTATCTCCCACATCAGAGTCACGCTGGTGTCAGAACGTTCAGTCACGTGGACTGCTGTCACCATTGAGGGCACTGAAGACAACAAAACATAATTTGAAGCAGCAAAGGTGAGATAGTCGCATGCTAGCACGCTACGTACCCGTGGCTTTATCAAAGGTGAACCCGGCGCTGGTAACGTTCCCAAACACGGCGAAGAGAGTGAAGTTGTATTTCGTCCCGGGGGCGAGTGACGAGACCTCGTACGTCACCGTGGATTTTGGATCGACCGCAGAGCCGTTGGCCCCGATGTGAGCGCTGTGGTTACCGTAATGCAGGATGTACGTTGTGCTATTGCCGACTTTGCTCCAGGACAGAGTAATGCTGCTTTCGCTTTGGGTTACCACATCCACATGTTCAACATCTTCAGGGGCTGAAAAGGAGTTTAGTGTGAATGTAAACGTACTTGAATAGTGGCAGGAAGTCCAAATATTTTGTTACCTGTGACGGCAGTGAGGTTGTTCCCGCTGCTGCGGACGTTTTCAAACACGGCGAAAAGCGTAAACACGTATTCGGTGCCGCTTGTGAGTCTTGCGAATGTACGCGTGACTCGCTCAGCCTCGGTTGCGCCGACATCTTCCTCAAAGTTGTTAAACGAAATAATGTAGTAGCTGACGTTGTCCATTTTGTCCCACTGCAGAGTTATACTGCTGGTATTTCTTTGGATGGATTTGAAGCCTTTTGCATTCTGGGGTGCTACAATGTAAAAATAAATGTCACTTTTTCTGACTCTAAAAAAAAAGAAAAGTATGACCTACCTGTGAGAGCAGAAAATTCAAATCCAGAGCTGTTTACTCCCAAGTACTCGGTGATGATCCGGAAATGATATTTCCTTCCAGCAGAGAGGAAAGCGACCACATGTGTGACATACTTCTGATCCGGGGAAGGGTCCACTCTCTCCTCCTTCCTGTTGCCATGGAGATCATATAACAGGAAGTATGTGGAGATATTGTCCACCTTATCCCACTTGAGTGTGATACTGGTTTCGTTTTGGTCCTGCGCCGTCACGTTGGCAACATTTTTAGGAGCTAACAAGACAAAAAGAGTTCAAGTCAGGTGAATACGTTAAATCTCACACGTGAGGAACAGAAGGTAATCCTTACTTGGCAAGGTGGGAGGAAAAAGCGTCGGGACTTCTGCACTGCTCGCTGTTGTGTGTCTTGTTGATGTTTCAATTGAGTTTGAGGCGCCCTGAAAACAGAATTTAACGTATTTAAGGCAGATAAAAATGATTTACATTTTAAATCCCTCCTCCCCAATATATTACTTTACCAAAGTGGAAGAGAACCTTACCCAAAGGAGATTCAAGGCAACGAACAGCAACAAGTAGTCACAGCTTGAATGCTTCATAAACGCCGCCATTTCCTCCAAGTCAAAAACTTGACCAGAATTGACTACATGTCCACTTCGTTCTTAATCGAGCCCTCATCTGGAAACCCCTGCTTCCCTATCATGTATGCAAGGCTTCACTTCTGTCCCTTTTTTACAAGCACAAAGACCTTTGCCCTGCCTGTAACTTCCTTATGAACGCAATACACACGTCAAAATCATCAGTCTTGATATGCTTTGCAGATTTATCGGTCGCATTGAGGAAATAAAGGTGTGAGAATTGTACACTCTATTCATCATGACCTTCACACATTACAGGCAAAACATTCAAGTGCTACTTCACATGAAGTCTTTTGAGCCTTTTGATTTTATCGACGTACAGAAAAAAAACTCTAAAACAAACAAACAACTCAACTTAATAGCAACTTTTTAAATACCGTAGATAATTAATTATAATAAACTACTCAATCATTTGAGAAAATAAAACAAATCAGGTCAAATTATTTTTACAGATATTTTGGTATATAATTAAATACAATAAATATGTTAACCATTTATTCGATTACATAAACTAAAAAAAATATCTGACAATTTATTATTCATATTATTTACTTGACTAATTTTTAAAATGTTTAGATAATGCAACAGATATTGCGGATTTTTGGCCTTCTATTGTTTTGATTATCAAGTTGCAATGAGCCCCCAATACGACAGGTGGCAGTAGAGACTGACACATAAGCACACCAAGCGAATTAGCCAATGCTAGCTGGTCCTGTTTTGTTTTTTTTCTTTTGTGTTCTTCTTTAAAAGGGGGAGTCGCAGTTGCATTCAAGAACCCAAAGGCGAACGTGTCACACGGAACGACGCCAGGCTAAAAAAAGGGAGGAAAAAGTTGTTGGTGAGCGTGCTTAACCTTTTTACTGCTGTAGTCACCTTGACATTTTTGCAAACATTGTTTTATTTTTTAATTTTTTTTTAGGAAATGCAGTCTGTCGTAAGGCAAAACCTCCACGCTGAGTGTGAGGCCGACATCAACAAACTCGTCAACTTAAAACTAAAAGCGTCCTACACTTACCTTTCTCTGGTAATTATATTCTATTGCAAAAAAACATTCGGTGAAATTTTGGGGTCAACTGCAAATGCACGATAACCTTTTGCAGGTGAACTTTGTCTAAACTTTTAAATGCACGTCAGTGAAATTTCGTGGAGAAGCTGCATGGTATGTTTTTGCTGGTGAACTTTGACCTCGTCTTAATGTTTAAATGCACATGTCCTTTATAGAGTCAGTACTTTGTGTCATCTATAATAACTCCATTTTGCATTAAATCAAATTATTCTGGAAAAGTTCTCGTGTATTTTCGGTTGATCCATGTATTTTACCCCAAAACTAAATAGCCCTATTTTTTTTTTTTTTGGGAGGTAAGTGTAGTTCTCATTAGTCTGCACTGTTGTCTTCTATAGGGCATGTACTTTGACAGGGATGACGTTGCCCTGAATAAATTTGCCAGCTTTTTCTTGGAGCTCTCTGGAAAGGAACAAGAACAAGCCGAGAAGCTGCTCGGTTATCAGAACATGAGAGGGGGTCGCATTTTGCTGCAGACTATTGCTGTAAGTTTACATTTTGTTGTCATATAAACCCCCCCAGTGATGTTTATTAAAGTAATGTATTCTGCAGAAACCAACTAGGGAGGATTGGAAAGGTGGTCTGGATGCAATGTCTTTCTCCCTGGACTACCAGAAGGCCATGAACACGTGTATTCTGGAAGCACACCGCAAGGCTGACGCCAATCGTGACCCCCATGTAAGTTAGCCGTTCTATGGGGTTTTGCATTGTTTGTTAGCATAAAGCTAAATTGTCTTTCCGAAGGCCAAATTGTGATTAATTTAAAAGCATGTGTTTGACGGTAAACTAAAATTGGGATTGTTGCCTCAAAGCCTCTTTATAAGTCTTTTTTTTTTCTGTAGTTTTGCGACTTCCTCGAGCAGAACTTCCTCACCGACAGCCACGACACCATCAAAAAGTTGGGCGATTACATGGGCAGCCTGAAACGCATCACGAAATCCGAAAGCAACGGCTTCATGGGAGAATACCTCTTTGACAAACACACCTTGTAAAAAAAGAAAAGCAAGAATCAACCTTCGTTAGCTGCAAGATGGCTACATTTTTATGGTTGTAGTGCAGATGCCAAGAATACCTCCAAACAAACTTCTTGTTTACCACTACGGTGCTCCCAAGTAACATTTTCACATTTTCTACATTCCTATTGGTCGACCTCCGAATAAACTCCAACTATGCCAGCACCTCATTTTTGTCAAGATTGTCTTATTCCAAGCACTCTGTGTACAGAAATACAATAATAAGCCAGGTCAGCACCAACATATAGAAAACAGTAAAGATAACAAGCAGGACTTTGTTTAGTGTGCCCACTTGAAGTTGGACATTGGGCCCGAAGCACACAAGGTCTGTTTGAAAAAAATCCGACAAAATGTCATGTTAGGGCAAAGATAAGAAGGACGTCGCCCTTGCTTCACAGCCGCATAGTGTAATCTCGTCATGCAGGAACACACACACGCCCTAAATAATGCACGGACCCAAGCCTTCCACCAAATTCAAGAGTTTAGATGGACGCCATGTCGACTCTGTTGCAAAGCTACCCTGAGGAGATTAGCGAAAGCTTGGGTCGCTATGGTCACTAATGGATGAACGCAACGATGTCATTTGAAGGAACTTTTTGACACTTTGTGAGAAAAACAATTGTTCCGCACGTGTGGTAGTTACAATCCAAAAAGCGGAGACCGTTTCAATTGTACGTAAAACAACAGATGTGTGGTCAGCATTTTAATATGATGAGTGGAAGTAGTGATGGGGGGGGGGGGAGATTAAGTTCCAACACTGCTCGAGTGATTTGCCAGGGCTTTAGCTTTGATGGACACGGGCACAGGGAGGCTGCCAGTCGTGTCGAGGGAATGATGCGCGTGTGACGGCTTCCAGCACAAAACGGAACTTTTGGGGTGCCGTCAGAGGAATAAAAACGATCAGGTAAAATTTATTTTGTTTTAATTCATCTGAAAGATGGCTAAGAACCCGCGGTACTATTTAGATGATGTAATCGAGTGGTTAGAAAATTCAATTTACGTAATCTGAATCGATTTATCACACTGATGGAGAAAAAAATATATATAACTCAATAAAAAGGTGATAAAGTGAGAATATGTTTACGTTATGATTAAAAAGGTGAGTTAAGATTGTCATCATCCAGGGAAGACACTAACGGGACACTTTATTAGGTACGTAATCTAGTGAGATCCAGAATATGTATCAAAGTTGTGCCAGCTACATTGACAATAATAACGTTAAATTAATTTTGCATCCGAATTGAGCATGAGGAATAAAGCTAACTTTTCATCTAAGCTTTCATGATTAATTCTGTAAAGTTAAATCCACGTACGTGCAAGCCGAGGAGCACAAAAGCAGGGAAAACTAGGTGGAGACGGAGAGAAAACGTGTGAGGGTGGGGTTGGAGGGGGGTGGGCAAACAGAGGGATTAGGGTCAGCCATGTCGAGCTTCTAGCTTAGAGATGTTCTACACTCCAACAGACCGACGTGGGGATTACAACAGTGTACATACGCAGCTGTGCTATATTTTGGCAGCTGACATGAGGCTGCTGAGGAACGGTGGCTTTCGGGTCCGCAGGGCCGCCGAGATGCCCGAGAAGGAATCTGAGGAGGCCGGGGAGGAAGTTCACCACGAGCACCACAGCTCGGAACACCACGACCACACCGAGCATCACCCCGGCCACGACTACAACCACATGAAGGACAAGTTCATGAATGAACTCGAGCGGCTACCCAGTGAGCTATTGCAAACGAATCATGAACATCAGAAATCTATCCCTAATTTTTTTTTTTTTAATCTTATCGCAGTTCCCATGTGGGCGGTAGGAGCCATCGTGCTGGTGGTACTAGTGTTGGTGGCGTGCTTCATCTTTTGCGTTTTCAAAAAATGCTTTGGAAAGAAGAAAAAGCCCAAGAAAGTGAGAGAGAGGAAGACAGGGCGTCGCAGGAAGGCAAAGGAAGGCGAAGGCGAGACTGGAGAGAAGGTAAATCCCAACTAAGAGGGGCCCCGATACAAAACCCTGCAGCACCCCTTAATGGTAAAAGACTACTCACTGTGATGATGATGTCCTTGTAGGAGGGCGAGGTGAAGAAGGAAGGTGAGGAAGAGGAGAAAGAGCAGGAAAAGTTGGGCAAATTGGAGTTCTCGCTGGACTACAACTTCACAGATTCCCAGGTGGCTCTCCTGCGACACAAAGAAATAATTCTAATCAATTCCTTAACCTGAGGGTCGTTCTCTTTCCCACCAAGCTCATCGTGGGAATCCTTCAGGCTCAGGATCTGGCTGCTATGGACATGGGGGGCACCTCAGACCCTTACGTCAAAGTCTTCCTGTTGCCGGACAAAAAAAAGAAGTATGAAACCAAGGTTCAGCGCAAGAATTTGTGTCCGGTTTTTAACGAGACTTTCTTCTTCAAGGTAAGGAGGACTAGTTGGATGAACTTGTTTTCAAGTGCCTCATTGTCATTTGCTTCTCTCTAGATCCCCTACGCAGAGTTGGGCGGAAAGACATTGGTCCTTCAGGTCTTTGATTTCGATCGTTTCTCCAAGCATGACATGATCGGCGATATCAAGATCCCGATGAACAGCGTCGATTTGGGACAACCCATGCAACAGTGGAGGGACTTGGAGAGTGTGGAAAAGGAAGAGGTAGAGTCTCGTTCATTCCCACGTGCCTTCATCTTGGTTTTAGGAAACCCTAACTATGAGCGTATTCCTCGACAGGAGAAGTTGGGTGACGTCTGCATCTCTTTGAGATACGTCCCTACTGCTGGGAAACTGACAGTGAATATCATGGAGGCAAAGAATCTGAAGAAAATGGATGTCGGGGGCTTATCGGGTAAATTTGTGACGTCAGAGTGTCATTGCATAAAAGTAAAAATATCTATATTTATTTAAGGATTAAGGAAAGTAGATCACCAGAATGGTGGCCCACAAAAATACAAGGGATTACCTACCTGTTGTCATTTGCCTCTTTTCTATCTTCTCAAGATCCATTCGTGAAGATTGTCCTGCAGCAAAATGGAAAACGTATCAAGAAGAAGAAGACAACAGTCAAGAAAAACACACTCAATCCTTACTTTAATGAGAGCTTCAGCTTCGAAGTTCCCTTTGAACAGATACAGGTGAGCCCGTGGATGAATTTGTGGCTACAAATGAGTATTTCTTTATTTTGTGCATATATTGGATTTTTGGAATTAACAAATGGAAATATTTGCCTGATTCAGAAAGTGCAGGTGGTCATCACGGTGTACGACTATGATAAACTGGGCAGCAACGATCCCATCGGAAAGACCTTCATGGGTTATGGAGCCACGGGTGTAGGCCTCCGCCACTGGTCAGACATGTTGGCCAATCCTAGACGTCCGGTAGCTCAGTGGCACACGCTGTTGCCAGAAGAGGAAGTCGACTCGGCGCTCAAAGCCAAACCTCGCTGAAGGGTACTCGCTGTTTTTTTTTTTTTTGGGGTGTGTGTCTTCCCTTGCATGTTTTGATTGCAAAATTTAATCAAGATTAAATGCTGTGTTGGTATTTGTTCTTACCAGGCGAGGCAATTTTTGTGTAAGAGCATTTTTTTTTTTAGAATTCTTTTCCTTTGTGAAATAAGACCTTTATGTAGACCTGTATGCCATAAAAACAAATGTAAATGTGCTGTATGTATGCTATTGCTCATATTAACGTGCATGTCTTTGTATACAATTTGACTTTTGTGGAAAATTCTATCCTCTATTCTATTTGAAATAAACAGATACTTTATAGTTTAATTCGTTGTGCATTGTGCAATGGCAATTAAGAATCTAATTGTCATTTTATTTTAAAATCAGTAACAATGAACATATTTTGTGGACACCTTGACTTATAAAAGAGAAAACATGATGACGCAACGTCGCTTTGAAATTATCACGTAGAAAGGGCAAAAACACAATTTACATCTGTTAGCAGACTGCGCATGCGTGTAAAACACAAACAAACGGTTGCCAGGCAACGATAGCTCAACACAAGTTGCTAGCTTGTAGGCTAACTTGTGCGATAAACTCGGTCCAACACACTCACGGTTGTTAGTTTGGCGTCCACGGAACTCCGCTGAAGTTTTCCCGAGACACCATGACCGCCGGACGGCCGTCAGAAGGCGCAGGTTGCATCAACTGGTGGGGCTTCAGTCCAGCTCGAGACCTTCTCAGTACAGGTGTGCTAGCAGCAACTTTAAAAACACTTGACCTTTATTTTATTTTTTTACAAATATCTTTATTCTTATCTTGTCTTCTCCCCCCTCGTATAACATGTTTTATTTACGAGGGATACTGACTGCATTAAACTGTGTTCGAAGTACAAGTTCATACATACAAAATCACCTGCGACCAACTCTCGCGAGAACGTGCTGGCCCACAAGTGTTGCGATCAACTCTCGCGAGAATGTGAAAATTAAACCTGGGAAGTTTGAATGATTTAAAAAAAAGTAAATAAAATAAATTTTAGAGGCAGAACCGCATCACAAAAAAAGTTAAAGGCCATACTGATAAGTTTTAGATCTTTATTTTTCGTCTTTAATTAAGAATAAATCACAATAAAGGTTTATTTTAAAAATAATAAATTAAAAAGGCAAATAAAATACTGTGGGAAAACGCCAATCAGAGGAGCGTGATATCTAGAATTTCTTATAAATTGTACAATACTTGTTTCATGATATACAATAGAAATTAAATTAACTATTTACAGCAAATGAATCCAATCATTTTACAATAATTGTAGTACTTTTCAAACACTGTATATTATAAAGACAAAAGTATTGGGACAAGAAAAAATGCCAATATATCAATATATCGACCAAGTGTCCCAATACATTTGTCCAAATCGTGCAGTCTCTTTCATCTAACCAGGCCCCGTGAGACATGAAGGGGAAGTCAACGTTTTACTGGTCGGCAGCGGAGATCCGAGACATATTCTGAAGACCTTGTCTGGTCTGAGGGATGAGGATGTCCTCAATGTGAGCCTCACATCCGAAAGGGAGGGAGGGAGAGAATGATGAGGAGTAAACATGTTTCTGCTTCATTCTAGGTATGGCTGTTTGAAAACTGCATGGAGGTGGTTGCCAGACAGATGTTGCTACTTTACATCGCGTTGACTCCCCAGGAAATGATGGGACTTAACGGTAGGGGTGTCTTTCTGCACCTTTCCAAAACGTACCATTTAACGCGGCCTTTTTAACCTTCTTAGAGAAGTCAGAGACGTTCCTGGAAGTGTTTGGCAACAGCGTGATCCGGAATCAAACGGACGAGACGGTGAAACGTGCTGCGTCGCAGCTTCTGCTCCACGTCAGTGACATCCCCGATTCAGACGTTCACCCCTGCCTCAATACGTCTCTTCTCAAGGTGCCCGAGCGATTGTAAAACATCCCGTTTGCAAAAAGACTCACTTTTTGAAACGTGTCTAGTTCAAGGAGCGTGACGAGCTGGCCAGGATTTTTAAATCCTGGATGCAGTCTTCTTCTACTGCTCCAGTCTCCATTTCCAAGGCGTGGGATTACCGAGTCAGGCAGCACCTCGGGACACGTTACGACGCCAAGAAAGGCTGCTTTGACTGGGACTTAAATATGAAGCTCCATGAGAAGGGGGTAATAAAAAAAAAAATCCCAACACACATGGATAAATCTTTTAGCTGTGCCTATTTCTACTCTCGCCACAGTGTGGCGTCATCAACAAGCATCAGTACGTGCGCTGGAGGGAGAGCGGCCTGGCCTTTGAACTGAGAGAAGGCGTCTACCAAATTAGCAACCCCACCTTGCTGTCGTTTCGTGTGTTCAACCAGAGAGGGGACAGAGTGGCCCTGAGGGGCTACTGGGGGGACATCGCGTCCAGTCCTTACCTGGCCTTCGGCATCGAGACCGAAGACCAGAGCTTGCTCAAGACGCAGAACGGCCATCATATGAAGGTACATGAGATCAAGTAGAAGTGAAAATGCGTCGAAAAAGACTTATTGTGGTTTTATCTGCAGACAGCACAGGATATTTCCTTTGCAAATATGCTGGAAATATTCCGATTGATGTACAGGAGACAAGAACGTCTGGCTACTCCTCCCTCAAGCACAGAGGAGCAGGACCCACTCACAAATATCGAGCATAACTCCGTCGCGGTCAGAGGTAAGCGGAGTATCGGAGATTGAAAAGTCAACGTGCTGACTTTGGGATTTGTGATTCCTTTTTCAGATTTAATCCGTCCTAAAGGGGTCTCCGTTAATTTCCTGCCTTTGGATTCCCTTGGGAAGATGGCGGAAAAATGCAAATTTGCCCATTTTTATGACATCATCCACTTCTCAGCTAGGTGATAGAAATAATACAATTATATTTACAATTTTTTTTGTTGTAGGGAGTAAAAGTAAAACGTTTTTTTTTTTTTTTTGTGGCCTCTTCTGTTAAGCTGCGCGCACCATTTGGGCCCGAATATCCGGCAGATTGCAGCACCAGACGCTGTGCTCATCGTGGAGTTGGCCAAGTGAGTTTTTTAAAAATGGAATATCATCAAGGCTTGTTACCATGGTAACAACAGAGAGGGATGTTTAGCATCCTTTTCACTCATGTTGCTTTTGCTCCAGGTACATTTTGGACCTAAATAAAGAGCAAGAAGCTGGTTTTGCCCAGCGAGTGTCCAGCTTGTGTCTGGAAGCCGGATTCCAACCATCTTCGGAGGCAAAGAGTGATGACCTTCATGTTTTTTTTCAACCGAAGGACAAGTGACACTGTTTGTACACAGTGATTAATTTTGGAAAAATATCATGACTATGATGCTTACAATAATTAAATGTCATTATCTTATGTCGCAACGCGCTAATATTGCTTGATTAAACTGGCCGGACGATTAATTATGAAACCGCAAGTTTTGCGTGCAACACAGCAATTTATTTATGTGATGTGACACTGCAAAGTTCTTCCCAGAAGACCATCGCCAACTTTGTTTTTTTGTCACTTGAGAGTGTCGACTTACTTCCAGCGTCCTCCAAACTTGGCCTTACCGTGACCCTTTTTGCTGCTCCAAGACAAGAAAAGATCTTTGAGTATATCGTACCCACACTGCTTTGTGTCATCGACTCACAATTTTTGAGCATGCTGGATTCTGTTCAGAAGGACGGTGATCTGCAAAAATAAATAAATAAAATAAATCTGAGTTTTAAAATGCACCATCTTGCAATTTTGGACTCACCTCATACTTTTGCCGCTTCATTTTCTCCGCCAGCTCAAATTTTTCCGACTCCAGCTGGTAGATGCATTCCCACATCTCGCCGGCTTTTTTTCTAAAAGACAATTGCATTGAAAAAGTATTGTCCATGTGACTCGTCAAAAAGTGTTAAAATGGCAACTATCCAAAGTAACCTGAGTGCGTCCTCTCTCAAGTCTTCAATGGCCAGCGGCTGCTTCCTCTCCGACAGCGTCTGCTTCTTGATCTCCCTTGCCGTTTGCTTTTTGCCCCTCTTCTGCTCCACCTGCACCCAGCGACTTGTCAGTAACATCAACCGCAGTTTGTCCAAATTCCAACCTTGGCCAAGAATCCTCCAAAGTGAGCCCCCATGTTGGAGAGCACTTTCTTCTTCTTGGCCTCATCTTCTGCTCTCTTCTTGGCCTCCTCATCCTCCTTTCTCTGCCTCTCCTCCTGGAGATGCCATAGTTACATTTCATGGCTACGACCTTTTGAGATGGCAACGATATCGAAAACTCAAGCTGGCTACTTACAGCAATCCTGGACTGTCTGTCACGTTCTTTTGCCGCCCTCACGCGCTGCTGCTCGGCTCTTTCTGCCCGGCGACTCTCCTGGAACACAAAGTCGTGAATCTGGGATTTTAATTGTGTATTCTGCATTTTAAAAAAAAAAAACGATTACAATCCTCGATTTCAGCCCGATGAGCTCTTCCTCTTCTTTTTTCCTCTGCTCAAAATGGACATCAATCAGAGTTTGAAGCTCCAGAAGGTCTTTCTCCATTCGCTTTCGGTGGATATCCTGATGGCAAACCACAAAAACAAAAATCACAATAAAAAAAATACTGTAAAAAAAACAACAACATACATCGAAGTCGACTCTTTCGCCCTCTGGGATCTTTGGGGGAGCGAGCTGTGTGGCCAACGGCCTGTAAAACAAACAAACAGAAGAAATATGATTGTCCAATAAATTACTAAGCGATAAAATTAAAATAAATCTTTATTTACAGAGTGAACGTAACACAAAATACTCACTTGTGCTTAGGCCGTTCTCCTTCAACAAAACAGCAGAAGATTAAGATTGAAAAGCACCAAAAAGCAAACATTGGCAAAAGAATCCTCCCATACTTGCTTACCTCCTTCTCCTTGCTCATCTTCTTCTGTGGAGGAAAAAGAGGTCAAAATGGGATCAAATAAATAATAAATAAAATTTTGTTATCCTTACCTTCCTGGTGGACGCTAGATCAGATAAATACAGCACATGTTAAAAAGTCAAAAATCATATTTGGTAAATGGGAAAAAAATCATTTACTCACCCATGATCTTCTACATCAGACATTGTAATACTAAAACACAAGAAAAAAATATCGTTTTTGTGATATCAAAAACATTTCCGCCTATACTTTCAAACAGGGGGTGTGTAGACTTTTAGTTCCTCTGTACGGTATATTTCACTAATTGGTTCGAATAGTTCAAAACCACTTAATAAAAAGTTTGTGAAATACATATAACATATGACATGACTCTCCACCTTTGATGAAAGACAATACGGCAAAGCCGCGGCTGAATCATGGTCAGCCGGGATAAGGCCGAGGTATTACACGGCTGATCATTCTTGTTTTAATTTGATTTACTCCAAAGGACGCCTGCTCGGCGGAAGGCTTAGAACCAGTCAGCCGGCGACTATTAACACCAACCAGCTCTCCTATTACCGTTGAATCGGCTTGCATCAGGTTCGACCTGAGGGGAACCTTTTAGGGTGAACACAAAAGATTTTTATACACTGGCTGGTCACGATAATGCACTCTTTTTGTGGCTTGCTAAATGTTGACAGTGGTCACCAAAACGATTAATAACAGGGACATATCCCAACGAAGGTATCAACATGATGGATGAAGGTTTCGCATTGTTGAGAGCTTTGGTGAACCATGAAGCACATTCAGACCACGGCAACATGGCAAAAGGTCAACCCACAAAGGATTGGCCACGGTATTCCTCAAGTGAGCTGTCGTACATACAGTTGAGTTTATTAATTATATATTTGTATTATTTATTTCCTGAGCACCATCCCAAATCATCCTTCCCTATTGAAATAAATGGAAATTCCATTAATCCGTTACAGCCCAACAGAAAACACTTAAAAAAAATTGTATAAAAAAATAATAAGTGTTACTCAGTATTTTTTTGAATATTTTTGTTTAATTAGGTAGTTATAAAAATAAATGCATAAAATCTGGAGTAACGTACTTACCAGTTTCGTGTCAGATGGACGTTGAGGCGTAATGAGCAGACTTTGTAAGGCACCGGCTCGTTTATAAAAGGCTCCGGCGGGGGGTGACAAGGAGGGGACGCAGAATAAAAATGAGCAAACGGATTATTGGCGGCTTTTGGGAGCTGAAGCCCAAGTCTGGCAGAGCGGCTCGAGAGCGAGCGCCTCTTTGCTGAGCTCACAGCTGAAATGAGAAGACAAAAACAGACAGGTGGTGGCAGCTCAGAACAAAAGAAACAATTGTTTTCCTTTTAAACATATCAATCTCGAGATCAGCGTTGCAGTTGAGATCATTTCGTTGGAGGAAAAACATGTCAACAAAAACAGCACATGACAAGCACTTATTTCTTAAAGAACATCTTTATGTTATCTTGCAATATTGCATTAAAAATTCAAATAAAAGCAATATAACAGTGAGCCTGAAAAGGAAACAAATCAATCTCCATGTTTGGCGTAACCACATCCGACCTACGCAAGTTTAAAAATAGATGTTGCATTGTTATGGTGCTTATCAAGGACAAGAGCGATTTAATTAAAAAAAAAAAAAAATCCCAAAACATTGATACTTGGAGCGAACGTGCTTAGCCATCATTTCAAATGCCTGGCATGCATTTGAAAGACAAAAACCTTTGGCACAGAACAAAGAACCACAACATTTGACTGTAGTGCAAGGCAAAATGTTTAAGTGAAGGAATGTTTCAGGTTGTGTGTTAATGACCACGTGTGTGTGTGTGTGTGTGTGTGTTGTCCAGGCAGCGGCGCAAATACTCATTCAACGGTATCAAAACATAAACATGCCCTTATACAAAGTAAAAGCTTATAGTAACTGTTGAGATAAATAGAATTTTAAAACAAAGAGTATTACTCGCTAGTGGAACTGAATGACAAGTTCTTCTGTCAACAACCCTGACAAATATGAAATCTATGTGGTCATAACATCAGCTCACTGATTTTATACTGATTTTCCTCAACTGAGCTGTCTCCTGAGCTGGCTGCTTCGTTTAGTGGCTTCTCCGAAACATGAGAACATGCCCAGACTTCCCTCCATCAGTAACTCAAAACATCTTCCCTTCGTGGATCCCTTTTCTCCGCACCGAGGAAGCGCCTACAGGTTCTTCTTGACCTCGGGTGCCCTCTCCTCGCTTTTGATGGGCTCTTTTTGGCCTGGGGTCATCAGCTCCAGCAGGTCGTGCAAGGCTTTTTTGATCTGAGCACCAAACTTATGGGCGCCCTTGGAAGAATACACAAAATGCAATTTGGATTGCGGACTTTAAAAGTGCGGATTCTCATGAGAGGTCATGAAACTCACGGTGTCGGGACAGGAGTGCTTGCAGGAGATGTGGAAGTTAATCAGGCTCTCTCCCACGATGTAGTACGACACCCCGTAACCGTCATCGGCCACCTGAAAAGACAAATGGTTATATCTTGAAACGAAAATGCACAATAATTATCTCTACAACTTACCGGACCAAAGCCTCCACCGCAGGAAATGTACTCTGGGTGGTTCACGAGGTCAAACAGCTCCACCTGCTGGATGGATGTCTGACTGGTGGACAGTCTCCAGGGCTCGGACAAGACCTAAAAGGAACCGCAGGATCTTTCGGAGCTGTGCGACTAAGGAGACTCATTGCAATGATGTAATAATAAAAAAAAGACCTCTTTCAAGAAAGGCGACTCGACTCCGAGGTACTGGGACACGATGTAGAGGCAAAAGAGGTGTCTGTCGATGCCGGCGCCGGTCATCGCCATGCGGTAAAGGTTCTGGTGCTTTTCGGATGCTGTGCGGAACAGACGCCTGCATACGTCTGCTGACTGGTGGGAGGGGGGGAGCAGTTTTTTGGTTATGTTAAAAAAAAGACCAGATTAACTTTAGAGTTGAGCTGGTGGTCAAACATAACGTTTTCTGTTTGTTACAAAAACTGAAAGTCATTGACATGCGCTGGAAAATGTTGCCTATTGTTGCCACAAGAGGGCGCCAGGGGACTATATACTGAGTAATAAAGTCAAAAGTGGTGATTCTGTGATTCAAAAATACTGATGACACGCACGTATGTGATTTAGCCCCATGCTAGGAATTCATGCCTTCTACCCACGAAGTGGACAAGCTCACCTCTCCGCCCTCGAACGCTTTGACAAAGGCACTGCTCTCATTGGTGCAGGAGCGAACTGTCTCGGTCCTGCCTTCCCTGAACAGACGGGTCATGGAGGCCTCATAGGTCAGGCAAAACGTTTGGCGATTCTGTAAGGTCACAATAAAAATGCGTTTGTAACACGTGGACTGCAGCTAAAATTCCAAAAGTCCCGCAAGCGTTCCTCACCCTGAAGTAGGCCAACTGAAGAGCCACCTGGATGAAGGCGTCCGGACTGACTCGACATTTCTTGATCTTTCCTTTGCCGAAGTCCCGGAAAGATATCACGTGGAAGTCGATGTCGTCAGCCAGGGCTTGGGCCACCGCCAGGGACTGAGAGATCTGATCCTCGCACTGTGAGAAAAGCGGAGACGTGTCAACACGCAGGGATCAACGTTCGCTTGGTCTGAAAAATTGTCCCACTAACCTCTGGAGGTATTTTCCACGTGAGCTTTAGAGGTTCTGCTAGTGAAGGGTCCACATCGCCTTTACAGTGACCTTCGCTGTTGTAACCTAGCTGGAAACAGTCGGTGGCCACAACGTACTGACAAAAAAAAACGGTATTTTTAAAAACTGTCGTTCAGATCCATTAGCACGTGAGCGGCTCTTAGTCGCGTCTCACCTCCCACAGATGAGCGATCACCGGCGCGTCGGCCCACGAGTGCTCGGCGTTGATACCGGTTTTACCGTTCTTGAAGAAGACCACAGAGAAAGACTTATCGAACCACCTGCGTGACAAATAAAAGATGGATGAAAAAAATTGTCTACATTGAAGTCATCCATGCTTAAACTACCTGTCGTAGCATTTGCCGTGCAACAGGCACTTAGCGTAGCGGTCCAGACTCCCCGACGGGTCGTCTCCCGTCATGCCCTGCTCGTCGTCGTCGAGGGCCACGAAGAAGGCGGCTTTTTCGATGCAGTCCAGTGAGCGCTTGTTGATGCCGCTGCTGAAGTGCTTGCTCCTGGCTTGCGCCCATGGAATTCTGCGTTAAAAAACAAAAGCCACATTCAAAAAAAAAAAAATTTGCCTTTCGTTTAATTTAACAATAAAAGTTGTTGCTTTTCACCTATCGCCAGCGGTCAGGGCGCCAAGTTTGGCTTCTCCCGTGCAGGGTGGGGAAGGGTCATCAAGGATCTTCTGAATCTGGAATTCGATCTCCCTGGGGGAAAGCAGTCTGCCCGCCTGGTACGCCCTGAGCCGAAAGTAGCGTCCTCGATGGTATACGGCCACGTAGTCGCTGTCCTGCCAGTGCTGCACCGTGTCTTCAAGAGGAAAAACATTTTTAATATTAGATTCATATTCTCGAGTATCTTGACTTGCTTGTGTGTACGTTTATTCGGCAATTCGGTTTTGTTGAAGTTGGCAACGCGGCGCCCTTTTTGGTATCCATCTATTTAGGTCCGCATTCCTCGCGGCTGGCTTGATTTCAGCGGCACGTAGCTATTTGTGAATGAGCATCCCGCACGAACAGCTGCCGTTTGCCAAAGTGATTTAATTTACGACTGCCTACGCTCGCAGCATCATCTGAAGGGCCGGCTGGAAGTTCCCAGTTGAAATAAGGAGCGGAGAAATGAGCCTGAGTGAACGGATGCAATACTTTTGATTTCAAATGAATACCAAATGATCCACTTTTAGTTTTACTACCCTGGTCGAAAATGGAGGACGATCCGGTTTGATGAAAAAAAAAAAAGTTTCAACACTACCTGTTAGCTTTCCAGGGATTCGACATGTGTCAAACATCCTCTCAAATTGATAGGAGCAGCAAGGAACTGCAGACCTCAACAACCACTGAGTGGGAGGAAGAAGAAGGAGGACAGAAAAGCCAAGAGGACGGAAAGGGAGAAGAAACCGAGGAGAGATGAGAGAAGGTGAAGTGTGGGTAGATAAGAAAGCAGACGTTAGTTAAGGCACGAGCCCGGACGGAGCGCAACGCAACGCGATGAAAGGTGACAGGTGAGGGATGACAGGACTCACACACAACTTTTTTTTTTTTTCCATCGAAGGACCTTTTGAGGGGATGTTGACACAATATGTGCGTGTCTGTGTGTGTCAGTGTGCGTCCATGTCTGTCTCTTTACCCGTCTCCTCTCCAGGAGTGCGTGTGGTGTTGAACATCCTCTCACACTGAGCCGCACACACAGGAATGACAGTGCCGGGTATACGACTCTGAGAGGTGGGTGGGGGTGGGGGGGACATGTAGTCAAGCAAAGAGAGTGGGGGTAAAAAAAAATTTAAAAAAAGGGGGACACACACACACACACACACAAGCATGGTATAAGAACATGAGGGTCTTTGCATAAAATGTAACAACAAAAAAATACAAACAAAAAATATTAAGGAGATAAATAAAACTCCACAGATTGATGATGAATGTATATGATTACAAAAAAAAAAAAAAAATGCGAGATTTCCACGACGGTTTTTGCTGGCGCGAGCGACGCTTGTTGCCGTAGCAACAGTGGCACAACTCACAGGTTTGAGCTCCTCTCTGTTGAGCTTGCGGCGGTACAGGAACATTGCGTGGATGGTGTTGCCGGCTCTGGCTGCCTGGATGGGGGTGGGGGTCACGTACAGGAAGTCCTGGAAAAAGAGAAATGACAGGAGATTCACACATCAAACCGGAAGTAAATAATCTGGCAATATTTATCAAAGTAAATATATCGGCACCAAAAAAGAGGACCTACCATTCCGTAATAGTTACTGTTGACCATAATAGGACTCCTTCCGCGCAAATAGACATATTCCTCCCACCAGTCGCTGACCTAAAACACAAAATTTATTTAATGTTGCCCGCTGAGTCATCTTCATAGACATTCTTAAAAGTGATACATTGTGAAGGCCATCTTCCAAAGTGGAAGTTACACTCACATAGTTGGCGGCCCAGAGGGATTTGAGTTTGAGGTACCACTGCAAGCGATTTCCAAGGCGGCTCTCAAATTCGCCGGCCAGTTTGGTCATCCGCTCGTATTCGGTGTCATCCATCAGCGGACGCACGGACTCCAAATACTTAAGAGGAAAGATTGTGTCGATGTGTAAAGGTGGATAACAAAAGTGGCTCAGATGACATGACCATTTATAGACAGCCATCGTTTCCTGCGCGTCGTGGCAACTCACCCGCTTGAGCGTGTCCTTAATGGTCGGGACAGGCAGGTTTGGAAGCGAGCCCTGGTAACTGTAGAGCAGAGGCTTTCTGCCAGAGAAGATGCGCACCAGTGCCTGGCATATGGACACAAGCACGTGGTTATTACATAAAAAAAAAAAAGTAATACAAAAGTACTTCAAAACTACACTGACTGACCACCCAGACTTTGGTGGTGGTGGACATCTTGCCGTGCTGCTCGAATATCCAACGGTGGTAGGAGAGGAGCTGCTTGAGGCACAGGCGCATGGTGAAGATGAGAAGGAGCCACAGCAGCGTGCTGAAGAGCACCGCCGACACCACCGTCTGACATTGGCTGCTCATGGACTGGCTGAGAAGAACACACAGCAAACTGTTTAAGAGGATTTTGATGAAAGGCGGGGGTTTTCATTCTAAATCAACGCTAGTACCTGACGGGCAGGTGCTCCTGTATCTTGGCTATGAGTCCCATGGAAGGGTCGGAGCGAGTGTACATTGTGGCCAGGATGGCAATGACCACAAAGAGCCAGGAGGACGGGCTGGCGGGATACACCCCCGTGATCACGCTGTTCTGTTTGGCAGAGGAGAGGATGGATTGATTGCTAATCCCGATGGCGTGCTGACCTGCCAGACATACCTTGAGTCTAATGATACGTTTCTTCCAGGAGCGGAGGCCCGAGCGGTAGATCTCAGTGAGGGCCTGATGGGACAGCTGCAGATCGATGCCCTCCGGGGTGACGGTGAACTGGAAGGCCACTGCCTGGTGGGCCTCTGCCATGACGACTGCGATGGGTCAGAGGAACGTGCAACAGCGGTTAGTTCGAGATCGTTCGACTGCAACGCGGGTCACGTGGACCACTCAAAGCGGCTGCTTCTCATTCCGGAACTGACCCACTTAATCATGGGATGCCAGGGACTGCATGTAAAGTGTCAGTCAGAACAATAAACAATAAAAGGAGATAAGCGCCATCGTGGCCATTGCTGCACGAATGGGATTGATTTTTATCCCAAAATAGGTTATGACATCACACTTCTATGGATCGAATTGGAGAACGGCATCTATTTACACATAAAATTTGCATGCAGCTTTAAAGTGATTGTGAAGTACCCTCACACTTAACTATTTTTTATAATTTAATCTCCATGTAGGCAATTGGAAGCACCTTATTAAATATTTTTAAATCTCACACCAATCATGAGATCTTAGTACAGTCATTTTTATAGAGCTGTTTTTCTTTCTCTAACATTTGTAGGTGTGGCCCCAGTAAAAACTTTATTTTATAGGCCATGACACTCCCTGTTTTGTTTGCTTGAATAAAACCATTATCACCAGTGTGGCCTTCTTAATATTTTTTACATTTTATTTATTGGTGATCATATCTGTTCAATTTTGTAGGAAATGATGTTTCACTTGCAACCCTTGGACATGATTGCAAAAAAAAAAAAAAAGTACACGCAGAAAACACAGTTGACAAATGATCACTCGTGGATTTAAAAGAAAAAATGTCCAAAAATTAAAACGATGTCCACGTTTGTAGATGCCTTATGACTTAAAACGACGACGCCAGAAAGTAAAAGTTGGAACTCGTCGTGAACAATGAGTGACGTAACAGAGCAAGTTGTGGAGGTTTTGTAGGATTTGCATAATATCGCTTCTGGCAAGGATTTTTTCTAACAATTGTACGATTTATTTTATTAAAAGTGTTTTTTTGTAGCTTGCCATATTATGCAAATTCCACACTGGCTTGAATATATGTTGACGGAAAAGACACAAGACCGTTGACGTTAGCTAAGAGCTAGTTCCTGTTCTACACGTTCTACCCTCCGTCCCCTTTCATATGCTTATTATCTATTTCCACAATCTTCTTGCTGATGTATTTTAAGAGGAATCGCTGACAATAAAAGTGATTTAGATGGAGAAAACACAACGATCTTCATCGGTCAATACCGAGACCATTCTAACTGGAACTAGCCCCATGACTGTAATGTTAGCCACAATCTTCGCGTCGCCTTGGACGATAACATTCACCATCACGATCGTGTTGTCATACCTGCTGGCCTTTACGGGGTAGGAAACAGAGAATCCGGATCAAGCACTTTCCGAAAAACACCCACAAAAGCCGTCAGCGAAGTGAAATCGGCTCTCTTGGCTGCAAACTACATTCGAATCGTTTGCACTCCTGAATGGACCTGATGTTGCGTTCACGTACTGTCGCATATGTCACAATCGTGTAAAGGTTAGTGAGTTCACCGTAAACCGCAGCTTCGTGTACCTATACCACAACTACGGTATAAAAGTAAAACCATTTTTCAAAATATATTTCTTAAAAGCAAAATTCTTATCTGAAGCGTGACCTCTATATTCTTCAAGCGTATTTGATTTGTCAAATTTCAATTGAAGTATCATATTATGTAAACATATGCTTCATAATAAATCTAATAATCAATATTAGTATCTCACACAATCAATAATATATTTCTCACATTGCACTATATGTATAAATATCCCCTGTGGCATAATGAGACTACATTTATTAAATCACACTAACATGCAAAAGCATTTCATTATTGCCAGGAAAAATTCCCACATCACTCAATCTGAGGATAATTAAAATATTAAATGAATATTAAAATATAAAAAAGTGTTTTGACACTCACCTAACTTGGGTTCATTTGGTGTCTTCTGTCTTTGTGGCACAGGTCCTTCTCTGCCTTCACCAAAAATCAGCTGGAATACACTCAACAGGATAAAATGGATGTGCCAGAAATAATAGCAGCCACATACACAGATTTAGGATTTATTATTGTAACCATAACAATAAGGTGGATCGCTCTTTGTTTTGACCATCGAATCAATCATAATTGTTCTTTTTTTTTTTTTTAATCACAGGCAATAGTTATAATAGTGCACTTTTTATATTTAAATTATGATACAGACATTTCTTTTTTTTCGACACCTTATTCTACTGACCCTTTATGGATGGAGAATAGTTTACAATCTTGGCCACAGTTGGGGTCGATGACAGTGAACGTGGCGGCGAAGAGAAAGTCGAGTGGACACGGTGAGGCGAATGACAGTTTCTCGCGTGCTGATGAGGGCTACACAACATGTGAGGGGTAGACAACCGGGTCAAAGTGACAACGAGGGGGGTGGAAAAGATGGTTGCCATCTTCTGATCTGTCAAGTTCAATCAAACGCACATACCGGCGATAAGCGTGATGAATTAAATATCAGATGATGAACCTTGGACTGCCTTTACAAAGTGCAATGTGATGGATCTGTGAAACCGAAAGATGCAGATAAGTTCATAAATATGCAAACAGAAACCGTTGGTCAACATCCTGCACATTAGTTGCATATTGTGCTGCATGGAAGACTGGTGAAGAGCATCTGCTAGTCTATTGGAGTACTTGAGTATTACGAGCCGACTGTGTGAGGGACGATTTGCTTACTTGCCCTTGACAAAGTCCCGGTCAACCGAGGATGTGACAGAATGAGCTGAGAAAATTTCAGGACGAAAAAAAGGAGACTTCGATATGAAGCTTCGTAGGTTGGGAATGTCGTTCTTTTTCCATGTGGGACAAAACAGCTGTGAGGACGTTCATGGACATATACACACATAGTTTTTTTTTTTCCTCTCTCGCTCTCTCTCCATAGAGTAATGTTCCTATTTCTGTTGAAATAAAAAAAAAAAAATCTCAGAGTAACAGGAGTCCAAGTGCATTAGTTCATCTTGCCTCTGAGGAGAAATTAAATACCCCCCCCCAAAAAAAAGCAGCTTCCTCTTCCCAGCGAGTATGCTGTCCTTGCTGCAATCACTGCACGTCCGCAAAGGAAATAAATAAAAATAAAATTCACATTCACTTACATAGCTTACTTGGTTGGTTTTCTTTGAGTCAGGGTAGGGCGCTGCCCTCCTGAGAAGCTCCTCAGGGAGGAGAACGCTTCAGGTTGAATCTGCCACTGACATACACGATGTCTTTCGCCAGCGAGCGGTCGCTCGACTACTCGTGGACGCGTGTCACCTGAGAGTGACACCAACGCGCACCGGGATAACCGTCACAACACACCTAATTCTTTTTTGGTATCGAATGCTGTAGTACAATGCTTATGGCGGACGAGCTATCAGGTCTTGTCTTCTAGCGGGCTGATTTGCTAACCGGCATGCACGTTAGCACTTCCTAGTTTGAGTTTGAGAAGCCATATCTATGGCGGGATACCAAACTACTCATTCGCGCGGTATGTTTTCATTAAAGACCGATTCCGTCGCTCTCGTGTTGGAATCCGGGTCATCCGAAGGATCAAGACAATTGTTAAAAACAAAAGCATGATGGTGGGTGGGGGGGGAAAGGCTCAATTCTTGCTATTATCAAAGCAACTCCGACTTAAGTCGAGGGAGGAGCTCGTGGTTTGCGAGGGATGCTTGAAGATAAAGTCAAAGAGTGCGGAAGTCGATCCGGCATCCCGCGGCGCCGTTTCCCGTTCTAACCTACGGTTGCGATTGGGTTCCGTTGGTGGACAGCAGTCGGGTTCTCTCCTTGGCCGAGCCTCTGCGCTGCAGAACGCCGCCGCTGCCTCCGATGCCTGCGCCGTCCGCTCGGTCGCCCCACTCGCACCTGTCGCCCCCACCCTCTGATCGCCTGGAATTTTGGCGGGTGGGGGTCCTGTGGGGTCGGCCGTTCTTCTCATCTGGGAAGGGATCGGGAGACGAGAACGGGAAAGTCACTCTTTTGTTTGACGGCCGAAGGTCCCCACTGCTCAAGTCATCAATCACAAGCTCACCAGATAGGGCTTGCACCAGGGGTTGATCATGGGAGCTGAGAAGCTGGGCTTGAATCGTTTCCACCACTCGTCTGAACCTGCGACTCGGACCTAACGATGCGTGATGTCAAATTAGCACGGGCGATTAAGAAGCCGACGGATGTCTGTGACTCGCCTGATATGAGGGTGAACGTCACGCTGTAGATTCCCGTCTCCCTCCTTCCGTCCCTCTCGCTCCTCTCCCTGTCCCGCTCCCTCTCGCCCTCGGAGAAGGCAATATCCACCTGGAACTTGACGGGCTTCTGGAAGACGGAAGGGCCGCCGGAGGACTTGTATTCGGCCCTGAAGCTTGTCTGGGAGATGACGCTGTGACTGAGCGACGGCATCTGCGCGGCGGGAAGACAGAGAAGAAGCAGAGAGACCGACAGACTTACGAGGCGGGAGAGGTACGGGGGGCCGACGTGAGTGCGGGGGAGACAAAAGGTGAGGAGGGTGAGGGTGTGGAGAGGAGAGAAAGAGTGAGCCACAGGCAAAAGCAAAGTGATTCATCAATGTGCCGCCGGAGAGCGGAACTGAAATAAAGACGACACGGAGATAAAAGAAGCACAAACAATGACAACCCGAAAAACAAAAACACGCCCGCGACCTTTGAGACGCATGAAGGATGGAGCGCATCGGACACTTACAGACAGGAAGGCGTGGACGATATCGGCTTTGACCGAACTCAGAGGTTTGTCTCGGATCACCACAAAGATCTGCTCCTCTTTCTCCAGGCCGATGAAGTTCCCAAACCAGGACTTCTTTGCCAGCCTGTGATGACACGAGGCCAGAAAAAGACGTTCAACGGTCAAGCTGGCTTTTTGATAACGCACAAATGAAGACTTACTCAGGGCTGGATTCCGGTGTTAAACTGGACATGTCTTCTGATGTCGGGACTAAAAGAGACAACGACTTGGTAAGTCTGGTAGATCGTGAAGCTGCGATTGTCTCACTTGACTTTCCCTACCTGCGGGTATCTCGGAGCACTAACATAAACATCAACGTCAAGAGCCGCTCACCTTGCAGTTTGCGACGATGGAACCGCGGCGAGCCCAACAAGTTGTTCTTAAAAGAATTGAGGCGAGTCCTCCAATGGGCGGAGCTGCTGGCCGCGATGCCGCTTCCCCCTCCGGGACTAGAGGGCGGGGTGAGCGACAGGGAGCCCACCCCGCCCCCTCCCTCTGCCCGCGAGGAGGATGAGGACGAGGAGGAGGAGGGCGGGGTGGAGGAAGGGTGGTGAGGGTGGTGGACAGGGGTGCCCAAGGGCGTGGGCAACGGAGAGCCCTGGGGAGTGACCTGCGGCACAGAGTGGGCAGAGTTTGGGTACAAGCTCTTAGTCACCGACTTTAGGACAGAGGACGAAGGGAAGAGGAAACGGGAAACGGGTGAGAGCAGCGGAGAGGGGGATGGCGAGCGGGAGGATGGGTTGTGCAGAGGCAAGGATTTGATAGGCTGGAGGTGAAGCCGTTCGGCGGGTCCCTTGCTGGGCAGGGTCTGGTTCTTTAGATGGGGGGGAGCTTTGGGCTTGTCGTGTGCCCGTGCCGGGCGAGGTGTGGTGGCGCTCCCCTGTTTGGGCTCCTTTGTTTGGGGGGTAGCGGCAGCGGAGGTGACGTCTGATTGGCTGAAAGTGAAAATGGGGCTTTGATAGGACTGAGGAGCGTTGGGATGGGGAGGGGGGGCAAATGGAAAAGAAGAAAGAGAAGGGATGGAACATGGAGAAAGAAGGATGGAAATGAATATCATGCTTCATGACAAAAGAGCGCATCTTACGAGCTGTGAACGTGTCCGGTGAAATCACGACCCGATATTTACACGCTTTGGTTTTAGTGCACGCACGTTGCTCATGCAGGATGTGGAAGAGATGTGGCATGAGGACAGCAGAAAAGTGAAAAATAATGTCACACAAACCTGCCGCGTGAGGTTTACTCTGAGGAGCTTGATTTGTGGTAATGTTAAAACATGATCAGAGGAGATGGATAAAAGGATGTTTCTGGCTGTTGACTAAATGATACCAATACAAGTCCTAAATTCAATTTATAATCTGTGTTCAGATGTTGCAACAGCTGAGTCTTACCCTGGGACTGCTGAGGGGGCTGGAGGAGAGACCGGTGGAAGCTCCGCTCACCGAGCGAGACCTGAGAGAGTGTCAACATCAGCAAAATTGTACTCATCAACATCCTCATTTTGATATTCACTTACCTCTGGCTATGGGCGGCGTCCAGAGCCCGGCGAGGAGGTGTGGGCGAGCCCTGTTCCGTGACGCTCAGCACCTCCAGGCTCTTCCTCTCTGGACGGCAGCGGCCGTGGCGCGTCAGCATGGGAGAGTCCACGCGCTTCCGAGGAGGATCTGCAAATTTAGGGAGTTGAGCGCTGAGCAATCTCTGATGCCTCGGCGTCTCTACACTGCCACCGAGTGACTAACCGGCGTCATTGCGCTGAGGCAGGTCCTCGTCCTCGTAGCTGGGGTAGCGCTCTTTCCTGTCCAACAGCAGGTAGTAAATCATCTTTTCCTGGTTTTCTCTAAAAAACAAAAGAGATTCCTTTTATTAGCTGCTTGACAGTCAGCGTTTTCTTGCGCCGACTTGAAGAGCTTTATAAATGTACTTCTCTGTAAAAAGTCCTCAATGAACATGAGAGCAAATGAAAACCGCAAATTAGAAATATAGCTGGCACTTGTAAAGAATGCAGCCTAAAATGGAATCGACCATAAACTGTGAGTTATAGTCTTGGCTTAAGTCCATTGTAAGAAAAAAAAGAAAAGGCGGTCTTAATGAAAACCAACTTATCAGTTTGGACCAGGCCAAAGAAATAAAAAGCCAGCTGGTTCCATTCTTCTCTGTGCCACATTCCAGAAAAGCCTCCCGAAACAATACTCCGAGTGAGCTTTATGAAACACATTTGTCTCTTTGGGGGATAGTGTGGGAAAATAAAAATGCTTACTCTTCACATTGCAAATCTCGCGTGAGCTTGACGCGGTCTCTGAAACAGCCGAGTGAATGCATGCTGTCCAACACATCCGGGTCCAGCTCAGTCAGCGATAAGATTCGCCTTACGCACACTCGTCGAGGTGGAGGCTGCTCTGGACAAGGCTCGTTGCGGCCACCCCTGCACACACACACACACACACACACACACACATTTGTGAATAATATCGCATCGTGCTCCTATAGACGACCGAACGTGTACTCACAGATACCAGGCGTGTTTCTGAATGGTCTCCAGCTGTAGGGCAAACAAGGAAGCATTTTTTTTTTTAATTCAGTCCACAGAGCAGATATAAAAAAGGTAGACGTCGGCGCGAACCGTGAGACGCTTTTCGGGGTTGACCTCGATCATGCCCTTGAGCAGGGACTGGCAGTCCGGTGGGATGAAGTGCGGCATGTGGAAGACGCCGCTCTTCACTTTTTCCAGGAGCTGGCGTAAATTGTCGTGGTCGAAGGGCAGGGCGCCCTGAGAGTGGCAAAAGAGTGGCACGTAGGAAAATAAATTAAAAAAATAAAAGGTCAATAAGAAGGAGAAAGAGACCTAAGCACTTACCACCAGCAGAGCAAAAAGAATGACCCCGCAGCTCCACACATCTGCTCTCCTTCCATCATACTTCTCCCCCTACAGAAAATCCCCCAAAAAACAACATTTACTGCAAAATCATATAAAGAAAAACATGCATGTATGAAATTTGGCAACTTACCCGTATGACTTCGGGGCACGCATAATGCGGTGATCTAAAAAAGGACGATAATTGTGTTACATGCATTCCTATTCCAATTTCGAGGACTCCAAGTGTGTAAACATGTGACGCAACAAATTTTGAAAAAAAAAAAAAAAAAGCCTTGTGATGTGTTGGTGGGCAAATTAAACACACAAACACTCACCCGCAGCTGGTCTCCAACAGACTGTCGCCAACCTGGAGTGAAGCCATACCAAAGTCAGCGATGCGGATGTTGTTCTTCTCATCCAGCAGCAGGTTCTCAGGCTTTAGGTCTCTGTGGCTGAAATGATGATCAGAAAACATTTTCCAATTTATTGACGAGTGTGTAATTTTAAAGACCTGCTATCCCACTATGAATTATTACACCATTCTAATTAACAATTGTAAGAACCAACCAGATGGAGTGACTGTGGCAGAAATCCAAAGCAGAAATGATCTGCCTGAAGAACTTCCTGGCTTCTTTGGGAGTCAGACGGCCTTTCTTCACCAGGTAGTCAAAGAGCTCTCCTCCTGACACGTGTTCCAGGACCAGGTATCTAGACAAACACAGATCTGGTCTCAAGAACTCATCCAGTAGGTTCTTGTATCATGTGCGGCGGGAACTCACAGGTACTTGTTATTCTCGTATACATCGTGCAGTTTCAACACATGCGGATGCTCGATCAGTTTCAGGATGGCGATCTCCCTCTCAACCTGTTTGGACGGAGAAGGAAGAATGAAGCAAAACAATACAAGTTTTGAAATCGACTCAAAAGTCAGCGTACCTTCATTAAAACCGACTCGGACAGCTTCTCCCTGTTGACGATTTTGATGGCCACCTTCTGACCGGTGATGCAGTGGATGCCGAGCTTGACCAGACCTAAAAGAGGAATCATTTTAGTTAATTCCACATCAAATTGCGACGTGAACATTTTGTTTTCTTCCACTCACCCGTCTGTCCCTTGCCCAGTGTTTTTTCCAGCCGATAGGGTCCGACATATTGAGCGGACTGACTCAAAGACAGTTCCTTACTCATACTGCTCTTACTTGAGGAACGCTAGACTACACGTACGGCAATTATTGCAATTACTGAAATATTCTACAGTTTATCCAGATGTTATTGTGGCATACACAGCACTCGATACTTAGCAAATACGGAGGGAAGTTCGTAAAAGCCTCCATTTAAACCAAGTTAGTATTTCCTTCTCAATTTTTTTTTTACTTATTTATGAAAAAGCTCAGTAGTGTTGAATAAAAGGAATAAACATGACAGAAGTCAAGCACTTATTTACACAACTAACATCTTGTCACACACCGATCCAAAGACGAGTATTAGGAAAGAATTACATTGAAAATGGGACAACATAAATCCAATTTTTTGAATTTTAAGCTTCTTTCTCTCTCTGTCAGGCCTCACAGGTGCCCCGACATGCTAAATGTAGCCTCGCCGCCGCTCTCCCACACAGCAGCGAGGCTAGCTTGTAGCTTTAGCTTCAGCGCCTTGACCCAGCGGCCGTCCTGTCAAAATAAGCCCCGGCGCGTCGACTCGTCGCACTCCGAGAAACGCTCGTTACACTGCCTTAACGGAC
Source organism: Syngnathus floridae (assembly GCF_059516105.1). Classification (NCBI taxonomy): domain Eukaryota; kingdom Metazoa; phylum Chordata; class Actinopteri; order Syngnathiformes; family Syngnathidae; genus Syngnathus; species Syngnathus floridae. Next base: position 6,965,298 of record NC_142430.1, on the reverse strand, counting down.
GACTCATTCTCTCGGCAGGTGGATGCGGCGCGTCGCCGGCGAAAAAATATGTCTCGAAGTCCCCCCCCCTCCCCGCCTGTCCTGTCCTCCCCAGCGATCAGCTCTACATCCCTGCGAGGAGGCAGCCGATCTCACAGCAGCATCTTCTCCGAAGCGGCTGCAAAAAAAAAAAAAAAAAAAGCGACACAAGTATCTCCCGTTTAGCGCTACCTCCGGTTCCCTCTTTAGCTGATAGTTGTCGGAGCGTTTATAGGCCCCGTTGTATTACACTCCCATCGCTTTTCTTGCCGTAAATCGGTATTTTTTTCTCTCTCTTCCTTCGCATCACTCGCATCAGCATCCGGGTCCTTCTCCATCCTCCCTTCTCTCCTCTCCAGCCCCGCCCTCCTCCTCCCGCATCCAGGCTATAAACAGATGGCCAATAGGAGATGACGATGCTGAGGTGTTGCACATCTGCCAAAGAGTGACAATGCAAAAAAGAAAAATACAATGGATAGAAAATAAACTACACATACCTGTTAAAACGCTAGATTTTGTGATATTAAATAAAAAAACGTGACATAATCTGTGGTATTATTAAAACAAATGCATAGGACAGCTAACGAGTCATCTCGAAGGTTAAAAACCGTTAAGATCTCGATTTTAAATATTTTGTGTGGGCAAATAATTCCCTAAAGCTTAAATTCAACTGTGATAAAGTGGACAATTCTCATGCAGCTAGGAAGATTTTATTTGCAGCAACCATGCTGCCAAAATAGAAACAGGAAAGAAGCAATGGTTGGATTTTATAGCATTCTCATGCCAGCAGTTTTATTACGACAACAACCATGGCAATTTTTGGACTACAACAAAGTGTTGAAAGATAATGCTTAAACTTACCTTGTCTATAAATCTCACAAATGGACCCATGCAACTTTGAATACCTTCAGATTTGAACCTGGAAAAGGCAGGACATGTTTTGGAGACTCCAATAACACTCTACAATGAACACAAAACAAAAATAGAGTGTGTACTTTAAATTATTCAAGTTTATTTTTTGCAAAATATGCTTACACAAGACAGCATTGACAGTCCAGAATAAAATACAATAAAATCTTTACAAAACACTGTTGGCATTGACAAGTCCATTGTACAAACATGTCTCCTCCCCTCCAGTTTTTCCAGATGGTTCAATCCACTTTCTGCTGGAAAAAAATGAAATAAATAAAAAAAGATTATCAAATGAAATGCCCATTTTTAGTCAAATACTAGTCAATATTTTTGGAACAACTTTCATATTAAAGCTACTCACATGTCACGATCCCTCAGACAGAGTCTTTGCACAGGCATGGAAGGCGTCGAGGAGGTCTTGACACTCCACCGTGCCCTTCTCTCTGATACTGAAACACAAATTCAGATTACAACCTAATCATATGTTAGATCATTCATGCATGCAAAATGTTGCATGTGTCACGGATCATACAAAAAAAAGCACCTAAAATGTTGGGATCATCTCTAAAAAGATCCTAAATCTGCATCAAGGATTATTTCCGCTTTACTTTTATGTGCATAAAGTGATTACCCGTGAGTAAACGGCGCACCACTAATGCAACAAATGCCCCCGCCCCCCTTATGTTCATGTAAGTGTAACACGAAGCGGCGACCTCGAATGCGCAGGACAGGTCATACACGTCAAAGGCTATTTTAAACCTTTTAATACCTCTCAAGACATTTTTGTTACATAACAGCCCGGCGTAAACAAGTCTGGATTGGTACATTTACACTCAAGGGATACATTTTGATATGGTTCACTATTAGTTGACTGTAAAAAAAAATAAAAAATAAATAAACATGTGAATTTCCCTCACTATGAATGTTTAGCAATGTAACATGGTTGCTAATGACTAACAAAAGGCTAATGATGCATTTGTATGGATAGTTTGAGTAGTAGTCAAAACTCACCACTTGCCAGCGTCTGCTTTGATAAGCTGGCATGGTGCCGGTGTAGCTTCGTCAGAGCTTCTTGGCATGTTGACAGAAGAGGCGCGTTGTGTCGAGAGCGCGCTCCTGCAAGAGTTTGCGGTCAAGTGCACATCTGCTACACGAAGACGTGAAGAAGGGAGTGAGATGGTGGGGAGGGGGGGTGAGGCAGACGCTTCCGAAGCGTTGATGGTGTCAGGTACTGTGGAGCTTTAAAGTGGGTAGGAAAAAGTCTACACACCCCTGTTGAAATATTGCACACTTGTGGTTTCATTTGATTTGAACAGGGGTGTGTCGACTTTTTATATACATGTTTTAAACTCATTGTATAGTTTAAGCTCTTAATTTTCTTTTCTACTTTAGTATTTATCCTAATGCATGTGAACAGCCACCCCTTTAATTGAAGGGTTGTTAAATACTTTAATTCCCCTTCTTTTGTTTTGGAAGTCTTCCTAATGAATATGCAGATAACAGACCTTTAGAGGCAAACATTGCGCATCACAAAGGCCCCCTAATGCATCTCAAATACTCTCAGCAGGGGGGAGCTAACAGAGGATTTTTTTTCTGACTGGAGATTCCGGATTTTGTGTCACAGGTTTTGTTGGTTTAGGCTGTTTCAGGGTTTGTTTAACCAACAACCTTGCATTTAATGTGACATCACAAATCATTTAGAACCTTTTCTTAAAAATAATCAATAGTTATATACTTGAATAGTTGTCACCCACTGATAGAAATGAAAGCTCTTGTGTTAGGTTTTATATTAATGCAGGTGTTCCTATTGTATTGTCCAGAGAGTGCGGTCGTGCTCCACTGTGCCCTCTTGTGGCGTAGATGCTAACTGCATGTAGTAATGAGAAATAGCTGTGTATGTCCGTCAGTTGCGCTTGAGATTCATGAGCTATGGCTTCAGTGCACTTTGTCATGTCCGACCGCCGTATTTATGAAATTGACATTTTGTGGGATTTATTTGAATTCTATTTACAAAATTGGATGTGCAATGGCACGCATTGTTGCACACGAATGTTTCCCACCACCTCACATCATCATCATCGAGCTTCCGTATGTTATTGTCCTGTGTTTTGTCTCTCTTGCATCATTAACTTAACAATGTGGCGAAAATGTGGAAAAGCATGCCTAGCTGGTTAGCAGACGCGGCGGCAAGCGCAGAGGTCAGTTCGAGCGCGCAGCGGAGGGAACCAGCGAGGAGAAGGGACTAAGGGAAAGGAGAGGACGAAGAGCCGCCTTCAAAAATGGCGTCCTCGGATGAAAATGAGTAAAGATGTATTTTTAAAAAAACGCGGCCTGCTAATTTTTTTACTTATTTCTCGCTTTATTGTTTATAACGACTTCATACGTGGACGCTTTTTGATTGCATAGCGGAAGAGTTGCGCGTGGGCAGTTGTCGTGCAGAGGGCCAAATAACGCCGCTTTTATTCGCATGCGTCGTTCCTGACAGCTAGCATCTGCGGCTAGCTTGTTAGCATCCTGAAAAAGGAGGAGGAGGGGGTGCTCAATGGCGGTGCATATTTGCATGAAAAGGACAAACATTTAAATTAGGGATTTCTCCGATCGTCGGGTGCACGCGTGCATAGTGGGGAACGCTCGCTACCGATGAGTCTGTCCCTCCCTTGTCCTTTGCAACATTTTTTGCACGGCACTTGCAGCGTAGCCTAAAAAACTAGCCTAAAGAAAGGGGAGGAGGCACCACAGAGAGGAGAGAGAGAGAGAGGGGAAAAAAAGGGGACGCGTTGGAAATCAAATGTTCATCAGCGTTTCGCCCATTGGCGGCCAAATCCGCGACATCTTCATCATGAGCGGGACTGGATTCGGACTACCTTCATGGAAATGATAAACGTGGAAGGAGGAAAATGAGGAAGAGCGTCTTTTTTCGAGCTGGTTGGATTATAACCCCGTAGACCCCCCTCTTTTTTCATCCAGCTTTCTCCTCCTCCCCTCCATTTCTCTTTCAATATGCTGTTTTCCACTCCGGAGGACTTGCTTATGAAACCGGGGAAAATCGCCTGAAACGGAGCTCGGGAAAGACTGGATTTTTTTTTGTTGCTCCTCGCCTTGCGACGTCGCTTTCGCATACGGTTGTTCCCCCCTCATAGATGGATAGAAATTACCCGGGAACAGGGTTCGGCGATTTGGGCGCTGGAGCAGGATGGAGTTACGAGAGATCGGCCAAAGCAAGGTAATCGGGCACAAGCCAGACAATGTGCATGCACGCATGCATGCATCAGTGCCTACATTGCCCCGTGTAAACACATTGTCGCCATTGGCTTCACGCTCCGCACACGCACCGCCGATGCATTGTCATCCCAAAGAGTTGCATAGTAATAACATTATCAACAGCAATGGAGCGGTGTGCGTGTCGTGGGGGTGGGCGGGGTGGAGAAAGGAAAAGGTTGGGGGGATTTGAATTGAATACGATTGACAGACAGACGGTGGATTTGGGAGATGGGGATGGGAAGTGGCGTCTCCACAGTTTTTTTTTTTTTTTTGTATTGTTTTTTTTACTTTGCAGGCCTGCACATGCTCTGATAAATAAAAGCATTCGAATGGTGCAAAAAAAAAGCTCCACAGTAGCCCCCCCTCCCTGACAGACATCAACAAGAATCGGAGGTGCATTTGTGGAGCCATCTTCAATGGTGCATCGTGAAGAGGGTAGAAAAAAAGAGGGGGCTTAGTTGCCTTGCTCTGAAAATTCCCCCGTTTTTGCAGCATTTGGCCCCAGACACGATTGGAGATGATGTGCTCACAGTAGGCTCATTTGCATAATGAAATTGTACAATTCGAATCACAGTTAAGGCTTGGAATAAAACCAGAAATGCCAAAAGAGACTTGGGAATTGGATGAGTTTGTGTGACGACGTTGGGATCATGTGAAAAACGCTGCAATCGTTTACGAGACCTCTTCTTACCTTTTACGTTAGCATGCGAGCTAGATTTACACGCAAGTCAATTGCGGCCTGCTAGCATCACTTAGCTAGCCGCTTCTGGCACATTTTCCCACCCCGCAACTCGAACTCTAAACGCTATTGTGTCCCCTTTTTGCACGCGATGTTATGTCCAAACGACGGCAAAGGTGCTTGCTAATGTTTGCCCTTTTATAGACGTCGATCGGTTGCATTCGCTTATTAGCCACATCAACGTTATCAATGAACAAGCTCTCTTCAATCATACTTTGATAAGTGCACTAATCTGGTTTATTTTCAGCCCCCCCCAAAAAAATGTCGACCTTGCACACACAGCCGTGTTTCTTATTTGCCTTGCATACAGGTAGTGCTCCAGCAAGCCACCACAAATCTCGAACAAGCTACCACTGCATGTTCATCAAATGCATCTCTCATAAGTCACGTGTGCAATTTTCTTGCGGTACAACGGCATCCTCACTATTACTTTTTTTAATGCCGGAAAGATATGAGTCATTGAAATGCTTTTGAGTTTCATTCTTGACATTGGGTGATTGTCAGCGTTGCAGTGCTATCAAGAGTCTTGATGACATTCATGTGAGGTTTGGAGATTTTAACACACACTTGAATGACATGAGACCTCGGGAAGGAGGCTGCTTTCTAAGTACCGACTGATGTTTATGCAAATGTCCTCTGAAATTAATGACACTTCATCATCCCCCCCCCTCTTCTCCTCGTAGTCTTGTATATGGGAGTTCCAGATCATCCCACCCTGAGTCTGAGCTCCTCCACCGCCAAGCCTACGCCACCCCACACCCTCTGCAGGGCTATGCCACCAATCACCACCCAGGGAGCTCCGGCCAAGGCGGAGCTTGGGGAGCAGCTGGACGGAGTTTGGGTGAGATAAATGTCATACCTAACCGTGTCCCCAACATTAGGGGCCGCACGAATGAATTACGGTGCGGCTGACCGGCCGTGTGAGTCCTAGTCTAGACATGGGCGCTAACAATACGTGCAACCTTAATAAATTCAGCCAAAAACTAATTTAAAGAGCGATGCATTTGAAGACCAAGAAAATCAAATCATGCAAATAAGTCACTGCTGCTGAATCGGTTTGCAGGCTTTACAAAGTACATTACTGAGTCATTGATAGGTGAAAGTAGTGTCCACTTAATGTTAAAAATAACCCAAATTGGATCGAGTCCGAGGACTATATTTATCACATGCTAGGTTGTGTCAACAGTTAATGCTCCAAGTAGTCAGAAATTCAACCCTTGTAAAATATATCCATTAATATTTGTTGATGTGTTATCTTGGAGGATTTTCCTTGCAAATATGCAAATCGATATGTTTCCTGTTTTCCGTCAAAAAGGTCTGTCGGGGCTGTTTGACACCGGCCTGCATCACGCCACTCCCTCAGCCCCCGATGCCTCAGTCATGAATCTGATTTCGGCATTGGAGTCTCGGGGTCCCCAGGCTCCCCCCTCGGCCTCCTCCTTACTCTCCCAGTTCCGCACGCCATCCTGGCAGACAGGTGGGACCCGTGTTTGCTCTTCCCTTAGGTGTTGACATTCAAAGGTGGCTACTGTCAATATAACATTTCAAGAACCTCCAGTCATGCATTGTGTTGACTGATGTGACTATTTTCTCCCCTTGTTTTCCTTTTTTCCAAATCAAATGTCCATAGCACATAATTCTTACTTGCAGTAAGTGGAAGACTAAATTAACTTTGTTTTTTTCCTCATCCTGAACAGCGATGCACACACCTGCTCCTCCAGAATTATTCATTTCTGGAGCTCTTCCTGGCTCGGGCTCCTTCCCCTCCTCCTCCGCTCTCTCAGCCTATCAGCACCCAGCATCCTTTTCCAGCCGCTCCTTTCCCGGTGCCTCCCTTTCCCTGCAGGACACGCCCACGTTTAGTCCCACGTCCAATGGCCTGCTCTCCCCACATGACCCCTTACTACACATCAAAGCCCCCTCCCAGTCCAGCCTTGGTTTTGACAGACTCCTGTCCTCGCAAGGGGCTGCCGCAGCCGCCTATAGGGGCAGCCAGGACCCTACAGGTGCCTCATCAGCCCAGGCGTCCTCTGCTCGGCACCTGCAGTCCCACCAGTTTAACCTGCTGTCCTCGCAGCTCCAGGACCAGTCCTCCCAGCTGTATAACGCATCAGTATTCTCCTCAGCCCAGCCCCAAGCTCAGTCCCAATCCCAGTCCAACTCGGCTCAGGAGCGGGCCGTGCCAAGACAGGACAGCGTTATCAAGCACTACCAGCGGCCCACACCATCGCAGCCGCAGCTCTCGTCCTCCGCTGCTCACTCCTTACAGCACTACCTCAGCTGTGGAGGGGCAGGCTACCAACAAATAGCCAGCCATCACAGGCACGCCGGCCTTTCGTGCAGCCCGCTGGGCGACCAGAGCCCCTCGTCCGACCACAAAGCCTCCTCTCGTACAGAGCAATATCGGCCGATCATCCAGCCGCCGTATTCTTCATCTTCCTCCTCCTCTTCTTCCTCTGCTGGGAAAGGTACCAAAAGTAGCTCCAGCAGCGGCTACTCCTCTGGAAGTTCGGCCTCGTCCTCAAGAACTCCTCTCACCCCTCCTTCTGCATCCTCTACCTCCTCATCCTCCTCTTCTTCTTCGGCCACTCCCGGGGCTCACCCTTCCAACTCCATCCCCACCTCAAGCTCCAGTGCAGCCCCCTCCAGGCAGCAACCCCCAACCCAACCAGCTCCACCTCCCCCGGCCCCTCAGCAGCAGCAACCCCCTCCCACTTCCACTTCAACACCTCAATCCCTCCCCAAATCCTGCCTCTCTGGCTATGGCTCTCCCGTGCCGCCTGTAAAAACCCCCACCTCTGCTCTCACCGGTCAGACTCCACCCCAACAGCAGACGCAGTCATACTCTCCAAATCAGCCTCCTACTTCCCATCTAGCTCAATCCTATGGAGGCTTCAGTTCTCCACAAGCCCAGGACCTGAGCTCAGGTACTGGTGGAAAAGGCTACGGAAGTTTAGGAGGGCGAAGTCAGTCATACCCCACTGATATCTATGGAACCGATTCTGCTTATGGATCGCTTCCCTCCTCGCTGGGTGGGGCCGGAAGCCCATCACTGGGCTATGGTGCCCCAGGCCATTCTCCTGCACTTTTAAGATCAAGTGGTTCATCAGGTAGTGGAGCATCTGGGGGAGGAAGCAGCAGTGGTACAGCAAGTGGAAACTCTGGCTCAGGAGGAGGGGCAGGAAATGGTATGGCAAGTGAGAGAGGTGGAGGGGGTAGTGGAGGGGCGTCTTATCATATTCCAGATTCGAGTCCCTCCCCATCTGGAAACTCGGGCATTATCCGCCCTGGGCTGCACTCCCCGGTGCCGGCTTGTCCCACGCAGTCTCCTGGAGGGGCAGGTTCCAATAAGTACATCTCCTCTGTTCTCTCTCCTACTTTCCTAAGCTCCCCTCAGGGCTACCCTGACACCAGAGGTCCGAGCTCTCAAGCTCAGTCTTACCACGCCACCTCCTCCAAATCCAAGGCTGACGCGTCAATGCTCGGAGTTGGTTCGCAGAGATCCCAAGAGGAAGTAGATGACGACGACGAGTTCTTGATCCAGCACTTGCTGCAGGCACAAGCCAGTCCTGCTACCCAGGCTTCTCATCACCATTCCCAACAGCAGTCCCAACAGACATCCCAGCAAACACAGCCTCAGCCTCAGTCGGCGCCGCCAACATCTGATGCTGGCAAAGGGCTTAGCTATGACATGGGAAAGTCCTCTGAGGAAAGGTACCACCCCCAGAGTGTCATACGCACCCACAGTGCCACATCCTCTTCCGGGGTCGGTAATGCAAACTCCGGGGGGTCTATCTCTGGTCTGGACAGCCAGCTGGAGATGTCACTGAAGAAACAGCAACAACACCAACAACAGCAGCAACAACAACAGCAGCAGCACCATCACCAACAACAGCAAAGGAACGAGAGACCTGTAGGGAGTAGCAGGAGTAGCGGGGGCCGGGGCAGTGCTGAACAAGTGCACTCGCACCTTCTTCACCATGACAACCTAGGCTCAGTCGTCCACTATGGGCGGGGGGACCCGTACACACAGCACCCCCTTGCCCCCCAACACTCCTCGCATAACCAGCACGTATCTTCACATTCTCAGATTCCACCCCACACCCAGATGGAGCTACAGAAAAAGGAACGTGCTGAAATCCCTTATCCCCGTAAGACGCCGGAGGTCCAGCCGCAACATTCTCAGTCTCAAAGCACTGGCTCTCTTATGGACTCACCTACAGATCAGTCCCACCAGCCACCGCACCTCCTGCAGTCCGTGTTGTCCCATACGACTCGCAACAAACTCGAGCCTCACACGCAGCACCACAAGATGGACACGCACCAACAACATCAACAGCAACACCACAAAATGGACACCCACCGGCAACACCAACAGCACCATAAAATGGACTCCCACCAGTCACATCAGCAGCACCCGAAAATGGACTCCCACCCGCAGCATCAGCAGCACCACAAGATGGACTCTCACCCCCAACAGCAACAGCATGCCATTGGTCAACAGCAAGCCGTGATGGAGAGCGCCAGCGGACGACTCGGCTCGACGAAACATCCGGCTCAAGCTCAGTCCCAGACGACGCAGCTCCAGCTCCAACTCCAGTCGCAGGCTTTAGAGGTGGCAGCGGCTCATTACAACCACGGACCCTCGTCGCATCAGCACGAACAAAGCCAAGTCAAACAAAGCTCGGTGGTTTCGTCTTTGGACATGCTGGAGCGCTCTCTTTCCCAGACCTCCGGCGCAGATGTGGCGATTGCCGAGGACAGACGTGGTGGACGGAGCGGAGGAAGCGGCGAGCGCCACAGACAGCAGGAGCAGCAGCAGAGGCAGCACCCGTCCCACCATCACCCTCAGCCCCACTCGGCCCCCGAACTCCACTCTTTCCTCTCTGAGCCGGAAATCGCGATGCCCACCTCCTCCCACATGCACCACCTTTCGCAGCACCACCCTCAGCAGCAACAGCAGCACCCCAGCTCTCAACACCAGCAAGCCCATTCTCACCACCCTCACGCCCAGCCGCAAACCCCGCACCCTCACCATATCCCCCCGCCGTCCGCCCCGACCCATCCCCAACCTCCGCCCGAGTCGCAGCAGCTCACCCCCCAGCAGAGCCAATTAGACCAACAGCGCTCGGAGCAGCACCAGTTTGACACCGTCAGCCCGGTGGAGAAAGCGGACCAAACCCAACAAAGTAATCGCTTTGTTCCCCTGACATCCATCTGCTTTCCTGATTCCCTTCTCCAAGATGAGGACCGCTCCTTCTTTCCAGGCATGGAAGACATGTTTTGTGCGGAGGACTACAAGTCAAGTTGTGCTGGTGGTGCCGGACCAGGACAGGAGGAGATGAATGAAAGCCATACTGGGCAAGAAGGTATGGGCTCCATGAAGGCCGGACAGAGTGGCGGTGGACCAGGCGGAGGTAGCGGAGCTTCGTATGATATGATGGGTCATCATGGAGATCAGGGTTATGAGCCATATTGTCATAGCTTGGACGAGCCCAGCAACAATACGATGACTCTAGATCTCGATTCCCTTAAAACTCACGAGCTCCCCTCCACCGTTAACACGGAACAACTTGGGTTAATTCAGTCGCAGGGCCCAGCTATGGGTATGGGCTCCAATAACGCCGGACCTAACAACCCCGCCGCAAAGCTATCATCCGGGCCTGGAGGAACGAGCGCAGGAGCGGCTTCTGGAGGCCTCCAATCGCCAATTTTCTGCTCATCTCGTCCCAAGAAGCTCCTCAAGTCTAGTTCTTTCCATCTCTTAAAGGAGCGCAGAGACCCCAACACCCTGCCTAAGAAAAGTTATGCCCAGGAGTACGAGTTTGAAGATGATGAGGATAAAGCTGACCAGCCTGCTGACATCAGGTTGAACAGTCGTCGGCTTCCGGATCTTCTGCCGGATTTGGTGTCCAGCTGCAGGAAAGGAGGAGGAGGAAGTGGTTCTCTCAGCCCTTTAATGGGTGACATTGACTTCTACCACGCCTCTGGCTACCCACCAATGGGTGCCCACTCCCTTTTGCCTCAGGACGGCCCCAAGAAGAGAGGTCGGAAGCCTACTAGGCCCAAGAGGGAGGGTCCCCCGCGACCCAGAGGCAGGCCTCGCATTCGCCCCATGCCCGAGCCCTACACGCCGCGAGGAATGATGGGTGAGATGGGCGGAACGGTTGGCGGAGGGGGATTCAGTGTGGAGGGGCGAGGCAGGGGCCGAGGCCGCGGGAGCAGAGGAAGAGGAGGTCGGAGAGAGGATATGTACATGGAAATGAGTGGGAAGGAGCAGGAGCAGATGCATCACCAACACCACCATCAGCAGCAGCAACAGCAGCAGCTCCATCATCAGTCCCAACAGCAGCAGCATGAACCAATTCCACCGTTGAAGGTGAGTAGCTCTTCGTTTTATATTTACACAACATTACGCACATTCCCAAATCACATTTCTTTTTTTTTCTTTTACAGATCAAGTTGCCAATTCCCATGTCCTCCTCTGATGCCTTGCTGAGGACAGACTCGATGTCTGGCACAGACCCTGCTTTGTCTGATGGCTCAGTCGGCTCAGCTCCTTCCCTCGGTCTCAGTCCTGGTCCTTGTAGCACTGAAAGCACCAGGGCGCAGGATAAAAATAAGCAGAAGGGCCAGATGATGAATGAAGGAATAGATGGCGACAGTCTGGAGGAAAGGGTAAGAGCTTCTGGTCAATAATAGAAATCCAGCATTGACACTTCAATAAATTTGCATTAAATTTGTGCTACTGGTTCTAATTTCCTCAATGCAACTCTCCTAGGGTGATGAGAAGGATCCAGAGTCCAAGGCTGGCTTAGTTGCTTCTTTATTGGATTTCCTCAAGACAGGGAAGCGACCCCCAAGTTTGGATATTTCCCCCGGAATGGATGCCGACAATGGTGAAACCTCCCCCTGTAAATCAGGGTTGCGTCCATTATCCCCGGCACCTCCTCCACCCCCACCCCCACCTCCATTCGGGGATGGCGAAGGTAATGGCGGTCTCGCCTTGGGCAGCTGCCCCAGTCCCAAGCGTCTGGAGGACGAGCTGAAGAGGAACCTTGAGACCCTGCCCTCGTTCTCCTCAGATGAGGAGGACTCGGTGGGAAAAAATCAAGACCTCCAGAAAAGCATCTCCTCCGCCATTTCCGCCCTGTACGACACTCCCCAGCTGACCGCGAACATCCATCACTCGTTAACCCCTCAGCCGCAGCCTTCTCACTCCCCTCCGACACCCCCGTTGCACCCCCCAACCCTCAGCCCTCAGACTGACATTCCCACACCTCACGCACAACCCCAGCCCAATGAACCCTGCATCCTCCAACCAGAGGAGCAAAACATGGACGAGAACAAGGATGAGGAGAACGACGAGGAGCGCAGTACCAGAGGGGACGAGGAGAGCGATATGATGGAGGAGAGCGAACCACAGCTGGAGACACTCGGTGCCCCGAAACTCGAACGTAAGACAAATACACGGTGTATCGGTGTTGTAGTATCGCAGTATTTTGCCGACTATGAGTACAGACTACTGATAATTGTATTGGTGGATACCAAAATATTTTTGTCTGGTAAAAGCCAAAGTGTGCTTAAACCGTGAAGAAGAAAAAAAATCTGTACGTTACCCGTTGTTGTTGAGTGCTTGGCGGTATTGGTAGGACTCTCCAAATGGATGCAGAATATTTCGCTTTTCCAATTTGTCGCCATCGTCGTTATTGCTACACGTTCTTCCATGTAGTTGCAGTACAAACACTTTTTTAAAATTGTTATCTGTGGAAAGTAGAAAAAACGATATCAGTTTTTCAGAAGAAAATAAACACAACTCACGAGACTAATGATAAATATACCAGGATGGTAACAAACTGTACTTCAACACTGCTCATACCTGACGATGGGATGAAGTCCAGTTGGATCAATACGTGTTACATCATTATGAGTCCATTATTTGTATTGAAATGAGGATTTGCTAAAATTAGCATTTTTAAGCAGCAGTAGCAGCAGATGCCACAAGGCTTTTTGCATACATTTACATCAAGAGTTGGCACGTCATTACATCCCCCAGCCTGTTTGTTAAATACACCGTCGAATTATGTTCCTCATTTAACAACAATGCCGTGTGGAGTTTTTTCCTCGGCCTGTCAACTGGAGCTCAGCCTTGATCTCTTTCTTTACAGCGTCCCTCGAGGAGATTCCTCCTCCTGCCGCAGCAAGTCCCCAACCTCCCTCCGTCCCTCCCTCTCCTGCCTCCTCTTCCTCCTCATCTCCTGCTCCCTCCCCCCTCCCTCCCCTGTCTCTCCCCTCACCTACTCCCCCCCCAGAAGAACAAGGGGAGAACTCCAAGCCTCCGAGCCCCGTCGCCGCCAAATCGCAGACACCGCCGCCTCCCCTGACTGCGACTCTCCCACCGCCTCCCACATCTCCTCCTCCTTCTCCTCCCCCTCCCACTTCTTCTACCCCACCTCCTCCTGCTCAAGCTTCTCCTCAAAAAGAGTCTCTGACGCCCTCGCCCGAGTCTGCCGCCTCTCCTGAAGAAGAGCGACCGCCGCCCAAGAACACCAACTTGCACCTGGCGCAGAAGCAGGAGGACGCGGCCATCGCTGGAGAGAGTGAGGAGGATGACAGCGAGAGCGGCGGGGAGGGCATCTTCAGAGAAAGGGATGAATTTGTGGTGCGGGTGGAGGACATTGGAACACTCAAGGTACGTGTGTGTTGAAATGCAATACAGTACTTGTATATCTATATCCAAATGTTCTCCTGTGTTTGCTCCAGTTGGCCTTGCAGACAGGCCGGGAGCCTCCTCCCATCTGGAGGGTGCAGAAAGCCCTGCTGCAGAAGTTCAGCCCAGAGATTAAAGATGGACAGAGACAGTTCTGTGCCACAAGCAATGTGAGTTCACCTCAGGACGCTGCGGTCTCATCCGATTCTATTTTAACTTGATGTCCAACGTCCATCCTCGGCAGTATCTCGGTTACTTTGGAGATGCCAAAAGACGTTACCAGCGCATCTACGTCAAGTTTTTGGAGAACGTCAACAAGAAGGACTACGTCAGAGTCTGCTCCCGAAGACCATGGCGCAGGGCTCCGCCTGCTCTCAGGTACACAACCGATTTGAAATTGAATGAAAGGGAACAGATGAGGGTACACTGACGATCTTTGTCAATGTGTCCCAGGCGCCAGTCCTTCCCCAGAATGGCTTCCCCTCCTGCAAACCAAACCCAACCAAAAGAGGAGCGATGTACTCCGTCCAGCCAACGTGACAAGGAGCAAAAGGAGAAATCAAGAACCACCCCGCCGGCGTCAAAAGAACACCGGGAGAAAAAAGAGGCCTCGTCTGCAGTGGCTAAGGCCAAGGAGAAAGAGCCGGAGGCGGAGAAGGACAAGCGAGTGCAAGCGGCTCAGGACAAAGCGGAGAAACGTGCCACCGAACGTGGGAGGGGCAAGGACGAGAGGAAAGCACCGGAGAGGAAGGAGAAACCCGATCGACCACTGAAGTCCAAACCTGCCAAGGTGAAGGCCGAGCCGCCCCCCAAGAAGAGGAAGAAGTGGTTGAAGGAAGCTCCCTCCTCCTCCGACTCGGACTCATCGGATGACGCTGCTAGTGAGAATGAAAGTAAGTTCTTGACCCATTCAGCAAGGTCGTGCTACTTTTTTTTGGTACATTTTGGACTGAAAACAACCTCCCGCACTCAGTGCCCGTGAAAGGTGGCGTGAACAACCGAGCAATGAGGGAAATGTTCCGCAGCTATGTGGAAATGCTCGTCAGCACGGCTCTGGACCCGGACATGATCCAAGCTTTGGAGGACACGGATGGTAAGCATGCCGCTTGCCTCCTCCTTGGATTCGATTGCTTAATTTTTTTCCTACAAAACAACTTGCTAAACAGTCATTTTGTCAAAAAAATGAACAAATAAACAATTGCGAAAGAAAGTCAATCGTGATGACAATACAGTAGGCTAGTGCATAATCTCTTTGACAGAGGAGCTGTTAAATATATTGACGTGTGAGACCAAAATAGAATCTGTTGAAAGAACGAGGAGCGATAGAAGAGCCGCTACGGGTCAGCCCGTGTTATTAAAGCGAGTGGCAGCTTGGCGTATGATGACTAATGACACCTCCTCTACCTTGACTGGCCGCCAGATGAGCTTTACCTCCCCCCCATGAGGAAGATCGACAGCATCCTCAGCGAGCAGAAGCGGAGGTTGTTGAGGAGAGTCAGCATGAGCTCTCAGCATCAGGTAATCTCCGCCCGGCTGTCCTTCGGGTGTCTCGTAACGGGATGTGCTTTGACGGCGTTGCTGCCAAACGTGCTTTAATCGTAGCTGTCAACGATGCGCCGAATCCACACGATTCCCCCGGCTTAGAACAAAATCATCAGGAGGCTTGTTTGGAAGGAATTTGTGTATAACTCCTAATTTTCGCTGCGTTTTCTTCCTCAGGAGGTTGTGCATGCATACCCCCAGATCATCGTGGACCCCTTGGACTCGGGAGTGGTGAGGGTGCGGCTCAGTGGTGACGCCTACAACCGCAAGACCCTCAACAGAGTCAAGAAAAGCCTGCCTAAACCACAGGTGTGTGACTTTATTTGACATTTATTGATTTATCTCGATCTGATTCTCTCGTCTTTTTCTCCAGGACCTTAAACTGTCATCTGACTCATATCGCATCTACAGCCTGTACCACTCCCTGCACCACTATAAATACCACACCTTCTTACAGTGCAAGAAAGAGGTAAGATCGACCCGCTTTGGATTTTGCGGAACTTACCGGCACGTCTGCTTGCGACTCAGCGTCTTTGTTTCCACAGACCAACACGATCGAGCAGGCGGCCGAGGACCCGGGCCAGGAGGAGGTCGTGCAGCAGTGTATGGCCAACCAGGGCTGGCTGGACACGCTCTTCAGCTCCTTTATCGAGCTGCTCACGCTCAGCACCAAAGCCTGAGAGGGATGAGATTTATTAAAGTTGGAGAATATGAAAAAAAAAATGAACAGGATGGATCCCACTGTACAGACGCCTCCCCTCAATCCATCAATTTTCTTCAAATCTCAAAGATCTGAGGATGTATTTTCAAGGATGAACCCGAGGGGGGATCAGAACAATGGCCTCCTTTTTTCCTTCTTCTTGAACAATGACTAAAGAAATGTGTTTCATTGTGAGGAGTGGGACCCCACCGGATTTGGGGTCACTTGCCGGTCAAGAGGAATTTGACCACCCGCCTAAGGTCTGAAAGTGAGGAGCAACACCAAGTCCACGGAGGAGCCGCTAACATCTCGTTAACTGTGCGTCATTAAGACAATAGCTCGAAGAGAAACTATTACCGCTTAGTTTTTACATAAATTATTTTTTTGAAAAGACTAACATCCGCTGTCGGCTTTGGGAAAGACTGAAAGAGGGCGAGAATGCTTTTTAAACTACGTGTGGAGCGTGCCGTGAGCAGCGTAAACAAGGACTCGAACCATTAGATGTGTTAAACCATGCTCTCTCTCTCTCTCTCTCTCTTGCTCGCTCGCTCTCATCCAGTGCTACGTGAAGGGCAGCACGACTCAGCCATGTGATAATATATAAACACATTTTTATTATTTATATGAGGAGGTTTTTAACTTAACAAGCGCTGGATTGCTGCCCTAACATTTGAAATACTTTTTATTGTCACCACGTTCAGTATACAATCGTGACCCACATATCCAAGCTGTCTTCCCATCTACACTTAGGAACGGACATTAAGACCGACATAATGTATCAAATACAGTGGGTGTAAAATAAAATTTAAAAAAAAGAAAGAAAAAGAGAGGGGGGGGGGTGTATTTGAAAACTTACATTGTTGTGCTTCAGTTCAATCATCACTCATGCAGATGCAAAGAAAAAGAAGTCAACTGTCCATTTCCTGTGTGGGAAGAAGGAGTATAAATAAGTGATATTTAAAGAGGAAATAGTCATGTCATTTTTATCATTTTGACGTATGTGCATACTTATTTTGAAAACAATCTAATTTTCCATAAAAAGGAAAAAAAGGTGTGTAAATATTGTACAGTTCTTGATGATATTCTTTGTCATTCTGTACATTAACTCTCCTGTATTTGAGAAACAAATAAAACCTGCAAAGATCACACTGTGTGTTTCACTTCTCTATTATCATATATATTGTGAACTATAATAATTTTATTAGCCAACAGGAGTGTGGGAATTCAGCTGTGTGCTTGGGGGCTCGATAGTTGGGAAATCCAGATGACGTCTGGAAAACGAAACCGAAATCTCGGTGTGGTTTCCAGGGAAAGCACTTAAGTGCTGAGTTTCAAACGTCCGCAGTTCATGTTGCCATTTGGAGAGCGACGAGAACGGAACACAACGCATCCAAAGCTTGACTACTTTTCCAGGTAAAATATTAAGATTTGTGGTATTATTTATGGTAGCTTCCGTCCGTGACACTGTTAGAGCCACGATGTTTTTCTACTTAAGACGGAATAGCATATTCGAATACCGTTATTGAAACCCGAACCCGATACATTTTTCAATATAGATAAATGTATTTTTATATATATAAAAAAAAAAAAAAAGAGGCGAGGATTTAACAGCTCCTGCAGTTTTTGTTGCAGGAGAAATCTGTAA
Organism: Syngnathus floridae; assembly: GCF_059516105.1. Taxonomy (NCBI): domain Eukaryota; kingdom Metazoa; phylum Chordata; class Actinopteri; order Syngnathiformes; family Syngnathidae; genus Syngnathus; species Syngnathus floridae. The sequence goes on along the minus strand of NC_142430.1, from coordinate 6,947,771 downwards.
GTAGTTGTGGTATATTAATTTAGCGCTCCTGCAGTTTTTGTGGCTCAGAAATGTTGTGAAAGTAAAGTAAGTAGTTGTGGTATGTTAATTTAATGACGAAATCACGTTTTTGGAGCTAAAAAAAAACTGCGTTACGTCATGATTGTGATCGTTTTATTCATTGTTGGATTTGAAATCCATTTTGACGTCTATGATACAGTGCTGCCCTCTAGTGGACAGGAATGTTTAGAGCTGTAAAGGAAGGTGGATGGTTTAAAAAAAAAACTTTAGAATGACTTAACTCGTTTTTATAATTTTTGTACCACAAAACTTGCCATTCAAAATGTGTGAGAAGACTTTTTATATCCATTCATATCAATTGAGGTTTCAAAACCATTATGGTGTTCAGTTACCATGGAAGCTATTCATACATTGCCCAAAAAAAAAAAAAAAAAGCAATCTGTATGCTGTCCTTACTTTGATAGAGATGGCTCATCCCAAACCTCTGCTCATCGAGTGGCTTCGGGATCAGATCAACAGCGGCAGTTATCCTGGCGTCTGCTGGACCAACCAGCAGCATACAGAATTTTGCATCCCTTGGAAGCACGCTTTGAGACAAGACTCTTCTGAGAGTGATGTTCTCATCTTCAAGGTACGGAATTGCACATCTGTTCAAAAAATGTGTGCAAAAAATATGGTGGTTAATTTGAATTTAAATATTTATTTAAATATATATTTTTTCATATATAACATTTATTTTAAATAATTTATGAACATTTGAAATCAGAATTTTTATATGTAATTTAATTCTAATTTATCAACTGACCTGTTCATAAACTAAATTAATTATTATTATTTATGCATATTAAAATGAATGCATTTTAACAAAGTAATATTAGTGGGAGGGTGCAATACAAATATTACAGGACTCTTGTTCATTTACAGCAAATGCAAAAAGTCTACACACCCCTCTTGAAACTGCTTATCACCTAAAAGAAAAAAAAAAAAACATCTTACCGACAAGTGTGGTGATGACGTCATCATAGTTGAAGCTGTGGTTCTCTAGTTGGACCTGCAGCCTTTAGACAAGGTGGAAGAAATTAGGAACGGTTCCAAATGAATAAACACAAAATTTTAAGAAATTTAAAAACCTACAGATTAATTGAACTTTATTTGGGTTCCATTAGAGGCACCCCCGATGCCTGAATAGTTGTTCTTGTGCAATTTGAATGTCTGTCTAGAACTGGGCCAAAGTGAGCGGCAAAGGGAGCATCAACGGAGATTCCTCAGTGTGGAAGAGAAACTTCCGCTCCGCGCTGCGAGCCAAAGGGTTTGAATTGATCTTGGACAACAAGAATGACACCTCAAACCCTCACAAGGTGTATCGCTGGCCGAATCAGTCGACTTCAGAAGGTGAGCCACAGATTGCTCAGTGAATTTTATCGATAATATATATATATTTTTCTTTTTAGACATGTTTTCCGCTGCATCACCCAGCCAACATGAGCCGGATCACCATAAAAGTCCTCCCATCCAAGTACGTGCATGTGTTGTGTGTGTTGGCCTTCTCGAAAAACGCAATCAAATATGTCTGCCTTTTAGACCTACGTTTTCCCATTCACGGATGAGAATCTCTGTCATCCAATCCAAGGTGAGTGTCGCCCGTATTAATAAGTCGAATGATGGCCTTCTCTGGTCTAAATCAAAATTTGCTGACAGAATCCACCCCCCATGAGGACATTCTGCAAAGATGTCTCACGGGTCTCAACATTGGGCCTCAAGCAGGTACCAGCAATTTTATTCACCCTTAAAACTGCTGGATTCAAATCATCCAACAATGCGGCAGTGAGCCCATAAGGTACCTTTCTTTGCACTGTAGATTTATTCACTTCTTCCCAACTTTTTCCGGCAGCCTATGAGTTTCCTCCCGAGCAACAGGAGTTCCAGCGTCAGCCTGTGATTGGCAGCGGTGCGTTGCCATGGCAACAGTTGTATCCAGTAGGGGTACAGGATGCGGTCAGCGAAGATGGTTTCCCCGGGCAACCGGCGCATCCGATGGAGGGAGCTGTGGACGAGGCGTTCGATGGCCAATTAGCAAAGCAGTTTTTAGATGATGTTAATAAAACCAAGGATGGAGATCATCTCAGTAAGTGAAATTAAACTGTCAAGATTTTGAATGACAATAAATATATTATTTACCATGAACATCAACTAAGGCAATACATTTTCTCTCTTACGTGTTCAGAGACCGGATTCCGGATAATTGTGCGCTACAGAGGGAAGAAGGTGTTGGAGGAGCCGGTTGCCAACGAAGCTGGATTCCGCTTAGTTTACAGGTAACGTCAAAACAAAAACTGTTATACTGCAACCTAGTGGCCAAGTTACTGAAGGGCACGAGAATTCAAAACATCTCAACTTCAGGCCTGAACAGGCGGTGCCGGTGTTGGACCACGAATCGGGCCTTACTCTGGTCTCCTTGCCGAGACCGGTCAACATCAAGGATCAAACCCAAGCCAAGCTGACACAGTGCATCCTGGACAAGCTGGGCGGGGGCTTGGACATTGGCGTGTCGGGCGACGTCGTTTACGGCCAGAGACGAGGTGAAAGCAAAGCCTTTTGGAGCTTCTCAGAGTTTGACCAGAGTGGAGTCCCACGGGAAATTTCCAAACTGCAGCCGGACCCGCTTTACCCGTTCAGGGACTTTCTCCGTGGTAGGATTATCCCCGCCCCCCTTCATCTCATGTGTAGCATTCATGGTTAGATTGATAGTTCTGTCTCCTTCAGGAATCCTGGACTTCATATCAATTGAAGGTACACCATGTGCATCCTGCTCCCTTTTCCTGTGCTTGGGTGAAAAATGGCCTGACCCACAAAAGGGTCCTTTGTCCAAGAAACTCATCACAGTGGAGGTGAGGTCTACTGTTACTGCATTATTGTATTGATTAAGATATTAAGAAAATGATCCACACCTTTGTCAGGTGGTGCTCACATCTTTGGAGCTCTTGAAGAACCTGGCGGTGGAGGGCGGCGCGTCCTCTTTGAAATCCGTCGACCTGCAAATGTCGCTGGAAGAGATGATCCTAGGCTGACACCGGGCTTTTTTTTTTTTTTTTTTTTTTTTGGACACATCATGCTTTCAGGATGTATTTAAGGTTTACATTTTTCCTTACCTTTCCTCGTGCCGCTGCAAAAAACTGCTTCGTGTGCAAACGCAATGAAGGAGAATGCCAGTCATCCTGTTCTCATCATTTGTTTAATCACTATAATCACGTCAGTCTTCATCAGATGAAAAATGACTTTCAATATAATAACATATAATGCTGACTAATTATGAAATGAGAAGATGCATCTAAAACCACAAAAATCACAACATCTGTCATTTTCATTCAACAGCTTTTGCACTAATAATGAGATCATCATTGTAGTGACATTTTTGGGTCGTGGTGTGAATGAGATGTTTCCTATGTGTCTTACCTCGAGAAAATTTCGATAACAATTCCATAAATGTCTAAATAAATAAGAAAGGTTTGTTCTTCTAAAGGGAAGGAACATGTCTAAAAGTCCATCTCTTGGTTGTCACTCATCTTACCTACTATCATAAATATTTAAGCATTAAAACAGGTTCTCAAAGTGGGACCAGGGACCCCTCACAGGGGTGAAATATTTCCGAGAGCCCTCCTCCTATCACCAACAAAAAAGAATTTTCCAAGATAAAATCATAATCTTATTGTAGATATATTTTTTTACAGGCTACAAAAGTGAATTTCAAAAATACATCTTTATTCTCATAACAAGACTTTTATTAAAAAAAATATTTTAAATTTACCTTACTTAATAATAATTTATTTTGAGGACCCTCAAGGTACGGTTTTCAGACCCCCGGGGGGTCCCCAGCCCTTTGTTTGAGAACCACTGCAGTAAAAGGATATTTGAATGATAAAATTGTACTTCATTGATTCTTCTCAACTTCATCTGTATCTGAGGCCGACTCTTCGGTGAGGCTGTCCTCCCGCAGTCCTGCCATCGGGACCAGCTTCCCATCAGCGTCCACTCCCATTGGCTGAATGATGTTATCCCTGAAAACATTTGAGATGATTTAATACAGGCAATGAAACTGGAATGGAGATTTACTATAATCCGTGTCATGTTAGCAAAAACAAGGCAAAGCCATGTCAGATATAAAAGTAGTGCTTGGGAATCATCTTTGGCGCATCTGTTACACCAATTATTGTTTTGGTTTTTTTGCAATTTACATCAGGGTTCCGTCGCCGGGGGATTATTGTACCGCATGCCGACCTGGACAGTTTGTTGAACATTCTAATCAGCCTCTTGGCCTCCTCCTCCTTCTCGTCTTCCGTCATGCCCTCCATGGGGTCGGGCTGCTCCGCCTCCACTCGCCCCGTCACCGGGTTGACTCGGTCTTTAACTTGACGGTATTCCTCGGTGTCTGAGTCCGAGTCGCTGGAGTAGGTGGTGTCGCTGCACGAGTGTCGGGATGTCGGGCCACCCAAAAGGCCCCTGGTGGCCAGAAGGCCTGCCGCGTTGCCGTAGCCTGTATACTTGACAAAACGCCTGACTGGGAGGGAAATGGTATATGCATTTTTTTAAATATGTTGACATTTTTCAAGCAAATCATCTACAAAATTTTTTTTTTTGTAATTGGCCCACACTTCTGTTTCTCCACAATGACGGCTGGTTACCATTTTCCTTGCAGAGGACAAAAATGAGGTCAGCGGCGCAGTGTTTGAGGTCCGTATCCAGGTGAGTCATGAGACGGATCAGGCGGCTCTTCACAGTGCAGCCTTCTTCCGGCCTTTGAGAAACATCTCTCAGGGGAGGCAGAACCTGTGGAGTTATTTTGTCAAAATATTGATGTTTCCATTACCGTCGCCATGACTTTGTCGGGCTCATTACATATTTCCTGATGTAGTGGCGCGTTTCTTTGTGTGCCCGGCAGCTCTCTGTCAGCAGATTGAGGATTGGCGTCAGTTTCTCTTTGACTTTATCGCCCTGAGAAGAGGAAAAGCACTTTGGTTTGTCCCACTGCACTGCAATAACCGACCTCTAATAAACAAGGGTTATACAGAAAACTGAATCTACGTAAAATGATCTGCCAGGAGATAAAGAAAATGTGTCCCTCTAGAATGCTGAATGGACTCTTCCTCTATTAAGATGATCTACCGATTCGAGACGCCTCTCCATAAACAGCAGCAGGATTTGGACGCAATCCATGTTGAGGCCGTGGCACTGCTCCGAGTCGGGCTGCAGCGGCACCATCAGGAGAACATCTAGACACTGGAGGGGCAGCGCCGACAACAGGTTGACTGTGTGACTATGCAACAAAACAAAAAAATCATAAGAATGTAGTTTAGGGTTAGAAAAGATGAGAGAGAAAAGTCTCACCCTTGCAGTTCATCTGTGTCCTCAGGCATCACGCACTTCTGCATCAAGCAGAGACGCAAGATCGCCACGAGATGGCGGAAGAGAGCTGCATCATCCTGAATTGAACACATTTTTCAGGTATCTGTACTGACACCTTAATTAAAAAAAAAAAAAATGCAGCAAAGATCATTTCCTGATAAGTTTCCAACTCACCTCTGTGGGCGCCTGCCTGTGGGATCTGTGCGTGACGTTGAAAAGGATTTTGAGGATCTCGATGATGCGCTGAGAAGCCTCCGGAGAAATGGCTGGCGCCGCCGGGTCCAGCACGCACTCGTACTGCTCCTTCCACTGCGCCTCCAGGCAGCCCTCCAGAGCTGCTGAGAGGATTGAGACCCCTCCCTCCTGAGGGAGGAATTGGTAGACTGCTCAAAGTACAAGTACTGTAACATGCAGTCTCTTCATTGTTATTTAAGCACTGTATATTCAATATTATTGTAAGCATTTTGTTGATGTAGTGATTCTCAGCTCCCACAAGAGGGAGCCGGCGTACCACATTTTGAGAACGACTCTTTTAAAGCATACATGGCCCAAGTTTGGCTTACAGACTAGTCAAATTCCAGGCAATAAGAAGTCTTCAGTCACCTGTTGAAGCTGAGCGCTGAGCTCTGGTCGCAGTGCAGTAACGAGAAAGGTGAGTCGCAATTCGTAGAACTGAACACTGGAGGGAGCCGGGCAACTGACGCTGGAGGAGAGACGCTCTCTGAGGCCGCATATCAACCTGAAACGAGGTGTTGCGTGTGTATACCACTTGTGGTTTGACTTGTAAATATAAATGAAGAAAAAAATCCCACCTGAGAGTGCTGAACCTTTCCTGTGCCCACGTGCTGTTGTACACCAAATTACACAACACCTTCAAAGCCTCCTTCCTCTTCAGCTCCTCTCCCGACACACCGTCGTCCTCCTCATCCGCGTTCTCCATTTTGCTCTCCCGTCGGTCCTTCCGCCCTTGCTCCAGCTCCTTGTGATGGATGCTGCCTCTGTGGCTGCTGGGCTGGTTGATGCCATCCAGATCGCTGCAGAGGTCTGGCTTGGCGTCGTCTTCCAAGGTCGACGAGCACTCTGGGTCCGGATCGTCATCGCTGTCGTCGTCCCCGCAACAGGAAGGCGTTTGGACCTCCTGGGCGAGGGATGCTATGATGTTGTCGTAGAAATCAGAGTCGGGCTCGTCGTCGGGCTCGTCGTCGTTTGCTTCAGTGGAGTTCAGCCCGGCCGCTTTGGCCAGAGTGAGGAGAGCGTTGTCAGTCACCAAGGGGCCCAGGATCCTCTTATCTCGAGAGAGGATCCTCAGCGTTCGCAGAGTGACTTGCAGCAGGTAACACGGGATTCCTGTTCTTATGAACCTCACCAGCACCACAGCCAAACCCTAAAGACAAACAGTGAACGGGCCGCCTATTCATGAATTTTTTTTGTGTGTGTGGAACCTGTCATTAGCTATTTGCTACAAAACACACATATTCCTGGTTTATTCTACTTAGACTGGAATTACTGACGCCAACATCCAACGACAAGGAGAGTGTGGGCTCCATACCTGTCGGAGGAGGACACCTCTGTCTGCCGGGTCATTCTCATTGGAGTCAGAGTCTGAATCGGTACTCTCTCTCACTTTATTCTTCCTGAACTGGTAAAACACAGAAAAGATTAAAACAACTGATTATCATTTATTTTTTTTACATAATGAGGATTTCATTCCAATTTACTCACAAATGCACTTAGTCAAAGTAAAAGCTGGTCTGAATTAACGCAAAACTATTATTCTGTTGCATGAATGGCAACAGGTGAATTAAAAAATCCACTTTCGACCATCTAGTGGAAGAATATTTAACCTCTGTACCTCTTCCAGTTTTCTTTGCTTTGGACGAGCAGCCGGCAAAGATACAGGAGACAGAACGACGAAAACAAGATCAATATTCCAAACAAAGACATGCAGAGCGCTCACGTAGAAAAGACGGCTATGTGTTGGGGGAAGGAGGGGGGGGGGGGTTGCAGTCTAACAGAGCACGCAGGCAGAGCGGATCAGGGACGACTGATACAGCAGAATTACTAATCGGGGATGGAGTGTGTGTGTGTGTGTGTGTGTGTTGCTGCGGTCGGCTTGAGGAAGAAGGCTGGATGATGTACGGGGAAGAGACAGCGGGGAGTGACGCTGAGCGGGCGGATGCAGAGCCGTACGGTAAAAGATGATGCTTACTTTCCTCCTGTCCCTCTCCTCTGCGTCGAAGAAGAAGCACTGGGCGTACTGTTGGAACACAGCCACACGCGGCCATCGTCATACACGCCGCAAAACGTGTCTCTGCGTGTTGTCTCTTACCTCCGTGTTGAATTTCTGCAGCTGGGTATGAGCGAGGCTCACGTCCTCGTGCCTGATGCAGCGGATAATCTCCTCCACGTCCACCGGCATGCTTCTAATAATTAAAATGGAACTTACACGACAATCACGGCGGGGAGGCGGAGATTAGGCGTTAATGGATTGACGAATGACCACCGCGCGCTCACAATGCAACGCCGAAAAGGACTTTAATAGCACGTTAAAGTACACAAAAGGCAATCGGACACGCAGTTTGCTTACCTTGACTGATTTTCTTTATCGATAAAACGATATTACAGAGGTGCGTTGTCACGGCAGCACTTTTTCTTAGTTGACGGACGCAGCGTGCGGAGTTCTGCTGGGTTCTGCGCTGTTCTGGTGGCGCTCCGCTTCTCCTCGCTTTCCCTCTCTCTCTCTCTCTCCTGTTAATCCAAGAGAGATGAAGGGGCCGCAGAGTTTATAATCCACTAATGGACTCGGAGTTTATATCTCTGTGATGACCGGCTAACCTTTTCTAGGTGTCGGCCGGCTCAAACCGTTTTCTCCTCCGTGTAAAAAATGCCATCGAAACAACGATTTACTGTTACGAATACACCTCGCGTGTTGCGCAATGGTTCTCAAACTAGAGCGAAAAGCACTATACTCAAAGAAAAACTTATTTAGGACACTAGTATTTAACAAAACATTCCAAAATGTAGCCCTGTGATTGGTTGACGATTGGTGTTATTTATTTCACTATTTGCCATAAGACAATCGAGCTTTTACTAAGTGAGATCAATTCATCCTCAAGTTCAGCGTGGAAAAACACCAGTGGGTGACATTCTCAAATGATTTCCGATGGCTCTCTCAGATGAAGAGGATGTTTACATGCGGACTCACGAAGGTGTCTTGAGAGCTCCTAAAATTGCCCCCGAAAGAAGATCATAATATGAGTGGCACTGACGGGCTTTCCTGGCAGGATGCTCACCCTTGTGCCCAGTGGGTAGAGGAAGCAGGGCCGAGAGGTTCTCAAGTGTCCAACTGGTGGCTGCAACAACAGGATGTACACTGCGTCAGGGAGAACTGGGGAAAAAGGGTCCCCCGTCGAGTGCCCCCGACGTATATTTGGTGAAAATGAACGGGGCACTCGGGACGGATGACCGGTGAAACAAACATGGTCACTGATGGATGATTTCCACCGCTAACGCTTAATTTATTGCGACATTGTGACCAACTGTCCGAACACGCCGTAAATTTTACTCCATCACGACGCTATCGGACTTAGCTTACGTAATACGTCTTTGTGCGGTTCTGTTAGCATTAAGTCCATACATCCGTACGATTGTTAGTGAGAATGTAGGTCAGTGTAGTTCTTTTTCTTTTTTTTTTTTTAAATACTCTAAGCGGAGTCATCATGTTCAAGTGAAACTGCCTGATTGACCCGAGTGAACTCCATTTATCGAGCGAATTTCGTAAAATATACACGTAAATTGCTCATTTTGCTCCGTGCGTTGCAAGGAGTGGAGTTCAGGAGCTGGTCAGCTGAAGAGGGTTTGCTTTCTTTCAGCACGTAGCCCTTTTTCCTTTTGCCGATGTGTCAGCGTGTAAATGAGGAAATTACGGAATGCGTAAAATTCACACGTAAGTCCGACTTAATCATCTGACGTGAGCTTTCTATGCTACCTCGTGACAGGGCGATGACTCAGCGCTGTGACGACACGGGCCGGCCAGATGCTGCTCGCGGTGGAGGTAAACAATAGATTCCCGGTGGGAGGCCGTGCACTAGAGAGATGAAGAGGGGGGGGGGGGTGAGAAAGTGTTTTCTTTTTTCAATTTATTCACAGTTGTAATCGTGCTAGAGGTGATTCAGTCAGCCATTGTTTCTTATGACGAATGTGTTCGAGAACCCAAACACCTGCTGCAATAAAGCATGTAAAATTGCAAAATTTCTACTTTTTTTTTTTTTTTTTTTTTTAATCCTTGCCTCCAGTTCAGCACCATTTTGAGAAAAAACTGCTGACGGCCTCACGAGTGATAACAAAATCGCAAAACTAAACTAAATTTTTTGTGGTTAGCGCGGGAACCCAGTGGTAACGCAAGTGTATAACCCGACAAAGTTTTGTTTTTCTTCACATCGCATGTTGGGGGATCGGTGGGAGCGAAGGACGTTTCAGAAATAAACACGCTTGATGGCAAATGTGACTCAAGGGGAAAAGGCACAGGAAAAACGGGGCGATAAAGCAAAGCCCGCGGCGGAGAATCGGCGTTATTTTGGGCCACTCTGCGCTTCCTGCAGGTGATGGAAAAGAAAGAAAGATTTGTGGAACAATTGCTCAGCAGCAAGTGGACTGAGACTGGCGGGATGTAGAGGAAAAGGGGGGAGGGGCGGATCGGGGAAAGGGAGGCCATTAGAATCAACGTAAACATTAAACAAGGTCACTTTGTGTATCAAGGCATGTTCTCGCTGTTACTAAAAAGTTGCTTACATTTACCCGAGCGATAAATTTGGATGTAAAGGCCCCAGATGACGAGGATGGGAGTTGGCCCGGAGTGACCATGAGGAAAGTCCAGACACGCCTCCTTCGCCTTTTCTGCCTATAAAAGAACCGAAAGCGACTTGACCATCACAAAGCGACACTGTCACCACCTCTGGATTGAAGGTTCACTCTAAACAGCGGATTTTGCCATTTTTTTAGCTGGTAAGTGAACATTTTTGGAAAGAAATCCTTCCAGAGCATAAGTTGACCTCATTGTTTCTCCGTAGATCACTACGGTATGGAGATAGCCGTTCTGCTGCTACTCACTGTACCTTTGACTGTTGCCTCACCACTCAGAGCCACTCTCAGGTGAGTCAGGAGACACCTTTACATTCTTTTTGTTTTTTTGTTTCGGGCTCTCATGTGTTACCTGTATTTGTCGGAATCACAGCTTGGACAGCGACACCTCCGTTGCGGCAGACACGGTCGAGGCGTCGGGGTTGGAAAGGTCAGAGGAGGTGCAGGAGCGGCACGTTCCATTTCTGAAGGTTGTTCCTTTTCGCTCAAGTGAGCAACGTCTGGACATGGATGCAATCAAACGCAGGTAACTAAATTTTTTTTAAAAAAGGGAGTATTACTGTAGTAGTATACAGTTATTTTAAAATAAATTCTGAACTGCTGTGTCATCTCATCATGGACAGTTCGGTAATTATTTGTATTTAGTCATCCAGAATTGTTTTTATTTTTAAACTTACAATTCATGAAGATACTAGTTACGGGCAATCTGCAGTCCCTAGGTTGTCTACCTTCCAGTTCCAATGTTTATTTTATTCTTTTTACATTACATTAACACACCCTTTCCTCTTATACCAACAGCTCGGCAGGAAGACTACTTCTTCGCCAGAGGCGCGCACCCCAGCCCGAATGCAATTTGAGCACCTGCCACGTCCACAATTTGGCCAACACTTTAAACAACATAGGCAAAAGTAACGGAAAAGAAAAATCCAGTGACGTGAGTGATCCCCATTCATTCGGCAGATAAGGCGGGACGACGTACCAAACTCCTCTATTATGTTCAAAACATTCTGATTGACTGGTACTTGTTATGGCTGTATATTATCTGCAAGTATATATTTAATAATGCTTCCAAAGAAATCTATTTAATTGTATTTACAGTAATATATTTATGTTCCGATTAAAACCATGGCAAAACATGACAGCTTGTGTGGCTGCGCTTTTCCCTTCCCACATGAATGTAATCCAGGCTCAAGTGTGATATTTTTAGTCCTGTGCAAGAGTCTTCATGATTAAAAATTTGACAGCATGTATTAGAGGCAATGTTGATACAAGAGGCTTATCGCAAGTATGTTTAACCTGGACAAACATTAGAAGAATAAATTGAGCTCCCCAAGAATCAAGTGTGACATTTGTGTGGTTGTGAGATTGTGGGAGGTTCAGACAATCTTTGCCTCTTCCAACCACACCCTTACCTGGGCGATTTTCTTGCTCTGCACCTTCTTTGCTTCGTCTGCACGGACTGAGAAACTGTGATCAAATCGGAAGGGGAAATAGTCAGTCAATTATGGTTAAAAAAAATCCACAGTTCCATGTTTTTTCCTGACATCTTCCTCTGAGGGGGAAAAAAAAAGAAAGCATGAGAGACACTGGAGACGCAGCAGACGGCGGACACAAAAACAACAAATCTGAAAAGGACCAGGTGAGGGCGGAAAAAAAGTTTTTGCAATTGTGGAGGAACTAGTAGTTGTGAAAATTTACAGACATTGAATGAGTCATAATGACGCGTTGTGTTAGCGCCCATTCAAGCATTCCACGTTTGCGTTTTCCTTATCAAACGCGAGGGCATTTTATAAATATTTCTGGAACACGTTGGCGTTTAGCCAAGACGCTTCCAAATGATAATTTTGCGTTTATCGCGTTACGCGGGAGAAGTTAGCATCCGATAGTGTCAAAAGCTAGCTTAACAAAAACGGCTATCGGAATTTACACGAAACAATAGTGTTGTGTTGTCACTTTAAGCTGTCACCTGCTTTCAACGCTGTCTGGGGGTTTCTTTTTAAGAAGTAAAACTTGAGACAAAGTCCATTTTTGAAAGGACTACACGTTAAAAACTCGGCGAAAAACTTTCCGCCGTTTTTCTCGAACATCAAAGTACAGTACAGTACCGAAATGAGTTATCACAATGGCCGCGTCCCATTTCTATTTGCTCAGCGGTCGTATTTTGGTATCACGTGGTCGTACTTTCTGAAACAAAAAATGAAACGCAGCCTTCTTCTCACAATTATTACTTTTTCCTTGAGCAAAAAAAGTTATTTTTTATTTGAATAATAAATAATATTATGTACTTATGCATTATGTAAAATCAATTTATTATTTGTCTCTTCAACTACAATAAATGTACAGTTTTATACATTACAGCCTGTGTAGAAATAGCCACTTATGTTGTCATATTTATATTCCATTTGTGACTTTGGAACAAAAAAAATAAGTGTATTTCGAAATTTATAATGCTTTTAACATTCACCCATTTCAAGTCTTCACACTCTCTTCACATACACACACTGGGGCAAACTGCAGCACCTTGTCATAAGTCACAGTCGAGTGTTTAAATCCTGCATGCCTCACTAGTGTAACAGCAGCTATTTTTTTATGAACTGACAACGTGCCATGATTAGATTTTCCATCTCCATCAAGCTCAGAATTTAATTTGAAGTGAAATTAAATATGTTTTCCAGAGCTGGATCCCGAAAATCTTCAAGAAAAGAATTTGCACCACCTTTGTGGAAGATTCTTTCAGGTACTATGACGTTCATATATCTCATGCTCTTTTATTGACTTGAATTCCTCCATTTTTTTTTAGTAATGGCGCCTTGTGCCAGTGCGGGGGGACAAGAGATACACATGCCTCCGTGGCTCTCGGCGACTTTTTCAGCACGGCCATTGTCAATCACTGGGATAGCGCTCAGCATTCCTCCGAATACCCAACGGATGCCTTCGGAGAGTTACAGTTTGCAGGCGCCAGCAAGCGGCACAGCTACGTGGGTGTTCTTCTTTGGTTCTGATCAATCCTATTACTCCGCGGAATTTAACATGAATTATTTTATTTCTACGGGTACTAGTTTTTGCGCTTGTCGTGGGACACACCGCCCTCTATGGTCTACACCCTGATGACCACCCACTGGGGTCTGCCCGCTCCGAACTTGGTGGTGTCCGTCGTGGGTGGCGAAGGCAGGACGAAGGTGAAGACGTGGGTCCGGGAGGTCCTCAGGCAGGGTCTGGTTAAAGCCTCCCAAAGCACAGGTAAAAACATCAAGCGACATTCTACAACAATCACATCGATGATTCATCGCGCTGACCTTTTCTAAGATCATGTGAAAAGTGTTTTTGCACTTGGAAACAAAAAAGCCCATGCCAATAAAGCCAGGGCCTCCTTGAGGGTGTGAAGTTAAATTTGGAACGACAATGGGCTTTTCTTCCTGACTAGTTTGCCAAATGCAGGTGGCACACGCTGTTCTCCCGCCATCTGAGGTCATTTCTACCAGGTTTCCTCTCGGAAGACTTCGGATCAAAGCGAAAATAATAACGCGGTTTCTTTTGATTGCTGGTTTTCTTCCTAGGGACCTATCAACATTTCTTGCGCCTTTTCAGGAGCTTGGATCTTCACGGCGGGCCTGCGCGAAGGTGTCGGCAGGTGCGTCGGCGAGGCGGTGAGGGATCACGCCACCGCAGCCTCGTCGCTCTCCCTCAATAAGGTGGTGGCTCTGGGCGTCGCTCCCTGGGGTCTCGTCCACAACCGCCAGCAGCTGGTCAATGAACAGGTTGTCCTCCCACTCTCACCTAATTGGATTTAGAAGCTCGTTTTCACCTTCTGCAGATGTTCCAATACTTCTATCTCGGAATCTTCAAAACAGAGTTTCTTGACCTTTACTGAAAGAACACCTGCCACGAACCTTTCCCTTGATTCTTCTTCTTGCAGGGCAGTTTTCCTGCCAAGTATTATGTCCAAAACATAACCCGGGACTCGTGCTGCCTGGATAACAATTATCAGGCTTTCCTGCTGGTGGATGACGGCAGCATGGGACGGAGAGGTGGCGAGACGGGCTTCAGGGCCAAACTGGAGGACTACATCTCCCACCAGCGCACAGGCATTTGGGGTAACTGCTTTTGTTTTAAATGGAGCCCATTGTGTGGCTGTTTTTTTTTTTTCCTTCAATCCGAAGGTCAGCTGCCTCTATGCCCCCCCCCCTCCCTCTTGTTGTTATTCTTGCAAGTACTTTTACAAGGATCCAACCGGAATTCAAAGAAAGCACGGATCTTACTCCCTAATGAATCACGCTTTACTACCCCGTAATGTGTTTTGCTGAATTTATTTTGTTGACTCCTGAACTGAAGGTATGTGATGATCTTGGCAGCCTTTGCATGCCCGAGCTTGCTTTTGACACGTCAAGTCAAGACCAGTGCAACAACACAAATGAACCAAGTGCCTAAACTGCTTTAACTCATGCCTGACAAAAAGAAACGTATGCATTGATCATAAATCATAGCATTTTGGACAATTCTGAATTTTTTTTGAAGAAGAAGAACACATCCACAGAAATAAGAGGGTGTGCACACTTTTGCAAAGACTGTTTTTTTGGGAAAAGTTTTGAAATACTTGATTTTTTTTCTCATTACAAGACAAAAACATTTGAACAGGGATGTGTGGACTTTTTTTTAATCCTCAGCACTAATATTCTTACACATAGACTTGTAATGATAATAAGAATATTCCTTCTGTCCCGTTTTATTATTTTTTTTAGGCAGCGGCAGTATCGACATCCCAGTTCTTTGCATGCTGGTCTCAGGAGATGCAACTTTACTCGAGGTATTGGGTCATTCTGTTTTTTTGTTTTTTTTGTGAACGCCACAAAAAAAAAAAACACACCCTGAAGAAACATGTTCCTATTTCCTTTGTTACCAGAGAATTGATCTCTCTCTGAAAAGCTCCATGCCTTGGTTGGTGCTAGCAGGCTCAGGAGGCACGGCCGACTTCCTGAGTGACATCGTGAAGAATTTATCTTTAGCGCCGGTCGTCCAGTCTTCCGGCGAGGGTGACAGCGAGGCCGGGCCCAGTGTGGATCTGAAAGACAGAGTGGCAGAACGGGTTCGCAAATATTTTCCCTCCGAAGTGGAGACGGACAAACTTGTTGAGCGTGTAAGTGCAACACCTCTATTCACACCTGTTGTTAATGTTTTTCTTTTTTTTTTTTTAATCTTTTTTTTATTTTTTTTTATAAGCAGCAAGCAGGAAGGCCCAGCAGTAAGTGGGCAAATATTATTATTTTATTAAATAATTGGTATGACTTTATTTTAAAAATCAATTTATTTGAATTAATTAATTATTATGGTATGATTCAAATGAATTATTTTACCTGTCTGCTTTCAAAATGATTTTTTTTTTTATTTTATAAGCAGCAAGCAGGAAGGCCCAGCAGTAAGTGGGCAAATATTATTATTTTATTAAATAATTGGAATTATGATTTTATTTAAAAAAATCCATTTATTTGAATTAATTAATTAATTATTATGGTATGATTCAAATGAATTATTTTACCTGTGTCTGCTTTCAAAATTCGTTCCATGAGCGCCAAAGTTTGTCCACCCCCAGTTGTACCCTTCAATTGATGAACCTCTGACTTTTGACCTTTCTTTTAATGCCGCTGGGCTCAAAATTCCATCGAAGCACAGACAGGATATTTCATAACAGACATGGACTGTTGCCAAGTAATTTGCAAAGGGGATAAACGCTCACAAGATATCCCTTGCTACAACAGCCCCTTAATTTTTTTTCCTCATGTGCAACACCATCCACGAGACACTGCTGCTCTTGAAACAACAAACACTTTGTTCAACACTTTGTGGACTTCTCCAGGCTCTGAGCATCTACCAAAACAAAGACCTGATCACCATCTACCATGGAGAGCAGGAGGGCCCCAACGACTTTGACACAGTGTTGCTCAAAGCTCTAGTGGGAGGTAGAGTCCAAATATCTAATCCAGATTGAAGACACGTTTCAGGTGGCACCCTAATTTTAAACACCGTACCACTTCCCAGCGTCTAAACAGCGGGTGTCGGTCGACCACAGCCCGTACAATGAAGAGCTGAAACTGGCCGTCACGTGGAACAGAGTCGACATTGCAAAAAGTGAACTCTTCAATGGAGACATCCAGTGGAGGGTGAGTAGAAAGGACACTGAGAGTCAGAAATGTCACAAATTGTAAAATCACCTCAACCAGTACGAAGACCTGGAAGACTCCATGACCGACGCCCTGGTCAACGACAAGCCTCAGTTTGTGCGCCTCTTCACCGAGAATGGCCTCAACATCCTGGACTACCTGACCTACGGCCGGTT
Source organism: Syngnathus floridae (assembly GCF_059516105.1). Taxonomy (NCBI): domain Eukaryota; kingdom Metazoa; phylum Chordata; class Actinopteri; order Syngnathiformes; family Syngnathidae; genus Syngnathus; species Syngnathus floridae. The sequence continues at coordinate 6,931,180 of NC_142430.1, read as the reverse complement.
GGAGAGCCTCTACAGATCAGTGGCTGACGGGACACTTCTCTACCAGCTTCTCCAGCGCCGCTTGATGGAAAGACTTGGTACGCTGTCACCCCTGCCGGAGAGTCCCGGCAAAAGTGCAGCTGGGAATATTCACAGTGGACCAGTGTCTGAGCTCAGTCTTTTTGAGGTGAATTTTCTATTCTGGAACATTTGAAATGTGTGCCAATCTTTATGATTTATTTTGTTATGTTTCCTTTTCTCCATAGGTGTCAAGAGTGCTAGAATTATTAATGGGTGATGTCTGCCAGCCATTTTATTATGCTCCATTGGATTTGGAGCAAATCACATCCAAGAGGAGAGCAATGAGGGTAATTATTTGTTTATTCATTCATTTATTTATCGGGGTTATACATTAAGATGATCAGTTTGCATGATTGAAAACACACTGCAGTCAAAGTCAATATGTAAATAAAATAGCAGTCACTTTCTTAAGAGCCACGAGGCAAACATACACATACATACATGTGAGCCACTGCATCATGTGAATTGATGGTGGGCGGATGTTTTAAATTGATTAAAGTATTGTAAATATAACAATAAATAAAAATATATTGATAAATATAAATGTAACAACTATATATAATATAATATAATATAATATGGTATAATATAATATAATATAATATAATATAATATAATATAATATAATATAATATAATATATAATATAATAAAATATAATATAATATAATATAATATAATATAATATAATATAATATAATATAATATAATATAATATAATATAATATAATATAATATAATATAATATAATATAATATAATATAATATAATATAATATATAGCATTGCTGCGGGGCAAAAAAATCACGTACTGCACTGGACTGAAACCATGCAAATTGATGGTGGAATGATGTTTTGAATTGCTCTATCGCCGTCTTGTGGTTAAAGTCTGAATGACATGCTTAAACCGCTATATAGAATACAATACAATATATGAAATGTTTATATTAGTTATAGTTGTAGTTGATGTAGTTATTATAAATCATAAAATTAATAAGAAATGAAATTAACAATAAAATAATAATAACAACAATAATAAGACTTATAATGACAGTGATAATAATAATAATTATTATTATCATTCATTTTATTATTGTATATTTTATGATTTATTTTATGATTTACATTAACTACATCTACTACAACTATAAATAATATAAACATTTAATATATCATATTGTATTATAGCAGTTTAAGCATGTCATCAGAATTTTAACCACGAGATGGCGATAGAGCAATTCAAAACATCATTCCACCATCACTTTACATGGTTTCAGTCTAGTGCCGTACGTGTACGTGTATTTTTGCCCTGCAGCATGGCTATATGTATTATATTATATTATATTATATTATATTATATTATATTATATTATATTATATTATATTATATTATATTATATTATATTATTTTAATATTTACATGACCTATTGCAGATATAGGTAATATTATATTATTATTTATCGATATAGTAGATATCTACTATAATGATAAATAATATAAATATAAAACACCTACAAATCTCAAAACCTTTGCATGTATGTGTTTCTATCAATTTCAATGTGGGAGGGGGTTGAGATTATCAACATTTTTTTCATATGATCTCTCTTTATTGAACATGTCCAACCTGTTTGTTGTCTTTCCAGCGCGCCAGTAAGCTGCTGCGTGGCGACTGTTTGTATCGGGAGAAGCGTTGCCTCTTCCCCTGGGCTTCTCTCTTCATCTGGGCCGTCCTCCAGAACCGCAGCGAGATGGCCACTTTCTTCTGGGAGATGGTAGATAGAAGATGGACTCGTTTCATGAACAAAACATTCTTGAAAGAACTTTTCTATTTCTTCTTTCCAGACAGGAGAGTCTGTACTGAGTGCATTGAGTGGCTGCAAGATTCTAAGAGAACTTTCCAAATTGGAAACTGAGACAGAAACCAAACTCTCGATGAAGGAGATGGCCCAGAAATTTGAGAATCTTGCACATGGTAAAAGCAGAAACCTTTCGCAATATTGAGCTAAAGCCAAATAGCGTCACTTTGTGTGGTTATTTCATATTTTATTATTTATTTCCTGAATTTCAGATGTCTTCAGTTCTTGTTACCGTAGCAACGAAAGTCGTTCCTTCACTTTACTGATTCGCAAATCGCCGGTGTGGTGCGGGACCACTTGCCTCCAAATGGGCATGAGTGCGGACGCGCGTCTTTTCTTCAGCCACGATGGAGTCCAGGTGACTCGCTTTGTTCCCACCAGCACACGAGCAGATCTCGTAGCACTTAGTGAACGGATTCTTTTTCTTCTTTCCACAGTCTCTGTTGTCCCAAATTTGGTGGGGTGACATGAAGAGGAACACAGAAGTGTGGAAACTCTTGCTCACCTTCTTCTGCCCCATCCTCTGCTACACCAACTTGATCTCCTTCAGGTAACTTCTCATGAAGAATATCCGTGACTTGTGTGTATATATATATATATATCGGGGTGTTCCTTCCACCTTGCAGGACACCAGAGGAGAACCCGCAGGAGAAAAATATCAATCCCAGCGAGGACCCCGTGGGCCGAGACAACAGCCTCTACGGCACCACCGTCTTCTCCTTCTCTGACATTAAGCACATGTAATTATCTCGTCGCAAATTTCCATTTCATCTTTAATGGCGTCCACAAAACTGAAATCATATTTTGGTTCCACCTCCAGTGAAGCAGACTCCCAAGGAATCTACACTCCCAGAACTGCCACCATCAGAGGTGAGTCACCCCCGTTTTGTGAAGATCTCTAAAATCCTCATTGGAGTTTTCGTTCAGGCCGACCTCTCGCCCCAAGAACTCCTGCGCGGCCGTTCATCGTGTCCAGATGGCGTCAGTTCTGGTTCGCGCCAGTCACCTCCTTTTTGGGGAACGTCCTCATGTACTTCCTCTTTCTGCTGCTTTTCGCCTACGTGCTGCTGGTGGATTTCAAACCGCCGCCCCCCTCGGGTCCCGCCATAACTGAATTGGTGCTTTATTTCTGGGTCTTCACCATGGTGTGTGAGGAGATACGAGAGGTAATTCTAACCCCCCCCCCCCCCCCTTACCACCAAGTTTTGCGATGACTTTAACTAAAACCTTTCTTTGCCAAGACCTTCTTTTTAGGGACGAAGACTTTGCGCCAAAGACTCCGAGTGTACATTCAAGATGTTTGGAACAAATGTGACCTCACCGCCATTGTACTGTTCATCATCGGCTTAATCTGCAGGTAGTGATTCATCCACGAGTTGCTAATTCAATGTTCAACCTTAATTGAACCGATTGACATTCTTGGAATGTGTCACATAATATGTTTTTAAATAGTTACCACAGAGCACAGGTGTCAAAATCGAGGCCCGGGGGGCCAGATACGGCCCGCCACATCATTCATAATGGGCTTCCGAAAGAAGCTATGACGACAATGCGGCTCACGAAAAAAATTTGTACGACACCCCTGCCCATAGAGATTCTCTCCGCTAATACGCTAACATTGTCACTTTTGCTAGTTTTCCCGCCGCCCCAGTTTTCGGCGGCTTTGATGTTGCTAGACTTGACGTCTTTCCAATGGGTGTGATTTTTAATTAAGGCTAAAAACAAGCCAACTCAGGTCATTACTTCAGTGCACATTGATTGTTAACATCGCATTCGTGACAGAGTCTCAGCTGAGCAAACAAACAATGGCTGGCTTAAAAAAAATATTTGTCTTGCAGGATGTTCAACTGGTCTTACGAATTTGGCAGAGATGTTCTGTGTGTGGATTACATGGTGTTCACGCTCCGCCTCATTCACATCTTTGCCATTCACAAGCAGCTAGGACCCAAAATTATCATCGTGGGAAAGATGGTAAGAATAAAAATTGATGAAACACCTCAAGAAGGTACCAAAGGATTTTTTTTTGTATTTTAGATGAAGGATGTCTTTTTCTTCCTCTTCTTCCTGGGGGTGTGGCTGATGGCTTACGGCGTAGCCAATCAGGCTTTGCTGTACTCCTACGACCCCCGACCCGATCGTATTTTCCGCCGGGTTTTCTACAGACCCTACTTGCACATATTTGGACAGATCCCCGTGGAAGAAATGGATGGTAGCGATGCATGATGGCGACCATTTTTTTTTTTGCAATTCTCTCTAACGACTTTTAATCTTCCCAGTGGGGAAGGATTGGGACATGCCGTGCACCAGTAACGTGACGCTGATTGACGCCGGTGAAGAACCGTGTCGGATTACGAACAGTAACTGGCTGGTGGTAATCCTGCTGGTTGTTTACCTGCTGGTCACCAACATCCTGCTTATCAATCTTCTCATTGCCATGTTCAGGTAGACATCTCACCCCCCTCCCCTTCCTCCTCCATTTTTTTTCATCACTCCTTTTATTTTTGCAGTTACACTTTCAATGAGGTCCAAGCCAACAGTGACATCTACTGGAAGTTCCAACGCTACAACCTCATCGTGCAGTACCACTCGCGCCCCTCGCTGGCCCCGCCCTTCATCTTCCTCTCTCACATCAACCTCTTCATCAAAAGGAATATCCGCAAGGTCTCGTCTGTCAAGATCCACCACTTCGGTCTGTATTTTTTATTTTTTTTTCCTCGTCCATGAATGTCGGGCTGAATTTATTTGCGTCTCGGCAGTGTTGCAGCTCAAAGGCAAGACGGCAAACCGACTCATGACGTGGGAAACCATCCAAAAGGAAGAATTCTTAAGCACTCAGAGCAAAATCCAAAAGAGCAGCGACTCGGAGAGACTCAAGCGCATGTCCACCAAGTGAGCCATTTTAATCCAAGTAGAATTTACGTCGGGAATAAAATCATTTTTTTTGCAGGGTGGACGGTGTGATGAAATATCTGACTGAGGGCCGAGACTTTGACCACAGACTCAGGACTTTAGAGAATGAGGTACGAAAAATGCAATTGGCAAATGATCGATCAGTCGTGTTTATGAATATTTTTCTCCCACAGATGGAGTATTGCTCCAGCGCACTAAGCTGGATTGTGGATACTTTGGCGCAAGGCGGCACATTCAAACCCCCTCGGCCCCCCCCAAACCTGAGAGGTACATTCCGATATTATTCTCACTCTTATTTTCACACTTTTTATTATTATTATATATATTTTTTTACACAGATTCATTCATACCATCTTCATGAGGAAAGGGGGCGTGTCCCAAAAAGACCTTAATGGTTGCCATGCCAACTGCCTGCCAAAAGTTACTCACTCAAAGCTATCAATATTGTTACATTATCGAATACAGTACTGTTTTTTTTAAGTGCAATGTTTTTATTTTCAAATGCCAAATTATATTTTTAGTTTATGACTGGAAAATGTTCATATTTAATACGGGTGGAGGCTAATTCACATTTAATGCTGATTTTGTACTATTTGTTGTCACTTTATGTTAGAGTCACGCTACTTGAGGAAAGGATTTTTTTTTTTTTTACTTTCACTGTTTTAATGTTTTACAATAAAATGTCATTTACAAAGTGTACACATGGACCGACATGATTGATCTAGCGAGTGTTAGCAAACAATAATGGTCAATTTAGAACCAATGTTTCTCTGCGTGAGAATCTAATGTTGGTGAATGAAACAAGTTTTGGTGCTTGTATAAACAAAAGCTGGGAAATAATAAAAAAGTCATAATAAAAACCAAAATATTGCGGAGGCGAGAACAATGACTCAGCAGAATTTGCTAAACGTGATTTGTTTTTTCTCAGTCAATAAAAGTTTCCAAGGAAACTTTTTTTTTTTTTTAACCGGTTTGTCCTATCCAGCTTGCTGCCACATAAAAAATAAAACTGGCACAGAGTTGTAAAGTTAATCCTTACCATTAAGAAAATCTTCCCCATTAACGATGAGTCGTTAGAAGGTTGGTGGACAACGCCCTATTTCTGCACATCTGATCAGATTTTCGCAGATCCTAGGCAAAAAAAATAATCATTCTCAAGAGACAATTCTCCCACAAACATTTTTGACTAATTGTAGATTTAAAAAATTGAAATAATCCGCAAGAGCTGGTGTTGAATTTTACACAAATCATGTCTCATTGGTTTTCAGGACTGCTCAAACAATCCAGATGGACCTGTTGTATGAAAACAATGCTTATGAAACATTGAGAAAATATTTTAATGAACGAGGAAATGTGATGTTTTAATTTGTTTGTTTGCTATTTGTTTGCGTTTCAGTCAACCGCGTCTGTCATACTTGATGGATGAATGGCACGGAAAGTATAAATTATTATTAGCCATTAGAAAATGAAGTTCAAATGATGATGCAAATTCATAATTATGCAAAATTTGTCAGTTTATCCTTTTTTTTTTTGTCTGACGATAAATCTTTATTTGTTTTGTCTTTTCTTTGCCTCCAAGTTCACATGCCACACAGGTCGTCCGAACCTGTTGAGTCGGTCCTTTGACATCACTTGTCCTCAAGTATGAACGGGTGGCAACAAATTACTCGGGTCGAAATTAATCTTTGTAATGTCTTTTGGGAACATAGCAACAAGGACTATATTTGGACATTGTTGCTTTATGTAAGCCAAGAATGGAGATTTAATGAATGAAATATATCAATACATTTGAATTCTTAAAAAAAAATAAAAAATAAATACCACCCACTTATGTAATGACATAATCAGATACCCTTTTCTGAAATGATACCTCTTAGGTTGTTGGGCCTGCGGATAATCCCGAGAGTATTGTTTTGATTCTAATGTCAGTTTACAAAAGAACCTTAAGAGTTGTTTGTATATGGTCCGATGCACGATAATACTTAGATTTAGTGGGATTTCACGTTTATTTACATGTGCTATCCTGGCCGCTTACCTCAAAGGAAGCAGAGCCAATCAAATCCTTTGATTGTCTTTGAAAAAAACTTTTGTCATTTTGCGGACCACCAAAGTGAGTTGTAATTGGAATCAGTTGATGCACTGCAAACAAAACAAAAAAAAGTTATTTATTATGCTAGCAAAGATCCGACTATAAGAAAACAACGAAAAAAAAAAAAAGCTTGGTCATGTTTCCTGTCTCCCCTATCCAAATTAAATGTTGTCATTGTACACAGTGACCCCTCCCTTCAAAATCCCTCCTGCTCTATATTACAAACTGGATTGCGACACTTTTTCCATTTGGCTTGGTGTTTTAGTGTTAACAAGAATATTTATATATATTTTAACCCTCATAACTTTCAAGGCCTGATTGATAAGGTAAGACGCACCTTGTATTTATATTATTATGATATAACGTGCCTGATCTGTGAAATAAATATGTTTATTGAGTTGAGTTATTAAAATTTTTCTCTCTGTTTTTCTTTGTTAAGATGCGTTTTTCCTTTATCGTGCTGTGCCTGAATGTGCTCATAAATAATGGTGAGTGAAATCTATCGACGAGACATTTCGAGAACTGAACACATTGTTAAATGAAGACATCTGTTGAAGTGGTATCGATGTTATAGTATCGGTGTATTTTTAAGATGAATTAAACGGAATATCCCCCCCCCCACCCCCCCCGCCGGAAATCAGTTGCTGCGAGTACGTGGTGCTACACAGGCTGCGGTGAGTAAGCGGCCATTTGTGTGTTTAAAAACTGGGGGGCGACAATTTTCGACGACCTTCCCCCCTTTGAACAGAACACACACCGAGCCACTGGCCTGACCTGGACGGCTCCTTCTGCGGGGGTCAAAGGCAATCCCCCGTCGACATACAAACCAGCCACGTTGAGAAGGACGAAAACCTCCTCAGCTTCTCTTTTGTCAACTTCTCGTCTCAGAATAGCTTCAGGGCCTTTATAAATAATGGACACACAGGTACAATACAAATCATCTCTATTTACAATGATCATCTGTGTCTTATTATTATTTTTTTTTTTTGCTAAGCCAAATTCATCTTGAATGACAACGAGGTGGAAGTGAGTGGAGGTGGATTGAATGGTACGTACTCCACGCTCCAGCTCCATTTCCATTGGGGCAACACGGAGCACCATCCCGGGTCGGAACACACCGTGGATGGGCACAGATACCCCATGGAGGTACGTTTGACATGAAAAATTCTGATGGATTCTTGGGTGAGAGTCACACCTCGGATAAAAATGTCACCAAACAACTTCCAGATGCACATTGTGAATCTGAAGAAAGGTCTGACAGTAGCGGAGGCTCTTGAAGATCAAGCCGGCATCGCCGCACTTGGCTTCTTCATCAGCGTGAGTGCAGATGAAGAGAAAAATTCAACTTACGAAATTTAATGACGGCTGTCCCCCTCTTAGGAGACTGAAGATGAAAATTTATCAAGTCCTTGGAGTGCTTTGACTTCTTATCTTCTGAACACCACAGGTACAAAAGTCATCTTTTGTTAAGAAGCAATAATGGAAAATAAAAAAAAAGAATGTCAACTACAAAAGTTTGCCGTTTCAGATTCTATTTTAACACACACAAAAATTGTTCACCTTTCACCTCAGACACAGAAGTCAACGTGAGTCACGCCATCTCCATAAATGACCTCATCGGGGACGTGGACCGCAGCAAATACTTTCGCTACATGGGCTCGCTGACCACGCCCTCCTGTAACGAAGTGGTCGCCTGGACGGTATTTCAGGAGCCCATCAAGGTGCACCGAATATTGGTGAGTCGAGAAAAGTTGCTCCTAATAATTCACTCACACTTCAGGTTTTTCAGTGACAGCAAAATTTGAGTGTTGACAGAAGTCGGAGGCCTCTTCAATAACAGATTTTTTTTTTCCAACAACTACAAGCAACTTTTGACCTCTGTGGGAATTTTCCCCTTTTTCTACACATTTAAAAAAAAATCCTGACTTACATATTTAATCAGGCCGCTGACACAGTGTGAAATTTAAATCCAGGATTTTTTTTTTAATAAATCGGAGGCCTCTTCTATGACAGATTTTTTTTTTTTTCGACAACTACAAGCAACTTTTGACCTCTGTGGGAATTTCCCCCTTTTTCTACACATTTTAAAAAAAATCTTACATGTTTAATCAGGCCGCTGACACAGTGTGAAATTTAAATCCAGGATTTTTTTTTCTAATAAACTGGAGGCCTCTTCAATGACAGATTTTTTTTTTTTCAACAACTACAAGCAACTTTTGACCTCTGTGGGAATTTCCCCCTTTTTCTACACATTTAAAAAAAATCTTACATGTTTAATCAGGCCGCTGACACTGTGTGAAATTTAAATCCAGGATTTATTTTTTAATAAATTGTGCTAAAAAAAAAAAAATTAAACCCAGACTCCCACCCATCCGGTTTGATCCAGATAATGTAAACATACAGTTCATGTGCCAATTTAACGTCACCTAATGTCATACTTTGACGATTGTAATTATCTCTCCATCATCCACGTGACGATGACCAGACAAAGAAAACCCTAATCAAGATCAGATAATTTGTTTAAAGCAGTGCCAAACGCAATCCTTGTCATCATCCGATCGTGACGGCCGTCCTCGCACGTGTATGGGGGCACCCACGAGGGTAGGGGAGCGTGACCTTTGTCTGTATTCTGTAAACAGCTGAAGACAGAGACAAACGGAAGTAAATCAAGATGTGGAAAAGTCTTAGTGAGCTGAACATGGTGTTAACCCAAAGTCAACAATTTGTGTGACACTTAAGCAAATTGACAGTAACAATTTTTGCACCCACTGGCCCGCATTCTCCATTCAGCTCCAACAATTCCCTTTCAAGACGGGCCTCACCAATGTGTACCGACCAGTGCAAAGCCTCAACGGACGCCGAGTGTTTTCTTCTCCAGCTGCTCTTCTCCCTCCCAGTGAGTTGTCGCTCATATTTTTTATTTGCGGCCTTGCATGATTGAAGACAAATTTATTTTTTGATTCATAAATGTGCATCCATCTGCTAAATAATTGAATAAATAGAAATGACATTAATAATATAAAAATCATTTAATTTATAAAGGAAATTAATTAATGGTTGAACACAAAGCTATTATTTTGATGCATAAAGTGCATACATCTGCCAAATCATTGAATAAAAAGAAATGACATTCATAATTAATAAATAATAATAAATAATTTAATTTAAAAGTGTAATTAATTAATAGAAAAAAATAATAATTTTATTTACTAAACAGTTAAGTGAAATTGGATCATCACACTGGCTTTAATAAAGAAAATAATAAAAAATAATTTAATTTATAAATGAAATTAATAATAATTAATGGTTGAACACAAAGCTATTATTTTGATGCATAAATTGCATACATCTGCCAAATAACTGAATAAAAAGAAATTGATAATAATAAATGATTTCATTTAGAAGTGAAATTAATTAATTAATAATTTAAAAAATCATTTCATTTACTAAACAGTTAAGTGAAATTGGATCATCACACTGGCTTTCTCCGTCTTTAGGTCATCAATGGTGCTATGATGAGGAATGTGGTAAGCCGTCGTCAAAGCCACCCTTATATTTTGTGTTTGTCGATTGCAAAATGGTGTTTTGTCGTCTCCGTAGAGTTCAATCCTACCAAGTGGTACCTTCTGCCTTACTCGCACTGCGACGGCGAGCACCAATCGCCAGTCAACATCGAGACGACGAAAGCCGTGAAGGACGAGAACCTTGACGGCTTTGCTTTCACACAGTTTGACGACAAACACGTCATCAAGTACATCACAAATACAGGCCATACAGGTTAGAAAATGCCTGCAGCCTTCTTGCGTACTTGACACTTTTGATGGTTTAATTTAAAGCAATTATCTAGAGCGTAATGTCAAATTCATGACTTATATAAGCATCGTTAATATATAATAGGGTGTTTTTTTTCAGCCGCACGACATCTTTGAAAATGTAACTCTTATTTTAATGCAAGGCTTGACTGCTTTTTTTTTTAATTTTCAAAATTTGAAAAATAATAATAATGGAGGTTCGAAAAAAAAAATTCAAAGCACTTTTTTCAACATTTAAAGGAAAAAGTCTTTTTAAAAATTGAGAATAAAATCATTTTATTTGGAAAAAAAAATATGGTATGTAGAACAAAACAAATATTCTGACTATGTGTCCCTTTACAGTCAAGTTTGTACTCAATGAGGGTGCGATGGAAGTGTCCGGGGGCGGCCTTGGTCACGTCTACTCCACACTCCAGTTCCACTTCCACTGGGGTTCCTTATCGAACGACTCCAAAGGCTCCGAGCACACGATCGATTCCAAACGATTCCCAATGGAGGTGCTTGGAAATCACATCAACTGCCATTTATTACTTTCTGAAATGTCAAAACTCTTTATTTCAGGTGCACATAGTAAACAAGCGAAAAGATTTAACTCTAGAAGAGGCGGTTAACACTACGACTGGACTTGCAGTGTTGGGATTCTTCATTGAGGTAACGTTTTGGGTTCTGATGGAATATTTACAAAAATGTGAACGGGTGGCTCACATTTATGAAGTTTTTTTGTTGTGTAACACATAATGTAGGTCAAATATTTCCCCCCCAAGCAGCCTCATCGTGTATACCGCTGACAGTAGAACCTATGGTGCTGATTGGTGGATTTCCGTGAGCCGAGTCACAATGCATTTTTGTTTGACTCCAGTAGATAATTGACTCATTAGCGGCAGGGTGTGGCATTTGCTGACATCAACATAAATTCTGTCAATTCTTTCTAGGCCACAGCGAGTTCAAAAAGTAGTGGTGCTGCAGAGCAACATGACGATGTAAGTAAAACTATTTCAGCACCGACTGGCTGTGAACAGATTCAAATGATTCTTTCACGAAAGCAAAATTTTTCCATTTAGTCGTCTGACGACTCTCATGACTCTGTTGATGACTCCTCTGATGCGTCAAAGAGTGCTACCTGGAAAACATTGATCAGTTACCTGGAAGAGATACAAAGCATCGGTGTGTACGTCTTTATTTTTATAGCGTCCCATTTTAACTCGACTCCTCCATTTTCCACCCCATCTCTCGTGGAACTTTGGTATTCTGACATGCAGAGAATATTTCAAGCTAGCTTCATGTATTGGCATCAATTTCAGCGGAAAAAAAATCCAAATATTCCCCAAAGTTAATTATCAGGGAGGTGCAAGCCCCTGGAGCCCCCCTCTAGCTCCACCACTGCCAATTGTATACTAGTCTGCAGACTCTTTGCTTTTATTAGTCAAAAACTTTTTTGCTGAACAACAGGTTCACGGGTGGAGGTCACGAAGGAGATGTCTTTGGCTGAGCTACTCGGCGATGTGGACCTCACCTCCTACTACCGCTACAATGGCTCTTTGACCACGCCCTCATGCAACGAAGCTGTGGTTTGGACCGTGTTCAAAAACTCAATCAAGTTGGACCATAGCATGGTAAGGTAGTCATGAAGGGTGTGAATAACTGATTTTCTTTGTAACCTGACTCGATGACAAAAATATGTACCGGCATAGCGAAACTGTCGATTCTAATCAGCTCCTCCTGTCTTGTGATAGATGTTGTACGTCAACATGATATTGATCACTATGTCGAAACATTGCGTTCGAGTACTGGCTTTGATCACTATCAGGATTGCATGTGACGGAACAAAAAAAAAAGCTGATTTTCCCGATAAAGAAATTCCAAAAATATTTTTCTAATTAAATACATTTTGCTGATTAAGAAATTTAAAAATATATATTTTTAACGAAATAAATTTTGACGATTAAGAAATGTAAATAAATAAATAAATAAATAAATAAATAATAAAAATATAGTATTTATTAGTCATGTTGACTTTTTTTAAGAAACCAAACTGCATGGTACTGACAGTAGCTCACTATTTGCCTCCAGCTGAAGATGTTCCCAAACCGGACCGGCCTCCGTGACGTGTTCCGGGCCACACAGGTTCTCCGTGACAGAACGATTTCCACCACGGCTGGAGGCAGCACCCTTGCACCTGCTGCTTTTTTTGTCTTGCTGGTTCAATTCTGTACCTTTCTCCTGTGATTGCAAACGACATCAAATCTAGTCAGGATACGCTGTAAATTATTCTAACTGTGCACTTTATCAGTCAATCATCTCAAAACCTCCCAAATGCTTATCCATTATTTGTGTGTGAGTTGGTGGACCGCAAATTATAAAATAAAATGCAAAGAAATCCGTAAACAATTTTTAATCGTGAAAGTTTTTTATTCATATTGTAAAGGCGCCAGGTTATGTCACCTACCTGGCAAGCCCAAAACCAAAACCTTCCCGTATGTTACATCAGTAGGAATTAATAAGAAAAGTGTTTAGGCAGGCAAACAATCCTCTTCGGGGATTTTCTCCAAGAACTGGTTTTCGAATCCCTTTGCTAGTAATTTGAAAGCTTGTATGCATTATTAGCTTTTGCTTGTATTCCCCAAATCAGATTATTTTGTTTAGCCCATGCTGAACCTCTGCTCACACAAAAAAAATAACATCTGCTCGACGAAAGATGAATATCTCGGAATGCAATGTTCATTTGCAAACAGTTGCTTCTTGCTTTTCGTTATGGTTGGACAGTTGACAGATCCAGATCGATGTGACTCGAGCATGTTTGCATTGGTCGGATGCCAAAAGACAACAAGCAAGCGTCTCGTATTTTATTGTGTGGTTTTCTCATTTTTTAATGACAAATATGGCCAATTCAAAAAATGATTGAATCCATAAATCCAACTAGCCAACTTTCAATGACTTGAGCGCATTAAGTAAGGTTCAACTATAGCAAGAATCATTTCAATTTAACTTTATTCAGTCATAAATGATTTATTTTCCTTTTAATCTTGAAAAATAAATACAAAAAAAGGTGTATAATTTTATATTTTATCCATTTTATATATATTATTTATATATTTATAAAAAAAATTATTTGTAGATTTTCTACTTTCTACTTGGGTGAGGTCGCTTACATGTTACAAAATAATTTTAACAGTGACATTCAAAGCATACCAAGATTTGTATCTTTTGCTCGTGTGAAAAAAGAACCTTGCATGTATGTGGAATTTAAAGGACGGGTTGGGTGGAGGTGATAATGAAGGCCTTGCCCACTCCTGAGCGGAGCATATAAGAAGGACAGGTAACGTATTCTTGAGAGCACACACAGGTGACTTCAAGGTGAGATGCAACATTGGACTCCTTTTTGAGGTTCTTGCAATATTTTAAAACATTTCTCGTTGGATATACTAAACTGTTTTTTTTTTTTATGATTATTTTAGATGAGGTGGTTGGTCGTTGTCGTGGCTGTCGGGATCCTTGTGGCGGATGTTTATTGTGCTGATGATACAATTCGTAAGAATATTTCCACTTTTTTTATTTTCACAAAGTTTATATATGAAATATTAAATCACTGTCATTCATTATATTTCTTTTCAGAAATATTATTGCTCCGCTAGCTGTAACACATTTATTTCCGCCATAAATGTTCTGTTATCTTCTTCGCACAATGCCGACTATCGTATATCAATAAAAAAAAATGCTCCACTTCCGTGTGAGTGTACATTAACGAGTCACTAATTAAACTCTGTCTATTTCCATCTTCCTGCTTCTCCCCAGCCTGGTGTTATCACGACGAAACTTGCAGTAAGCCATCGTGATTATCTCCATTTATCTTCCTCATTGCAGTTTATCAATAACCATCAACCTCTCATTTCAGATGATCTCACATGGCCGGTTATCGCGACGGAGTTTTGCAACGGGACCCGCCAGTCGCCAATTAACATTGTGACCACGGATGTCACAATGAACGACAGCCTGACAGATTTCTCTTTCACGAACTTCAGCAATCCTAACCTTCTGATCGATATAACCAACACTGGCAAAACCGGTGAGCACCTGATCCTCACAAATCAAAGTCATCCGTTCTTTATCCTCTGCAAAGAAAAAATGAATATTAGTGCTGTATTGATGAGCCTGGAGAAGTTAAGGGGTTCTTATGCTGCCATATTTGTTTGTCCCTGTCCCTTTCAGTCAGAGTAGGCTTCGCATCGGGAGTGCAGATTTCAGGTGGAGGTCTTCCCGAAACCTACGACAGCCTGCAGTTCCACTTGCACTGGGGCAACGGCAGCACCGTACCTGGATCCGAGCACACTGTTAACGGAGTGCAGTTCCCCATGGAGGTGAGCTACACTTGTCTCCTGCCATGCCAAATGTCTCAAATGTTGCTTCTGCCCACAGTTCCACATTGTTAGTATCAAGTCCAGCTTCAACGGGAACACAACTCTGGCCACCAACGACTCCATAGGAGCTGCTGCCCTTGGCTTCCTCATTGAGGTTCTAAATTTTCATGTGCTTTTGTGAGTGCACTTTAGATTCCCATTTGTAATATTCAAATAAAAATTTAGGTTTTGCCCGACACTACTGATGAACCTGCCAGCTGGAAAACTCTCACCGACTACCTCGGGAACATCACGTTGGCAGGTGAGGCGACGCTCGAGACAAATTCTGAGCAGTCAAGCTGACAACGTTTGACGTTTGTCATTAGGCCAGAACGCCAGCTTGGCTCCAGGACTCACCCTGGACGATTTACTTCCTGGAGTGGATCGCACTCAATATTATCGCTATCTCGGCTCGCTCACCACACCAAACTGTTTTGAAGCCGTGGTATGGACTGTGTTTAAGGACACGGTTAAAATCAGCTCAAACCTGGTGAGTTTTGGTGAATCCCAGTGTGAGGGAAAAAACCCAACAACTCCTAACTTCTCCCTTTTGACCCTAGATTGACAAATTCAGCACAATGCTGCATATCACAAATGAAACCTCCTCAGAAATCATGGTGAACGTGTTCAGGAGGGTTCAGCCGGCACAGCCCGTCACGACTCGTTCTTCGGGTTCAGACTCCGACGATGATTCCAGCGACGCTACCAGAACATGTCTCTCCCTGGGACTGCTGGCTCTCAGCTTGGTACTTGGGTGCAGTTACTAAGTTTTTACGAGCAGAGAAACCAGTTTGTGAACTTGGCTTCTCCGTAATTTTCCACTCGTGTTTGCGTGTAAGCTAATCGATAATAGGAATGACACGAACCTGAATGTTCAATTACTTTTATATGCGATGAAGGAAGTTCATAGAAGGTCAAATGTAATTCCAGGATGTAATTTCCTACCGTTTTACCGGTAGCTTCCACTCGGTCCTATGTTACGTTGATTTAGATCAAGTTTCCCTCGCACTGCCCGACTTGCACATGTAGCCGAACTTTTTACTCAATGTGAAATTTATGAAGGTTATAAAAAAAAAAACTTGATGAGTAAATTACATGCTTGTTAATGAAGTCAAATCACAACGAATTACTGCACTTTGTTATATTTTGCTAAATTGATCATAACTTCAATTGTCGATAAATAAAAAATGAGAAAAATAATAAAAAATATTCAAAATTAAAAAAAATATGGCTTTTTTTTAATGCTCACACAGAAAAGGTATTTTTTATGAAAAATTTAGTCAACTCTCTAAATGGGAGGCAACAATCGTTTAATTAGTTTCAGTCGACATTTAATCCCTGTTTCGTAAACCCAATACGGTGTTCCTTCTGGCTCCCCATTGGAGATATTGATCTAAGTTCCCACCAAGTGAATTCTTTTGTCAGATGTAACTGAAGATTCGACACAAAAAGACGTAATTTAAAACCTGTTCCGTTCCCGTTTAATAACAACAATTCACACTCGGGCTCACGTTACATTTGAAAACAAGAGCTGAACAATTGGTGACCTCATAAACCTTTTGATTGACGCTGTCATGGAGCTCGCCAACAATATTATATATACAAAATATTTTATCATACAAATCAGGGTGGATACATTGTTATGAAAGTCGAAAATAGTTTACATTGCGGTCATCCAAATTCCTCTAACGAGCAGTAAAACAGACACCAGGAGGTAATTGCTGGTTGGAGATGAAGCCGATCCCGTGAGGTCACAGCGACACCTGTTTGGCTTGTCGGGATTGGCCGGAGCGGAGGTCGGAGGGGTTGCGGGACAACGCAGCCAGTCCACGGCGGTGGATTTGGGTTCCACGACGTCTTGATTCATGCCTCCGCTTTTGAGCACCCAATAGTGGTTGTCCTTAAAGAAATAGGCGTCCCCTGAGAAGAAACAGATGATTTTTTTCTGCTTAATTAATGCTTAAATAATAACATTAATGTCAAACCTGAGGCCCGGGGGCCGGATCAGGCCCGGCTCATCATTTTATGCGGCCGGCAAAGGCAACTCATGTTAATGTTTCTTGTTAAAATACCGAAATTGTAAATTGTCTTTCCTTTTAATAATAGTGAAATATTGTTTTTTTTTTTTTAAAACACCACGTTGAAAATAAAGTAGAATTTTTTTTTGTCAACAAAAAATTAGTTTGACACAGCTGGTCTAGAACATAATGTAGAAACAATTTTAAATTGTAAATTTTTTAGATGTCTTTGTTGAACTTTCAACATGTTCTTCTTCATTTTCGCCATACTATATGTCATGTGAGCTATGTCGTTATCAGTTGGCGCCACACAACAACGCACAATTTGTCGGGTTAGGGTTTCTTATCTCGCCGTTGTCGGACAGAAAGTTCCGGTCACGTTTTCGCCATCGTGGCATCTGAGTCTACTTAAATTCCTCCACGCTGTGAACCACCGGTTTATCCAGATGTTTGTTGTTACCTTCTCCCCAGCTGATGATGTCATCCATGTGGGAAGGAACTCCAGTCCACAAGCTGTTGTCACGCGGATAGCCCGAATCCGGTTGCCGGGTCGCCTGCTGGTCTTTCTGACTCTCGTCGAATCTCCAGAACTCGCCTTGGCTGAACAGGTAGGTCTTGCCGTTATGGGCCCAGATGAAGGCGGCGTCCACTCTGTCCACTAACGTTCCGCTCTTGCGTTTCATCCCCCATTCAGAGAGCGGGCGAGGATAGCCGCTCATGGCCACCGTGTCTTTGAAGACCCAGTATTGAGATCCTGTTTGAGAGTGGAGCAACCCGATTCAAAATGGCGGGTATTTATATTTGCTGGCCTTCGACTCCACTTAACCTTCTCACCGATAAAGAAGATGATACTGTTATCGCTCTTTCGCTCGTACACGGCGTCGATCTTATTCGTCCCCGGTGGAAGTCCGATCCAGAAGTTTTTGATCTGAGCCGGATTAAGGGACACCAGTGAGCCGTCTCGCGTGGTCCTCCAGAAATTAGCACCTATTGTCAGATTTGAGCGTCACATGCGGGTAATTTTTGGAATTTGGTTTATCTTTACCTTTAAAGAAGAAGACCTCCCCTCTGATGTTGGCCACTGCGTCAAATCCCCCGTGACAACGGTTGTGGACGGTAGGGTCAGACCTGAGACAGCAGAGGCCAGAATAAGTTGGGAGTAGTTTGCGAGACGTCCACAAGAGGGCGCAATCAGAGACAAGTAGCTGTAATTTAACTCACGGCCTTGTCGGTCTAGTCGGAGGTGGGTTGGGCAAACGAGGGAGGTTAGGGTCGACGCCTCCTGGTCGTTCCCCCTCCTTGCTGCCTGTAGAAGAGCAAAAGTTGGTCAACGTGTTGTAACACCTTGTCATTTCAAAAGTAACATGTCGGCGGTTTTTATAATAGAAACCGATTTATTGCAATCTGGTTGGCAGTGAGTCATTATGATGAGAATCAAATATAACACATGATGAAGATGACACTTGTGGTCACTAAACAACGAGTCAGCACAATTCTATATTTTGCGAAACAATTCACAGACACAAAGAGGAACTTAATGCTAAATGCTGAAGCGGTAAAAATAAGCACCTGCAACACCTGAGGCAAAACCCGAGCATGTCTAGACCGGCCCCCCTCATCATCTGATGAGTCACTGGAATTAACTAGAGACCACCATTTGCGAATCAAAGAAGAGTCAGGAGAGAGTTTTTTTTTTTCCCGTCTGACTAACCATAAAGCTGCTGAATGGCCAGTTTGTCATCCAAGGCCAGCTGGTAGTGGATGATGTCTCCTACGGGACCCTGGTAATACGGCCTCATAATGGAGGGGTCCGAGGAGGAATGCGAAAGGCCCAGTGCGTGGCCAAACTCGTGTACCGCCACGGTGAATAAATCGGTACTGCTGCCGCTGTCCCCTGAAAGCACAAATGGTTGAATTTCGACAACCGATATATAATTTGCACGAAAGTCGCTGTACCTCCATAGCTCCATCTTTCATGGTCATCAAAATGCGTGTCACCGGACACCTCGTCTCTACCGGGGAAGAAGGCGTGGGCTAAGGTTCCCCCTTGCCCGTCAAAGGGATACCCATCATCGTGTAGTAGGCTGTTGAAGGACACTCTGATGTCACCGCCGCTCGGCGGGTTTCCGCCGCCGCCCGGAAGCTGGCGGAATGTCAAAGGGGTGGCGTCGCTCCAAGCTTTGAAGGCGTGGGTCAGGATGCTTTCCACCAAGTTGGAAGGCAGGCCCGGGGAGAGGGCTGGCGACGGGTAGTTGTGGACGCTGCAAAGGAGACGCTTGCTTTGGATTTGGGGCAACTTGGGCAGTGCCCCGACTGATTCAGCAGATGGCGCTGTAACACACACCTCCATGTAAGATCGCTCTTGTGCCACTTCAAACCCGACAGCGCATATCTTCTCCTCCTCCTTCTCTTCTTCAACATGTCCTCGCTCCCGACAATATCGGGAAGGGAGCATCGTGGCGTCGACATGAGCTTCATCGTTTCAGCATCTACAGGTCGGAAAGAGATCTTAGCACTGGTTTAGTACTTTGACTTAATCTCCTTGTCTACCAAGCACGCCGGTTTCCCGCACGCCGCCGAATCTTTGCATGACCCGTATGGCCTTCTCGATCCCCTCCTTGGACTGCAGCTTACTCGTCCGGGGGTCGGGCGGAGGGAGGTAGCCATACCTGCTCAACCAATCCTGCAAAACAAAGACAAAGAGGAACCGAAGTCATGTGTGGTTTCCTCCTAACATGATTACCACAGCAAAATATGGCTATATGGAAAAACAATATGTTTGATTTCACTTCCTTTCTCTCACGTGATTGCATGACGTTATGGATTTATTCATTAATATTACATGCTAGTGAGTGAGTTGCGCAATGTTACGGCCTTTTGGCGAAACTATAAGTGAATCGAGGAGAGAAATAAACACATCGCTGTGATGTGTTCATAAATTTGTGTCAAAACAGGAAAGATGTACATCTCTTAGAAGTGATTTCGAAACAAGAACTTCCCTTCCCACCACCAGCGTACAGTTGTAAGGAAACCACCGACCACATTTCTATTCTTTCAAATTTTTGTCATAGAAATATTTTTGCGGGTGTAAAATGGCAGAATTTGATTGACACATGAGATAAAATCTGTTAAAAAAGTGAGCAGCTTTGCCTTAAAATAGAATTTACACCACATCTCAACACTCACCACTGCTCGGCTGTACTGCTCGGGCATCGCTGATGTGCACGCAGACAAAGTGAAAAGCATCCAAAGCAGTTCCATCGTAGTAGCTGCAGCACAAATCATTTACTTTTTTTTTTTTTTTCCAAAATACTTCTGATTGCTCCCCCAAATAGCCCACAAGACAGACAACAAAGCTCACCGTTTGGTTTCTTCTGAAGATTCAGTCTACTCTCTTGAGACTAGGATGGGCTTAATCAATAAAGCATCCCTCTCACTCTCTCTCTCTCTCTCTCTCTCTTTCTCTCTCTCTCACTGACTCAAATTTGTATGGGCTGGGACGGCCCACCCCACAACCACAACCCACCCCACCCATGAGTGCATCATTCAAGTTGTTACATTATGACTTCTGTTCTTGAAAAATACAATCACAGTTTTCTTGTGTCTTCCCTTAAAATGAGCACAACTTTATTCTTGCCATTTTTTCCCCCCTTCCATTATCAACTTAGACACTCTTTGGCCGAGGCAAATTGCTGATGCTGCATTAATGGCCCATTACTGTACGTTAGCATATGTTAGCTTTCTCATCCCCCCCCCCCCGACTTCCTCCTCATCTTTAATTCCTCTTCATCCTCAGGGGGGTTGTGTGACTCATGCATGCCATTAGCACACTATAATATCCCGTCTCGCTAATGCTACGCTAATTTCCATCATATATGTCAGTCGAGTTCCAAATCATGTCACGAATGAAGAGCGTAGAACTGTCATGGATGACGCACAGTTTTATTTTCATTAAAGGGATCCAAGGCCTTCACAAAAAAGGGTTGGCATCTAAACAACACTAACACAACACACACAGCAAACAGAAACGACACCGAGGACCCGTGAAGTGAAAAGACAAATAAATAAGATTTGCAAAGACAATTGGGCGTCAGATGCTCTGGCAGTCAGATGAGAGCAGAACGTTTCCCGATGTGGTTGATTGTCTCGTGGTTACGTTTGGTCATGCACGGTTTCTAATGTTGCCATCGTGATGTTGCAGTATCATTTCACAGTATTTCCTCTCTGCCTTGCTTCGATTGTCAACCTGAAGTACATGCAGGCAGTTTGATTGTCAGCAGCTTCCGGAAGCTTCTCTCGTGATATAAAACTTTTTCTTCATTCACCTGATTTTTTTTTTTTGGTATAGAAATCCCTGTCACAGATTACATCTGGATGTTTAGCCATATTTTGAAGGAATTAGCATCAAATGCTACATTCTTTCCCTTCCAATAACATCTGACAAAAGTCCACACACGGTTGTATGTACAGAAACACGCAGTCTGAGCAAAATGTTAAAATGGAGCCTTTGTTTTTGTTTTCTCAATTAACCTGGAAATGAGTGTGTAGTTGTCACCTCAAGAAACGAGGAACTGTGATTGTACTTCACAATACGCTACGGAAATAAGCAGTAGAGTATCGTCAAGTGTCACCAAAGCTGCTGTTTGTAAACATTTGATCAGGTTCTTCGGCTTATTTTGGAAAGCTCAGTCCTCTGTTATCCCTTGTTTTTCTTTTGTGGTGGTTCACTGTAGTCTAGCCCAGTACTGGCCCAGGTTCTGGCTCATGCCCTGCGGCTCGTTTCCTGGAACCTGCACCGGCACCGAGACGCCGGGTGATATGAGGCCTGGTGAGAAAAGCAGGAATGACGTCAACGTGTGTGTCTGTCTCCACCGATGACTAACAAGCCATAAAACTGAACACCTGTTTAAGACCTTTGACCACCAGGGGGCCACCAAGAGCAACAAAACCTTTACTTATGTTGTAATTCTTTTGTCTACCACTAGAGGAAGCCAAAGAACTGCTGCATTGATGAGTTTCTCCATGGCCAATATATTATTACACAAAATTAGAATTTTACCAATGAATCAGAAGCACTCACCGGTATTGGAGTTGGCCGAGGGCGCGGTCTGCAGGTGAGGGGAGGTGTATGTTGATGAGTCGAAGCTCCGCGGGGCAGATGGAGACGGCGGCAACATGCAAGAGTACGACGAGGCCGACTGCGGAGGGATGGACTGACAAGGTAAACCGCAGAGGAAAGACACAATCATGTCATTGTCTCCATCCATCTTTCCATAGGTGTTGGATGATGTAAAAAATGCCGACGCAGGACTATGAGCTAACCTGGACTCCGGATGAGAAGACTGACAGCGAGCTGTAGCTAGGTAGCGACGAGTCAGCCTGACTCAACATGGACCCTGCAGGAGAAGAGGAAGCCAATGAGTGAGTGCACACACACACATATGAAGCCAAAGGAGAGGGGGGGGGGGGGTTCGCCCAGGTGCCATTCAAGCTAGAACCGCACCTGGCTGGACTTCCACAAGATGAACAAAGCTTACCCGAACTGTTGCCATGCTGCTGGTGGTAGACGGACGTGTTGAAGGAAGTGGTCAGGGGGGCTTGACTCTGCGAACAGGAAGTCACCCCTCCGGACCTCCTTTGGTTGCGCAACTTCTCCTCTCGCCTCCACTTGGCTCTTCGGTTGGAGAACCACACCTTGGTCGGGATTAACGGCTTTCATTAATTAAAGTTCAAGAAGGTGGTACTGGTAACGTTTGGTCACCTGTATCCTGGCCTCTGGTAAATCGATCTTATTGGCCAGTCTCTCCCTCGCAAAGACGTCGGGGTAATGCGTCCTTTCAAACTCTGTAGAGGAAATAAAGGTCGGCAGATGTTTCTAAAAATAAATCCATTTGTTATGAAATTCTAATCACTCGACATTCATCCGCGCTGCATGTTTTTCAATTCCCCGCGTCGTATCGGTGTTGACTAATTCAACTTTCCGTGGGAAATACAAATCAAGGAAGCTGAGAGATGTATCCTTACAACCATTTTTGAAATATTTATCTGTTGCACTTTATATGAATTATTGATCGTGATGGAACACGCCGAAAGTTCAAATGAAAGGATTCACGTTGAGAAGCTGCCTAAGCATTTTTATTTCAAAGTAGGCCGACTCGGCAATCCCAGCAGGTTTGAGTTTGGTCGTCAACTTTTATTCGCCAAAGTCATGGTATCGTCGGTATTAAAAAAAAAATTCCTCATATCAAACATATTAGAAATTTATTCCGAATTGACAAATCCAAATGAACAACTAAATTCCTAAAAATGAGGTCAACACATTTAACACCATATTGCACAAGACCTGACGAATTCAACCTGTCTGGCAAATTGCTCTAATTGGCTGCCTTCTAATTGGCGTCTGTGTCAACACATGATTGTTATTGTGCCTCGGCCGTGCACTGAGGTCGGTGTACCTCATTAATGTCATTTGCACGGAGTTGACCACAGTCATGCACTTCCGCTTGGCTGAGCGGTGGACATTGCGTCCTTATTTCGCTCAAGGGCCCGCCGCAGCCAAATCCAGTCAAGGGTGCCATTGTGATGCCTCTGTGTGTGTGTGTGTGTGTGTGTGTGAAGCAGACTTATCTTACTGCATAATGCATGCTCAGTAACGATGCATTATCAAAACTCGGCTATTTATGCAGCCAGAGGGTCTTTTTGGGGGATATAGTTATGGTCTTAATTTGATGTCATCATCTGTGTATAGCAATCGAGGCCGAAAACTACATGGACGCTTTATTAGGTACGCCTCTACTATCTGACATTTACGGGGGCTCCTCTGTAAATAAAATGTTATATATATTTTGATGATAAGTCTACCCCTAATAGAAGAAATAAGAGTTGACAGAATAAATTGTCAGCAGTGCGCTGTCACGTGATTGGCCGGCTGATTTGTGTGCCTGACCTTTTTCCAGCGCCTCGATCTGCTCCTGGGTGAAGCTTGTGCGGTTCCTCTGCAGCTTCCTCTTGAGCTGCAGCCTCAGCTGAGACTCCTCGCCTTCGTCCCTATCCACCGGCACGCCTCCCCCTCGGCCCGAGCCTCCACCAGCTCCGCCTCCCCCTCCTCCGACGACCACCGCGTCTCCCCCCATGCCGCCCTCCGCGTCCAGCAGGCAGCCCTCGGACACTGAGGGGCGAGGTGAGAGTCACGCAAAGTCCAAGAGATCTTTTTTTTCCAAACGCTCACCTGTGTTGTGTTGAGTCTGCACACCAGTAGGGTCATGGTACCAGTTGTTAGGCCCGCTCCAGTTGGAACCACTCTGCAGGTTCAGCATGGTTAACTTCTCATACATACTCCAAACGTCCCGAGCAGCATGAAGAGCAAGGCGGCAGTCGTGCGTGCTCGCCCCTGTTTACTGTCACTTTGGGCTCCTGGCGCCGTCTTTCGATCCTCCACCTCTTGGTCCTCCTGAGGGAAGGAGTGAGGAAGGAAAGAGGAGGAGGCAAAGAAGGAGGGGTTGATATCGCATGAGTTCACACATGGCCGGCATTGTGGCGAATTAGCCTCATGATGACAGACAGAAATGGAGTTAGTTACATGCCGCCTGTCGTCGTGTGTGTGTGTGTGTGTGTGTTATACATTGGAATGCACGTATACCTCTGGGAGCCCGGCTACATTAGAAGCCACTCTGAGGGTCGGGACATTTATTATGCTACTCGCTTTTAGCTTTGCTGATAACGTCGAGCATGTCGGCGCACACACGGATATGGGAAGATGCTGAATTAGGATGCTGACACACACACACGGCACAATAAAGTTTAACAATTTACGGTTTAGTATTATTCTACCGTAACTACCGCTGGAATTGCTAACAGCTAAAAAGTCGACACTTGGATCTTATCGTCCATATTGTTCATCCTCATTTCTCTCTCTTCATATTTTCCCTCTTTTTCAGGAGGCTCGCGAAAGAAAGTCCAACTGACTTTCCAGCGACAGGTCACAGGTCAGCCGCCCCTTGGAAAACCGCCGTTCTCCCGACGGCAGCGATATGAAAGGAAGCAAGTCAACTTCAACTTACGTTGAAGGTGCGTCGACGGCGGGGGTCCCGCGTACCTCGATTCCCCCTGTTCACCCCTCGTCCCTCGCTCTCCAGCTTTGTTGACAATACCCTGCGCGTAAAGGCGACTGTGGAGGAGAGAGATGGAGGGAGCGACAGAGAGAAAGAGGTGGAGGGGGCGGGGGGGGGGGGGAGAAACGCGTCTGCGGGCGCTCTTGTCCTCGCAGCGGTGGCGAGAGAGAGAGAGAGAGAGAGAGAGAGGGGAAGGGAGGCAGAGGGCCACCGAGGGGTGACAAAGTGAGTCAACATCAGTGTCAAGTTTGAACTTAATGCCAGGGAGAGGAGGAGGGGAGGTGCACACATACAGAGTCCAGCATGAGGCGCACATAATGGAGAGATGGAGACCATGAGAGAAATAAAACACACCAAGGAATTCCAATATGAACATAAAAAATATTTATGATTGACTGAGGAGATCATTTATATTTTTGACATGCAGATCGTTTTTGAAACCATCTGACTAATGTCAATGGAATATTTTGATAAATTCACCAAATAAGTGGCTTGTTCAAGTCGAATCAAACTATTTTTTAAATTATTTGTGAAATTAATGAATTTCAAAATAAAAACATTCTCTATGTCTCCTTTTGGGCCTTGTTGTGGAGTGCCTGGTGTCACCTAATTCAAATAACCTAAGCTGACCCAAAAATAAAGATATTAAAAAAGTTGACTTAAAAACATCTATTTAAAAGCCATTTTGGGGCCTAGTGTGCAACCTTTTTTATTAAACCATGGAAGGCAAAAAGCAGGCCAATCACTCCATAATTATCTTTTAAAATCAACCAAAAACCTTTTACCATGATATTATTTCAAACACGCAAACGTGACACGAGGTGCAACGAATGACGCAGGTATGACGGCATGATTGCGGCAGGAAGCGTGCTTTAAATATATCTCTTTGCTGGAAGATGGAGGCAGAAGCTGGAGATGGAGGGAGCCAAGAGGAAGTATGTGACTTTGGGGTGGGTGCAGGGGCTCGGCGATGGGGAGGGTGTGCCAGCTTGTTTTATTTCCGGTTGACAAGACTTTGCGCTCCCTTTCTCTCTGTCGCTCCCTCTCTCGTTCATACTCGCCTATTCTTTCGCCGCCTCCACCGCCCCCAATCGCTGCTCTCTTCCTCTTCTTTCTCAATTACTTACTTAAACCACTCTTAAATTATATTGGAAGCGCCTCTGTTAAATTATATAAACAAATAATAAGGTCCAACATTGTACAGAAAAACAAAAATAGACCCATTTAACTGTTATTCCCCTGAAACTTGACTTTTCCATTTTGGGAATATACCTGGAGAATAATTAGGCCTATGGGATTGGTTAGTATAAATTGTACCTTAAGGTTTTCTGTGCTCAAAAAGCCTAACTCGATTTATTAGCAACTCAGTAGTTATATGGTTAGCCTACTTGGCAGAGCTAGGATTTTTTTTTCAAAACAAAAAATATATATAAATTATGTGTTCCCTACAGGGGATGGGTAGAAATGTGGCATGATTTCCAAAAATATTGCAAAATACTCAAAAAGTCAATTAACTGGCCTCGCACCTGACATATTTCAGGGGAGGCAGTGCCCTTGAGCCCCCCCTCTCATTCCGCCTCTGCGTTGGCTTTACAGCATAAATGTCCAATGTGTTGCTTGTTAATAATATTTTATATTTTCCTTTATATCAAGAAATTTGCGTGTGACATAAAGTGATGCAATATTGGACTGCTGTGGAGATTTAAGCCAAAGTTTTTCGCGGCAGTTGGATCAATAAAAAGTAAAGCGTGGTTGAATAGCCCAACACTTTCTTTCTAAAATCATTGCTGCATCCTATTGTGTTCCAGTTGTTGGAATGTGGCCTAACCTATGTGATCCCTATGTGCTGAGTGCAATAATGTGTGAGCGTGTGAGTGTGTGTGACGGCGCGTGCTTCGCTGCAAAGATTCATGTAGCTCCGGGACATGCTTTTTTTTTTTTTTTTTTTTTTTTTTTAGTGCATCTTGTTAGTTCATTCCTGTCACCTCTCTCTCTCTCTCCCCCCTCACCATCCCTTGCTTTTTCAGCACCGGAGGGGGGATGCAGAAAGGGAGGGGGGCGGATGCGAGAAGGGGAGGGCAATGTGTGCGTGTGGAGGCAGTCGCCATGGTTACAATGCCATGACAAATATTCATCAAGACGTTAAAATAAAAACAAACGGGAGTGCATTATAATTGCGCTTACTGACTGGCTGGCCCCTGAAATGCATTATATACATAATGAGGAGCAGGTTGGACGAGGATCCACGTCAAGGCTCCAACAGCTCACCTGTGGCCACGTGGCACGCTAATTCCAACTTGTTGTGTTATTTACCTGTTTATGGAATTCCCTATGAGGACTTGCTTTTCCTTTGGTCCCCCCTCCCACCATCCCACCCACCTCCATCTCTTGCTCTTCCGCTACTGTTGTGTAGCCGCAGGCCACAGTGTGATGTGTCCTCCCCCTGTCCCTCCCTCCCTCTCCCTCTCTCTCTGTCCCTGTCACCTTCAATTGCTCTGTGAAACTAGACACACTGCCTGAGGGCCTGGAGAGCCAGCAAGCGAGGGAGCGGGCCAGGAGAGCAAAAGAGAGAAAGAGAGAGACAGACAGACAGCTTTAAAGATAGACAGAAGAAATAAGCATTCTGTGTCATGTGAATAAATGAAGTGACCCACAGACAAATGTGGAGCAAAATTGTTAATATGTTGTTTTTCTTTGACCAAAGCCCACCTAGAGAGATTTAGGATGCAATAGTTGGACAATTATTAGCAAAATGCTGGTTGTAAGGTCACTAAAAATATTAGAGGGTTTTTCTTAGTTGCAACCATAATGACAGGTTACCCATTTCTAAATCCGAAATGTGATTAAGAACAATACAACTGATTCGTTTTGTGAAATAACTATTTTTTCCATTTATCACAGATTATTATTATTATTATTATTATTATTATTATTATTATTATTATTATTATTATCATTATTATTATTATTATTATTATTATTTATTACGTAAGATTAATTTTGGACTCTGCGACTTCCGGTTACATTCCTCAAATGCCATTGGCTCAGGTGGGCTCTCATTCTGCCTTTTTATTGGTCCGTAGCTCACGCTGAGCAGGTATCTATTAGCCGCTAACACTTTTTTAGTTTGGAATGCGGCCGAAACCACTTCAGTTTGAACCCGTTACTCGAGTTTACTACGCTACGAGACAAAGCAAACAAAACCGGAGCTTATCATTTATCCTGGATTTATCCTTCAAACAATCAATTTCTTGTTGAACGGTAACCAAGTTGGGGAAGGTCGTCGTGCTCGAACGCCATTTGCCACGGATTTTAAGTACTTTCGACGCCTTTGCTGTTTGAATTTTGTTTTTGTGAGCTGCACTACGATTTGTGACACAAAACACGGAAAAATGTCAGTAAATCTTCAGTTTATTGCGGCTTTGTTGGGCGTAACAGGTGAGTATACATCTTCGTCGCCATGTCGTCTTTGTACCACTCCCATGAATGTCCCCCGTCAAAAACAACAAACAAACACGTAGCTTTTTTTTTTTTTTAACAAATGGAATAACCAATATATTATTGTATGTTGAAGTGGAAAATAGTTTTTAATTTCATCAAATAATAAGTAAGTTTGTCCTGTCATGAATTTATGCTCCAAAGTCTTGTTGAGTCACCATTTTAAAAACAAGATCCTAAACTATATTAGGTAATGTGTCGCCGCTGACGTCTCTACAATAAAATTATATTGTTTTATTACATTCTGAAAGAGTATCTATCTGTGTCATCAAATGCTTTTACAGGAAGGACAATGTTTATCTTTTTTTTTTCCCCTTATCCATCTTGTAGGTGTTTTGGTTTCATATGCACAAGATTGTGGGAGACCGACGCTGCAGGACAACAGAATTGTGGGAGGGATGGACGCTTCAGATGGGGCGTGGCCGTGGCAGGTTTCTATACAGGTGGGTCCCTGAAGACTAGCCACTTCTCTTATCTATATTATTTCCAAGCGGTGTTTAAAGTGTCTTGCTTATCAAGCTTGACCTGAGGAGAGAGGGATCCGCTTGTGATGCTGAGCTGACTCACTGTGTGAGTTCTTACTATTTCCTCTTTGGCCTCCAGAGAGATAATACTCATGTCTGCGGAGGCTCCATTATCACGCAGAACTGGATCCTATCAGCAGCTCACTGTTTCCCAAAGTAAGAACACACATTTATTCATCCAATTTAGCATTCTAACATATCGTCCTATCAGTCCATCCGACGTGAGACCGTACACCATCTACGCCGGCTGGTACTACCTGAACAATGTCAACCCGCACCAGTCGATACACCGCATCAGCTCCGTGGTGATCCCATCGGGATATGTGGAGCCTCACGATGGTAAGGATGTAGCCCTGGTGCGGCTCTCCAGCCCCCTGACTTGGTCGGATTGGATCCGTCCCGTTTGCCTACCTGCCTCCGGCACCCTTTTCCCGGGCGGCATGCGGTGCTATGTCACCGGCTGGGGAGACATCCGTGATAACAGTAAGGCCCGCCTAAAATAAATATATATTTATTTATTTTATTTTTTAAAGCATTTTGCAACACAAGGAACATATCGAAAAGTGATTTTAATAGTTCCGCATCTGCCTCTGTGCTCAGTCCCGCTGCCGGGGTCGGGGCCTCTGCAGGAGGTTCAGGTGCCAATCATCTCGGAGGGTACGTGTCGTGCCATGTACCAAATTGAGAAGGTGGACATCTTGTATGACATGATCTGCGCAGGGTTCCAGGAAGGTGGCAAGGACTCCTGCCAGGTACTGTTGGATGAGCTCTGTAGTTCCAATTTCAGCTTAGCTAGTCTGGATTTATTTGAACTTGCACCGCTCTCTTTCCCATCAGGGCGACTCCGGAGGGCCTCTCGTCTGCCAGATGGTAAACGGGACCTGGGTACAAGCCGGCGTGGTGAGTTTTGGGTTGGGCTGCGCCCAGCCCAACCAGCCAGGTGTGTACGCCAGGCTCACCAGCTACTCCACTTTCATCAGCAACAACATACCAGAGGTCAGACTGTACGGCCGAGCTCATCGGTATCGGTCCGACGGGGCCGTGACTGTGTTGCTCGGCTTTTTATCCGCCATACTGGTACTGTGTTGGTTTTGAGTACACTTTGATTTTTGGAAAAGTAAAAACCGGGCCAAATGAAGAAATTCCCTTTACTCGTGATCATATATATGTGTCAAGAAATGAAATATAATTTTTAAAGTTCGTAGTTGTTGTGATAGCAAATGTTTTTGATATGTTTGTACTTGAAATGGTGACTGAGTTGTGTTAATTTTGGATTGGTAATAAATCTGGGCTAGAAACAAGCACATTTTCAAATAAATTGATTTAAACAAAAAAAAAACGTTAACCCACAAATATATTTCAATTAGTTTTGTCTCAGAAGATAAATGACTGCATGCAGACTTTTTTTAATAGAAAACTTAAATTTTAATCAGTCATTAACATTCACAGGCTGACAGTTGATTTTGTGTTTTCAGGTCTAGTAGACCAACGTGTAATAAACTAAGTAATACAGAACACAAAACTAAAGCTACTTTGAAATTCAATCAGGAAATGTCTACATTCAAACAAACGCGAGCATTGCGTCAGGCGTCAGGTGGAATAGAATCAGAGAGGATCATGGGAGAGCCCAACTGGAGCTCCTGCTGCAGAGATTCGAGATCGGCCGGAGTCATTCGGTGAACTTCGCTCCAATCGGACAAGAGCGAGGCGGAGAGCGGACCAGAGTCGTAACTGGCGGAGGCAAATCCAAGATTTTTTTTTTTTCTGTTAAGGCGTCAATTTCCCCACAACGACTCACCTGTCTCGCTCGCAGTGTTGCAGCTCTGTGAGCGACTGGGTGAGAAGGTCGTCGAGGTCGAAGCCCACGCCGTAACCCGCCCCGCTGCCTTTCGGGGTGACCGAGAACACCGGGGGTAACACGTCCTCAACCTGAGAAGAGAAAACCCAAAAATGAAAACCCCTTTTCCATCCCGAGTATTAAACCAGAACTGAGACGCACCTGAGACTTGGAGAGCTGGAGTGTTACTGTGTGGATGTCAGGGGCGACCGAGGGGACCTGTTCTGCCGAAACGGTGAACCCCAAACTGGGGACCCCTAAAGCCCCGCAGATGGGGTTTGAGGACTGTGGCCCCAGTTTGTCCCCACCGGAGGAGCACAGCTTCTCCACGGGTCCAGCGCCAGCCGTCGAAGGCGTGACGTGATGGTTGAGGTGATTGCGGCTGGCGAGTTCCCCGTTGGTGCTTAGTGTGGCCGTCGGACCTTTGGTCAAGAAAGTCTCCAGTGGGAGCAGCTGCGCTTGAGAGTCGGCTAAGGCTTGACTTTGCGTCTGGAGAAAGTTCTGCTGCGGCGTCCTGTGCGATTTTGCATGTTGTGCCGGCCGGGGCTCTAATTGCTGTCCGCCCCAATTAGCGAAGCAGTTGAACCCGCTCGGGCCGGCGTTCTCGTCTTGAGGTTTGATAGTGTGGTTCTTCACAAAGCCACCGGTGACTGCCATCAGGTCCACGCAACCGCTTACAGCGAGGACGATATCGACCGGTTTCTTCTGGCTCATTGAAAAAATTAATTGCTGGTTTTTGCCGGCTGGCTGCAGCAAACCGGACTGACTGGCTCTGAATTGAGAGATTAGCTGCTCGTGAGACGGAAACGTTGTGGTTTCCTTTTCGGCTTTGTTGTTGGGCGATCCTTGAGCGTTCTCGCCTGCGACGGCATTCACGTCTTTATTCTTCCCTCCGTCACTACTCGACGTGTGGGATTTGTCGTTGCGGCTGTCCATCATCTTAGTCCAGCGCTGCAAGAGACTCTTGTCGTTATCGCTCAGCAGGACCCCGCCCAGCGAGTCCCCGCGCCTTCCCTCTCGTCTCTCCTTCTCCTTTAGTTTCTTCTCCCTCTCCCTGGCTCGTTCTTGCCTCTTCCTCCTCTTCTCCTCGCGCTCTCGCTGGCGCTCCTGAGCAGTCACAGGGCGCCGGGCTTCTGGATTGCAAACGGCTGACGACGTTCCTCCTCCCCCAGTGGCCACCTCTGTCCCCATAGCGGCGACACTTCCATCTGAGATAGAAATGAGAAGAATCACATTATGCGTGACCAAAATCCGGTCTAGCGGCCATTTTAAGAACTTAGGAGACAAAATCAAAATGGTGGTGTGGTTACAAATTCGTATTTTATGATCACAAGGGTACAACATACCACCCCTGGCTTTATTCCGGAATAAAGCCGCTTTCAGAGCTGCTTTGGTGTCTTCCGATATGGCCCCGTCTTTCCGGGGTCCCTCTGAGGCACCTTGGGGAGGTTTCTGGTTCGTTGAAAGCGATTGCGAGAGGGTGTGCGACAGTGACTGAGCTTGGGTGGCCGACAGCGACAAAGAAGGCACGGTGCTGGCTAAAGGTGTCAAGGAGGAAGGAGACTGGTTCCGGTTCTGTTTGGATGGCAGCCTGCTTTCCTGCCCTTCGTTGTCCCGCATGGGTTCAACGTCGTGACTGGACACGGGTGTGGTTAAATCGATGGTCTCCGGTTGGCCGTTGTCCGAGTTGGCGCTGGGCATGTCCACGTCGACTGGGCCGCTTTCGCTTTTAGTGAGGCACGGTAGCAGAACATCTTTGTTACAGGTGTACGTGAAGGTCCGGTTCACTTCGGCAGGTCCTCGTTGCAGAGTTGACTCTGTCTCTCTCGTTTGTGTGGAGTTCTGGTTGCCGGGAACCTGCGTGGACTCGCTCAGGCTGGTCGAGGAAACCTGGGCTCCACCCCCATTGGCCCTCGCCAAGGGCCTGAACTGAAGCCTCTGACGCGTGGCCTGCTTGGTCCTTTGAAAGTCCTGGATCTCCATGAGAATCTCCTCCTTGATCTGCTCCTTACTCATGGGAAGCTTGTCAAACTCAAAGTCGAAAGCCGGCACGCAAATAGGCTCGTCGTCGGGATCGTGGTACTTTGCTAGATACGAATGTTCCAGCGCTTGGGTCACGCTGATTCGCTCACGCGGGTCGAAGCGGAGCATGGACGAGAGCAGGTCCAAAGCCCTCGGCTCCGCTTGGGGGAACAGCTTGGCCAAGGGTACCGCGGCTTGGCATGGAAGACTCTGAACGTACGCACGCACCCTGTCGGCTCTGATAGCACCAATTAGCCCCTTGGGTGGGGTGCCCAACACGGACAAAATGAGCTGGAGCTGGTGGACGTAGTGCTTGCCGGGAAAAAGCTGCTTTCGCCCCAACATTTCGGCAAAGATGCAGCCCACGGACCACATGTCGATGGCCAAAGTGTAGTGATTCAAGGAGAGAAGCAGCTCGGGCGCTCGATACCATCTAGTGGCTACGTATTCAGTCATGAAGGAGTGCGATTCCTCCGGGTGGGAGCTCAGACCCCTGGCCATGCCGAAATCGCCGATTTTTAGCTCGCAGTTCTCGTTCACCAGCAAGTTGGAGGGCTTGAGGTCTCGGTGGATGACGTTGGCAGAGTGCACGTACTTAAGGCCGCGGAGAAGCTGGTATAAGAAATAGCGAGTGTGCTCCGGGGTGAGCGCTTGGGCAGAGTGGATGATCTGGTGCAAGTCGCTCTCCATGAGGTCCAGCACCACATACCTTCAAATAAAAGAAAAAGTTAAAAACTATTTTCAAATTTGTACTCGAATTTCTATCCTTTTGTATTTAGGTCCAAATATCAGCAATACATACACCGACTTGAAGGCTGAGTGAGGAAGGTTAGGTTGCAGGATGTCTTTGATGGCGATGATGTTGTCATGTTTGAAGTGCTTGAGAATTTTCAGTTCCCTCAAGGTGCGCTTGGCATTTGTCACCACTTCGAAGGCATTGGAAATCTTCTTTATCGCCACCTGCTGGCCTGATGAAGCACATTGAAGGGTGAGTACAGCATTGTATATATGTGGTAGACTTGAATCTGAGCTCAATTTTAATTGATGGATTTTTACAGTATATGGCGAAATTGACAAAATACTTTAAGTCAAATCGGTCGTACCATTATCTCGTCTCCTGGCCGACGACACGACGCCGTAGGCACCTGTGCCGATGGTTTCGATAATATCGTACTCCTCGCCCACATCGAACTTGACATCCAGTGAGTGCTTTTTAAGTAAAGCCAAGTTTTTGGCAGTTGTGCTGGCACACGCGCCGCCGCTCATCGGCTTGACCGCATGCTGGTTCTCCTCGTCTTTCCCCGTCGTCATTCTTTCGGGCGCCACGGCCACAGGTTGACAGTTTTGTCCATCGCCATGCTCCTCAGATGACATATCTCTGCAGAAATAAGAAGTCAAATATATATTTTTCTTCCATGATTGATGCTACACTTTGTTAGTAAATGATTGAGATGAAAGATGACATCAGCTTGTGACATTTTGGTTCAGTCGTGTGCAGTCAAAAATTTCAAAAATATAACATATGTGATTTTGCTTTACTCATTTAATAAACTATGCAACTTTGTTTATTTAAATGTCCAAGCGGTCACGCTGATGACATCATCGCGTATTCATTGAGGGACGCACATTCGCATTTAACGTGCAATCTAAAGTGAAAAGCAATTGAAATCAAACGAAATATTATTATTCAATTGTAATTGAGCAGTAAATCAAAGACTGCTTTGTACAGTGCCTCCCCATCTCTTATGTCGGGGGCGTAGCCTCGTCAACGACAAACTATCTAAGTCAGTCATTTTTTAGGATTTATAACCAACCCTGGAAGAGTGTTTAAGGGTCACGGGACGGTGGTTCACCTTGCGGCCTCACCCAATTGTCAGGTAATTGAGCCTTTTTATTCCATCGGTTGCATGTCTGTAGTCTTGTTTATTTCTGCCATTTCCGTGTCTTTGTTTTCTTCCTCTGTGTCACTTGACGGCGGTTGCCAGCCATGAAGTTGCACGGACGCCGTCTGTCGGACAAAAAAAACACTTGCGGGTTAAAATGTTCGCCTTTGTCCTGTTTAGTAACATTGGCGAATAAACTATAACAGTCCAGCCTGTTTTATAATTGCATTGATATTGTTGCGGCAAAACGTTTAAAAAGGAGAGGAATAATTTTTGTTTTAGAGAATAGCATAACGCCGAAGGCAGAGGAAGTTATGCGTGTCCGGAAAAAACACGCATTACATTTTGATTGGCTTGTGAGGAGCCAATCAATGTTAGATGACGTCATACTGCGTTATCCAATAGGACTTGAGAAGGCGGAATAATCACACTTTCGCTATTTTTTTCAATTTTTAATTGTTTATTATCGATTTATATATTATTATTTATTGGTTAACTCTAAAACCATAACTATAAAACCGTAACTATGTAGAAAAACAAATAATCATTGAAGTCTACATTTATTTAAAACCCCAAATGATATTTCCTCTTTTTTTTCTTATGTAGGCTAAATCCGTAACGAAAGCGATTTTATTGAACCCCATAACATGAATTTAATATAATAATATATTTAATATAATAGAACATGAATATTTCGCTATTCATGAAGTAACTCCGTTTCACTTTATTTAATAGGAGTAATTAGATGAATTTTCCGAGCATGACCTTTATTTACCCTTGAGTGTGGACATACATAACTAAACCAACAACATTACGCCACTCTTGTCCCCTGGCCTGGTCCAAAATCTGGTAAACCAGTGACAAGGAGGGGCTTGAACCCCGAGAGCCAATCAACACTCAAACTGCGTGGACGAACCATCCCACGTTTGCAGCACACAATTTTCTTCCTGACTGTTGAATAAGTGGCCGTCAAACTTTTCCCCTGCTTCGATTTAAACATGGTATCAACAGCAGCCTTGCCTAAATGGGAGAGGACAATGCGCGTGCTTTTGTGCGTCTTTGGAATGATTTTGTCCGTTTACGCGCTTCACGTGGAGTTGTCCCGCGAGCACGACCCCAACTACAGAGCGATGTGTGATTTAGGAGAATCGGTTAGCTGCTCCAAAGTTTTCACATCAAGGTACTGTTTCTTGTTTTTATTGCATTTTGTATGATAAACCACTGAGATGCCATGTTGGAGGTTTCAACTCAATCCGCCCCTTTCGGTGCCACGTTTTGCAGCCCCCACTCTCATGGGGGACTTCAAATTCAGATG
Organism: Syngnathus floridae; assembly: GCF_059516105.1. Classification (NCBI taxonomy): domain Eukaryota; kingdom Metazoa; phylum Chordata; class Actinopteri; order Syngnathiformes; family Syngnathidae; genus Syngnathus; species Syngnathus floridae. The sequence continues at coordinate 6,894,852 of NC_142430.1, read as the reverse complement.
TTTTTTTTTGTTTTTTTTAACCTTTATGGATTTCTTTATCTTTTCACAGATGGGGTCGTGGATTTGGCTTGGTCCAGTTCTTTGTTGCCCAAGATAGCCCTCTGAACCAACCAAACAGTCTTCTTGGAATCGTATTTTACACTCTGCAGCTTGGCTTGGGTAAGTTTGCCTCCTCCAAATGACAGACTACAGATTTTGTGTGCGGTTGTAAAAGCAACAACAACAAAAAGCGGAAACTAGAATTTTGGTTTGCATTCCAGCTCGATTCACTCTACAATAGTTGGAATGTTATATTTTTATAACTGTGATAAATAGTCTGGTTGAATCAAATTATTCAAGTACAGTGTCAAGTCTGTTTTATTGTTTGTTTTTGTCCCAGGTCTTACCCTGTCCAAAAAAGCCGCTCTGATCTTGGTGTTCTCCTCCTGGGTGTCTGTGGCCGGCTCAATCTACCTGGCCTCCATTCTGGCTTTTGTCCTGGGAGATTTCTGTATGGTGTGCGTGTCAACGTACATCGTAAACTTTGCCTTGCTCTATACCAACCTCAAGCGAAGGAGCGCCATTGAAGGGAAAAAGGCGAAGGCGGGATAATCTTTTTTTTTTTACAAATGTTTTTACATTCAACAACTCTCCTTTCTAGACCTAAGTCAGATCTCCAACCTTGCTGAGAGTTTTTACAAAAAAATCACTTTTTTATTTTGCATTTAGCTATTTTAAACATTTGTAAATGTTCTATAATAAACATAACTGATGTTATTATTGTGGAACTTACCTGTTGAAGTAGTACTTTTTGCATATTCTGTGCTGTTTTTGTAATACCGAAAAATGCCACAAGATGGCGCTAAAGCCGTGAAGGTAGTATTTGCGTCAATGCTGTGCAGAATGGCGTACATTTGTGTTCAAATATACGTTTACTTGCACAAAGTATTTTTTTTAGTGTCCAGAAAAGTGTTATGTAAATAAGATGCATGATTATTATTATTATATTTGTTTCCAGAATTGCTTGGCGGCCAGATCAAATGCTCGCATAGCTTCCCCACCACCGTGTGAAAGAATGCAACATTCCAAAAATGAAATTCTTGAGCACACCTTGACTTGGTGAAAAGGGAACTTGGAGGGAACTTTCCTCCCAGCTATGATCGTCTATAACCCAAACCGGTTGCTTTTGCACAGAAACATTTTCCTCAGAAACATTTTTATTTGACTAGAGTGCCTCGTTGTCCGATCAAAGCAGTGCTCAGCGATGTGTCAAATTGTGGAGATTTTATTGACCTACCACCAGCAGATAGTCAACAAGTGCAATTTTCCAAGCACCTGAAGAATGCGCATTTATCGAAGACAAAAAAGTGATAATTGCGTCCTGTGGGAGGGGCTTAACCCCAGACAGGTGACACTCAAGCTTAATATTGTGCATTTACACGATGGCTCGGAGGGAATGGCTCAACGTATTGGCCGTGCTCAGCTTTATATCTGCAAGTAAGTCGCATCCAAATTCTGGATTTATTTTCCTGTTATGTTTTGAACATTAAGTCATCCAAAATATGATATATTTTGATGATCATGTAAATATTTGTAAGTACTTTATTGTATAACCCATGCAAATGTTAGATATAGAGTAATTTATATGTATTAGACTATATTTGAAACCTTTCTACAATATTTTTAATTTTGTCAGATTTTACAGAATAATTTTAGTCTGGTTTATTTTGAATGTTACTTGACAAAAAGGTTTTCATGATCCAAATCTTGTTATGAAAAATAATAGTTTTTAAAAGTGGACGGCGTTAACTGTGGTTGAAGTATGTTTGCTATTTTTCCAAAAAAATTCACTCACTAATTGTGTTTTCAGCAATTTAAAGTCAACAAACCTGTTTTTGACAAGAAATAATTTCCGTCTGTTTTTTTGTTTTCCTTCCAGAGTTAAATGCTCAAATGGATGGTAAGTTCAGATTGTAAATAAAAGTTTTACCCGAGAGAATTTTCCTCGGAAATTCTTTCTTCCTAGTGTGTGGCAGGGCTCTGAGGAGCACCAAGATTATTGGAGGTGGAGCTGCTCAAGAAGGAAGTTGGCCCTGGCAGGCGAGTCTTCAGAATTTAGGCATTCATGTTTGTGGTGGTTCCCTCATCAACAAAGAATGGGTGCTGTCCGCCGCCCACTGCTTCACCAGGTGGGTCATCCTAACATTTTTCTTCTGCTTTGACCTTCTGACCTTTGGCCTTCTCTCCATAGCACAACTACCGCCGGGTGGTCGGTTTCTCTTGGTCGTCAGAACCTTGAGGAGACGGACGAGGTTACCAGAACGGTTGCCATGATCATTTTACATCCGTTATTCGATAGTTTAATTTTCAACAACGACATCGCTCTGCTGAGACTCTCCTCCACAGTCACGTTCACAAACTACATCAGACCTGTTTGTCTGGCTGCCGACGGTAGCGTGTTCAACACCGGGACCAAAACCTGGGTCACCGGTTGGAGAGACATGCAGGAAGGGGGTGAGCGAGAACATGGTTTTTAAAATCAACGTTAATTAATTAATTGATCTTTTCTGCTGTATGTTTTTGTGCCCCCCGCTTCCCTAAACCAGACTTGGAAGAAGTTCAAGTTCCAATTGTGGGGAACAGACAGTGTAAATGCCTACTTGGAGTGGATTTGGACAGTATGATCTGTGCTGGTTTTCTAGAAGGAGGCAAAGACACTTGTCTGGTAGACTATTTTTTTTTTTTAATATTGAAAGATTTTTTTTTCACACACTTTCTCGTCACACCCTCAGGGAGACCCAGGAGGTCCAATGGTGAACGAGCAGGATTCAATCTGGATCCAATCTGGAATCATTAGTTTTGGATTTGGATGTGCGCAGCCCAATCGGCCTGGTGTCTACACCAGAGTTTCCAGCTACCAGTCCTGGATCAACTCCAGGATCAGTACTGACAAGCCGGGCTTTGTCCAGTTCAAGTCCGACGGGCCGGATATTGATAGCACCTACACTTGCCCTGGTTTGCCTCGTCCTGTTACTGATTCCCCCCCTATGGCAGGACCAGATCCAGAAGCCATATTGAGTGCTGAAGGTGCGTGAGGACTTTCTGAAGATTACATTTGGGTTCTGATGAGCTTTCATTTTGCAGTGTGTGGCAGTCCAACACTGAACACCCAAATTGTTGGTGGTATCGATGCTCAAGAAGGAAGTTGGCCTTGGCAGGCCAGTGTGAAGATTTTTGGGACCCATATTTGTGGCGGTTCTCTCATCAACCGAGAATGGGTCATGTCTGCTGCTCACTGCTTCTCCAGGTGGCTCATCTGAACATTTTTCTTCTGCGTTGACCTTCTGACCTTTCACATGCTCTCTGCAGCCAGGATCCCTTCGGATGGGAAATTTCTCTTGGTCGCCAGAACTTGCAAGGAAACAATTTAAACGAAGTGTCTCGAACTGTCGACACAATCATTTTGCATCCATACTTCAACATTTTGAGCTTGGAAAATGACATCGCTCTACTCAAACTCTCTTCACCGATCACATTCACCGATTACATCAGACCTGTGTGTCTGGCGTCCCACAACAGTGTCTTCAACGATGGCACTGATAGCTGGGTCACCGGTTGGGGAGGTGAAGAAGGAGGTAAGGTACCAAACGTTTGGTAAAATCGAATTTTCCAGACTAAAACAATCGAATAAATCTTTGTTTTGTTTAGTTCCCATCCCTTTCCCTGGGACGTTACAAGAAGTGGAGGTCCTCGTTCTGGGAAACAGACAATGTAGCTGTCTAATCGGAGTGGATTTAATCACAGACAATAAAATCTGCGCTGGATTTCCTGAAGGAGGGAAACACACTTGTCTGGTGGGGTACTTATCCTATTATATTATATTTTCAATATTATTATTATTTTCTATCTCCACACCCACAGGGAAACTCAGGAGGTCCAATGGTGAGCAAGCAGGATTTAATCTGGGTTCAATCTGGAATCATCAGTTGTGCTCAGCCAAATAATCCCGGCGTTTATACAAGAGTGTCCCGCTACCAGTTCTGGATTGACTCCCACATTAGTACAGACAAGCCGGGATTTGTAGAATTCAAATCCAGTGGGATGGATACTGACAGCAACTACACTTGTCCTCTACCTTCTTCTAAAACTCCAGAAGCCACCTCAGCAACATCAAGCCCAAAGCTACCAAGTCCTACTGGTAACCGTCTTTTCTATGCTTCAAATGTTCTCTTGATTTGCTATCTGTGTCATTTTGCACTTTTATTGATTTAGATCAAGTGTGCGGCCTTGCACCTTTGAACAATCGTGTGGGTGGAGAACGTGGATTTGTCGCAGGTGGGACTTGGCCTTGGGTCGTGAGTCTTCACAAAAACGGCTCTTACGCTTGTGCCGGAACGCTCATCACTTCTCGATTCATCCTCACTTCTGCCGAGTGTTTCTCTACGTAAGTATTTGATTCAAAATCTTCATCGTATAAGATTTTTTTTAATTCTAAAATTTGCTCCACACAGTTCTTCTCCAACTCCTGGAGACTGGACAGCATATCTGGGACAGAAATTTTTCAACCGCGTGGATGAGTTTGAAACGTCTTCAAGTATTGACAAAATCATATTGAGCAAACTGCCAGGTTCGAACATTGCCGTGCTACGGCTAACAAAAGATGCTAGCTTGAACGATTACCTTCAGCCCGTGTGTTTGGACATCACCGATGATGTCTCCTTCCCTGTTGGAACTCGGTGTTGGACGGCTGGTTGGGGAAAAGCCAACACAGGTGAGGACACAACTATCGTGCATATTTTGCATTCACGAAAAAAAACGTGTTCTCTCTCCAGGTTTTGAGAAATCCGAACATCTAAGAGAACTCAAAACTGTGGTAGTCAGTTGCGGGAGAGCCGCTTCTGATCAGGAGAACATTTGTACTTCCACCTTGGACCTTCAACAGGTGACTTCCTTTCACCCATGTGTGATTTCTTCCCTTCATTGCCCTAATTGTCTTTTTAGGGAGACGATGGCGGCCCGCTGATATGTAAATCCGACTCATCTTGGTTCCAGGCGGCCGTCGTTACAACAGGTACTCGATTACTCGGTGCCGACGTGGAGGTCTTTTCCAAAATGTGGCGTTTTGGAGCATTCTTGAAGGAAATAGTCGGCGACATTCCATCTCCTGCCACTAGGTCCTCAGCAGGTGCTCCACGTTGCTTCTCCTCGTTCCTTTTATTCTTAGTGACTTTGACCTCGGTCTACCTCGAAGCTTGAAACTTTGAATTGCGAAGGAGACCAAAAGTGTATTTTGTCGTAAATGAAAAAAAGAAACGCAGAATTGTATTGTGAATCATTTTAACAATAGCATCAGAATGTAAAAAAAAAAATAGGATGTCATACTAATGCAGGCTTGTTTAAAAAAAAAAAAAAAATAGTGCAAAAAAATGTCATTCTGTATGTTGTCATAAAATTCAATGGAGTGGGCATCACCAATGGGACTATGACATCATCGTTTTGTGCAGCTTCAAATAAAAAGCTGAAACGAACTAAAGTTATTTTGCTACGACTCCGTGAGAGCGGCTCCGTCACTCGTCGGGCCGTCCATATCGGCGCCATCGTTAATCATGTCCTTGTATTTACTCTTGAAAAATCCAACCTATGAATATAAAAATATTGGAATATTATCAGGATGTATTTGTGTGATATATAAATTTGTCCCATGAAATTATATTCTTACCTTATAGAGGATGAGCGAGAGTATCACGAGTATAGCCAGACCTCCTAAAGAACCACCAACAATCGCTATCGTAAAATCCGGTTGGGGATACACCGCCACCTCTGTTTCGATCTGAAATTCCGATTAACATTTCCGTCAACACGTTGGTGTCGTTCCATCTTGATGCGAAAAATTACCTTGAGCACGGGAGGAAGGTTATTAGATGAAGTTGAAAAGAAGATGTACTGATCCTTGTCATACTCCAGACTGGCTGTAGTGGTAAAGATGAACTTGGCCTCGTCGAGTCCGATTTGTTGAATCCACTCTGAAGTCATATTGGCGGATATTCCGTAGCGTTTGCCCTCCAGCCTTCCCATAAAACGATTGCACTTGAACACCCGGCACGTGGCCACCGAGCAATCCTGTAGGACACCCGAGCACATCTCAGCCACATCAATCCCACCAAAACAAAATCTCGGAACTTACCACTATTTTATTATTTCGCATCTGACCGACCAAATCTAAGACATTCGCTCCTTCGTCATGACTGAATTGACAATCTGGAATCTGAAATGAAGACATGTTACGTCAACAAAGACGCTATGCTAATAGTCAAGGCTAACTTTCGAGTGGCTACCTCTAAAGAGCTCAGATTTGCCCAGATGTTCTTTTCACCCAACTTCACGGGAACTCTGACCGCTACCGTGACGTTAAATGCTCGAATGTTGTTGGAAACCTAAAATCAAATCAACAGTGATGCTTCAGTAAAACCAATCAACCTTGAAGACCCCCCCCCACCCCCACCCATTAATGACTTTACCAAAACAGATTGCTGAAGTGATTTCTGCACATCATTCTTTCCATAGGTGAAGTTAATGTAACTTAGAGAACTGGAAAAAAAAAAAAAATCAAATGAGTGGTAAGCTCAATTAATATCTTAGAACTTCTCAAATACAAACCTTTCCATCGTAACAAAAATACTGTACTTGACGCCGATTTCTTTCTTTTTGAAAAGTTGGCTCAAACCCGAGTGTTGCTCGTTCCCACTAAAATAGAAACAAACCTAGAGTTGCACAACCGGTTATAAACTCAGAACGGTTGAAGACGTCTACCTCGTTGCATTTGCCGTGACGAAAATCGTCTTATCCAGTCGGCTGTTGGTTTCGATGCCGTACGAAACCACGAAGACAGCCTGAAAAGTCAGATTTGAGTCTTTGGAACAGGAAGAGATGGAAAAGTGTTAAGCACGGAACCAACCGTTGAGTTACTCCTCAAAATAGGCTTATCGATGGTGCAGTCCGTCTTTCCACGAGATAGGCCAGCTTCACTGTCCAAGGAGCTGCACTCGATTCGCCCCTTTTATGGAGAAAAGATATCAGAAGCTAGCTAGTGAAGACCAAACCTTCTCTGGTTTCATCCCGACCTTCAGGACGGTAAACTTCCTGTAGGAGAACTCTCCTGGGTATGTGAGAAGAACGAGGGTGTTGTAGGAGTTTTCGCCCAGGTTCTCCACGGACACGGTAACGTTCAAGAGCTCATCGATGCCCACTTTGACCTCCGAAGATCTGCTCCACGATGGAGAGAAGTCAACCACGGCGGAAGCCGAACTTGAAATTCTCCATCTTACCCGCTAAAGTTGAAATCCATCTTGAGGTTATCGACGCATTTGTTGTCGAGGCCGCAGTCGATCTCAAAGGCCAACTGTGGAGAACTGTGGTGAGCACGGTGTGAGATCTCGAAAGCTTGCAAGGGAAAGTTGACTGACCGGATGAATCGTGGTCGTTTGGGAAAGTTGGTGAAGACTCGGGCTCAGGTTATCGGCACCGGGTAAACCCTCAAATGCGAATCTGAGCTCGTTCTCAAGAGGATTCAAAGCGTCTTCTGGGCATGGCTTTCAACATTGCGAGATGAGAAGCACGTGAGTCTCGAACAGTTGTCCTTGTTGCCGTCGAGCGACTCACCTCGATGAAGACCTTGACGTTGAAGCATTTTGATACAGCTGATAAATCGAGCTCCACCGTGCCGCTCTTCTCTCGGATTTTCTCTTGGATGTAAGCTCGGTTGTTGGGCACCTTGCGGGTGGCGTCCAGGGTCAACGTGTAGTTAACTCTCGCCCTCGCTGTGACATTTGATAACGTTAGCGTGATTCGAGTCGCTGGATGACGAGTTGAGAGTCAAGCACCTCTTTGTACGTTTGAGTATTTTTTCATCAGAAAGCAGACATTGGCCATGAACTCCTTTGGATTGTCGCAGTCGTTTTGTTTGGTCGAGATTTGTTTCGGGTCGTAGGTCAGCGTGCTCTCGATCGTGACGATGGGTTTGGATCTGGAAGCACACGCATGAATCGTCTTTTGATTTGTGTTTCGATGGAGAATCTCTTACCTGAGTAAGATGACTTTTCCTTTTGAGCCTACTGCAAAGTCAGGCAGGTTGTCCCCGCTGAGGTCCGCGGATGACTGACTGATGGACATGCCGAAGAACCTGAGTCCCGACTCCAATTTCGAGCCAGCGATCCTCTACACGAACGAATCTTTATTTATGAATCGTTCAGAGGATTTTCGGTATAGACCGGGAGTCCCTCGGGATTCACCTGTGAGATCGTATCCGAGATCATCGTTCGCTCGCCGTGAAATATGTAGACGCAGCCGTGTCCGTCGTCCTCCAACGGCGCCCCGACCGCCAAGTCATTGAGTCTATCCGAGTTGATGTCAGGCAGGACGGCAAGGGAAGCACCAAAGCGCCCTCTAGGGGATCGCTCTCCTCTGAGGACCACCGGAGAGTCGAATCGACATTCGACTCTCTGTACGTGAAAATGAGTCAGTCTTGATAGGATTGATTTTCAAGGGAAAGAAAAAAAATCTTACCGAACCAGTCAGGGTGCAAACGTAAACTCTCCCTTCTCTGTCCTCTTCCACAAACATCGGAGCAGATATGAGGACGATGTCTGTGTTTCTGTCCCGATTCACATCCATGGCGCAGACCACAGCCCCAAAATATTCACCAATCTGATACTGCAGCAACGAAAACATTAGCAGAGTATAAATCTATCGATTTTGTTTTCTTTCAAATGAATCGGGCTGAATTTTAAAAAGCATACCTCCCATCGGAAGGGATCTACTGTTTGTTCAAGGCCATTTTGGGAAAATACCATCACAACACCTCGGTGTTTATATCTTGGAGCACCGGCGACCGTCAACGTTACGTCGCCTCTTTGGGCAACCGTAATGGAATAACCTGAAATTGGAAGTTGTGCAATGTAGCTTCTTCTCCAGCAGATGGTGCTGTTTGTCTCTTTTGTCCCAATAACTCTAATAGTTCATAGAGATTCAATTCAAATGTTCATACCCAGATAGCTATCCGGATCAAGGTTCGTTGGGAAATAGGAACGTCCTCCTGAGCGTGTATATGTTTGGAAGCCTCCTCTCCATTGGTTTGCCCCAACAGCCGCTATGTGCACTTCCTGATTTGACTACATTAATAGAAGAAACAGGATTTGAAACCATAAAATAATGTTTTGCAAGCGTCCAGTGTTTTGGTACCCTTGGCACGTAGGCAGCACTGAATCCCCGCTGAGCCATCTCCATTTTGAGGCTCTCACCGCTCGATTGAGATCCTGCCATAAAAACAGAAACCATTTCAAATGGATTTCTAGCTTGCAGAAGTTCCATCGGTACCTTCAATCGCAAAGATGCTGTCCTGCAAAGTCTGCCGGATTGCTTCAAGCGCCATGAAGTTCTCCACTCGAAACACATGGCTCGTTGTTGGGACAGACGCGATGGTGTTCAGCTCGTTTTTAGCGTTTTGGTCGTCAAATGCATCGCCCACCTTATGGAAATGTTGACATTTATGAACGTGACCCTCAAGTAGTCGTGTGGAATACAACTCACCCCAATAGCAAATCGAACTATTTGTTTTGTTTCGGCGGCAGCTACTACTGTCCCGAAGTTTCCACTGTCATGAGATCGCCCATCTGTGATGACAATTAGAATCTTCTTCACGTTGGGCCTGGAACCTCTGCTCGCCACAAATACCTCGTTCCTGTACCAAAACAAAGCACTTGTCAATCAAGATTCAGATATACAGAAGCATGAAGAAGATGGATGGATGGATGGATGGATGGATGGATGGATGGATGGATGGATGGATGGATGGATGGATGGATGGATGGATGGATGGATGGATGGATGGATGGATGGATGGATGGATGGATGGATGGATGGATGGATGGATGGATGGATGGATGGATGGATGGATGGATGGATGGATGGATGGATGGATGGATGGATGGATGGATATAACTTTGGAGGGGGAAAAAAAATCTTACACAATTTTGGTGATGCCTTTGGCTGTGTATGTCGAGGAGCGTTTCTGCTGTATTCCATTTATGTCATTTCTCCAGTTGTTAATGTTGAAGGTATTAAAATAATTATGGATGGTGACGTCCTGAGAGTATTGGACTACGGCAAACTTGGGAAGGTACAAAAGTAATTATAAATATAGAACATATATAGTATTATATATATAATATATAAATAAATACAATAAATGTACAATATAATACAAAAAATAAAATATAATATGAATATAAAATACATATTAAAATACATCCTCAAAATAGCTTTACAGTCGCTCACCTGGGAATCTCTGTCCAAAAAGGAGTTGATGAGATTAATTACAAAATTCTTCATTATTGCAAAATCTTGCGCGGACACACTTCCCGAGCCATCCAGCAGAAATGCAATGTCTGCTCGACTTGGGCACCCTTCTCAAGAAACAAAAGATGAGTTGTTTTTATCTCACTCGCTGAAGGACTTCCTAATGTTTTGTCTAGTTCAAATGCCTAATTAAGGTCCTCAAAATATTTACCCTGATTTGAATGGGAGAGGCTGCGTATCCCGCCTCTCTAACACCATCTTGTGGCTGTAATTTAATTTGCAAGAAACCACCGCACCAGAGGAAAAACAACCGATCGGCTATAACTTTGGCTTCAGGAGCTTAGCTGGAATTACTCTACAATGGAATATCTCCATCCAGAAAAAAGAAACAAGTGGGCTATTGCACTAGTGAGGTAAGTAGTAATATAAATAATATATTATCTCAAATGTATTGAATTGCTAAAATACTTTCGTGTTGTTTAAAGTCATGTATAGCCCTCCTTGAGTTGATGTCATAAACATTCATGGCTTAGAAACGGACTCGCAAAGATAAAGATCAAACACGGGTAAGGTTGACCTGGTGATGCCGTAAGTTGTGGTATCATGAGCTAGCATTAGCATCTTTGATACATGACTTGATTATTTTCATCGAATCTCATCGAGACTGTCATCTTTTCTAGGAACAAGAGGAGGACCTGATTAAATTCACCATACCAGCAAAGAGAAACTAATCGATTTCTAGCAGCTGGGCGGATTCGAAAGCGACACGGAATTATCTCGACAGGTACATTTTTGATTTTGTAATCAAAATTAAGATGATTCTAAGTAAAAAAAAAAAATGAAGCACCGTCAAGAGACGAAGGTATTGGAGGTTTGACGTCATTAGAGGACTCAATCTGGAAGCACATCCCGTTGTACATGGTGATGCTTCCACAATCTTTCGGGATGGTTGGACCACACGCCTGGCAGGGAACAACCAGTTCAGTGGCGTGATTAGTAAGAAGGTCACTGATGTGAAAAATCACCATCACTCACCATGGTGGCTTCTGTGGTTGGATTAAATACCATCGTCAAACCAAGAGACATGTTGACGGCAAAAGAGGGCACTGTGAGGAACACGAGACAAACGTGAAGCTTTTTTTCCCCCTCAGGCAGAAAAAAAAAAACAGGTAGTAACTAATTCTCTCAGTCAATGCGATTGTTCACAAGTGTGTTCCTTTGCTAACCAAAAAAGGAGAACCTATCGAAGCACATGCCGCTCACCTGGAACTTGCAGCTCATTGCAAGAATCTCTGGAACATCTAAAAATTTTTCCTCTTCTGTCTGAATACTGAACGAGGGGTGCGCTGACCAGCAAGCTGTTCAAATCGAATCGGACAAATATGGTAATAAAATTCACATTTCAATTCAATATTTTCACTCACTCATATTGTCTTTGCACGATCTGGTATCCAAAACCATCTGCAGAGTTTGATAAGGTCTTCCAAGGCACAGGGTCAATATTGAAGCTAATTGTAGTTTTGAACACTGAGGAGAGGGGAAAACAAAAAGTGGTCGTTCGTTTGTTCGTTGAGTTAACGCGCCGTTCATCTTACCTGTTATAAAAAGTGTTGTCCAAGTGAGCCAGTCCATCGTGCGACTGCACCCGAACGCTTCAAGTGCTGCAAGGCAACAAACAGGAAGTGTCGAAGCTGAAAATTGACAGAACTGCCAAGGCGGCAGCTAAAAGGGGTAGTGTGTGAAACTCGAACGTTAGATAACTTTATTATCTCATTTTGATTTTTTTTTTAACACAGCATTTGATTTTTCTGCAACAATACTGTTAAAAGATTCAAACTGACTCCCTCGTTTGATTCATCACAAAATATACCAAAATAACTGGATTTTTTTTTTTTCTCCTTTTGCTTTTACTTCCCCCGCACTGTCTCATCCTTTATGAGCAAGTTCCACATTGCAGCAGACATTTGTGCAATATCCCCCTTTTTACATTCACATCACTTAGTCAGACATTTAAAACTGTTTTTTGGCCAGTGACGCACGAGCCAATGTGTTTTTTGTATTTCGCAACAATGTAGCAGAAGGTGTTAAAATGCAAAAGGACAATTTAGCAGATGATTGAGTGAGAAACCACAAACAGGATCAGGAAGTCAGATTATAAAAATGAGTTGCACATTTATCATTTTCCCACCCTTAAGTTCAAAAGTGACACCAAAAAAAAAAAAAATTCCCCATGCCCACGTGCAAGTTTCTGCTCCACGACTAACCGCACCGGCACATACGTGACCTTTACAGCGCGAGCCAGCCTACCGACCGAGAAAGGACGACAGGGAAAGGTCAGCGAAAGGTCAAGGATCAGCTCGCTCTGCCTTTACTGCAAGCGGGTTGGATTACGCACGGAGCGTTCGGTATCGCGTATATAACGTTATCGCTTTTATAAATGCCGTGGTGCTTCTCTCCTCTCTCCACCAAATCAGTTTAGAAAAGTATTCAAAGTAACATCTTTGGATCAATTAAAAACTCCGATATGTTTGTGACATCATCAATTTTATTCCATTTTTTTGACGTACTGTATTTTTTAATATTTTAGTGCATTTTTGTGGGTCCCTTGGACCCACCAAAAAATGTTATTCCAAATCCCACTGGCTTCCTCCCTCATGCAGATTCTCACACAGTTTTGCACGCACTTAGACCATTTGCCCTTTCGCTGGCCACCAGCCATCGCACCACTCCGGCCCGAGACGCGCTGAATGTCACGAGTCCTCTCCAGTTGCGTCCTGTTCTATTTATAGCCGAGCAGCTGAAATGTGAAGGGTCACAATGGGAGGATAAATACAAGGGCCGCTCGGTCCAGAGGGTGTCGCAGACGAAGGCCACTTCTCTACCTCCCTCTTTCTTCTCCCAGCTCTCTTTTTGATCTCAAAGGTAAAAAAGTTTTTTATTTTAAAGCATGGCGTGCAATGTACATTTTAATTCCACTAACTTAGCTAAAATATCAAACATGTATTTTAATTCTTTTTCCCTGTCGGCATCTCTCACATATGTGTTTTTATAAACAGGCGACAAATTATTTATATAATTGACTGTTCAACTAGTGTGATTGCCTACAAAATAATATTTAGCAAATCTTTGGGAAGTTCTTATGAGGTGTTAACCCAACTCACAAAGCACTTATTGTTGCGACCGTTACTGGACATGACTTGCATGGTGTCTTATCTCACACCTTGCTGAGAAGTTAGACCGCATGCATTGCTGGGCTGTGTATATTTAGTTCAGTTTCAAGTTCTCAGGGGTGGGGGGGTGAAGGTCACAGATAAGAGGGGGAAACATGGAATAGGTCAGGGACGCATGTGTGGAAGGGGGTGAAGAACCAGGCAGCCATTTGCTGGTCTACCACCAAACATTTGACCACCTCTTTGTTTTATCTCCACAAGCAGAGTCAAGATGCCTCACGCATACCCCTTCCTCACTCCTGAGCAGAAGAAGGAGCTCAGTGACATCGCTCACAGGATCGTCGCTCCCGGCAAGGGAATCCTCGCCGCCGACGAGTCTACCGGTAAGGATAGCTGTCGGTGTCCCGATACTTTTGTCTAGCTGATCCTCACTCGTCTTGTCCACCACTCCAGGCAGCGTTGCCAAGCGCTTCCAGAGCATCAATGCTGAGAACACTGAGGAGAACAGGAGGCTGTACCGCCAGCTCCTCTTCACCGCCGATGAGCGTGTCACCCCATGCATCGGTGGCGTCATCCTCTTCCACGAGACCATGTACCAGAAGACCGACGGTGGCAAGGTCTTCACCCAGCACCTCAAAGACAGAGGCATGGTGGTGGGCATCAAGGTCGACAAAGGCGTGGTCCCTCTCGCCGGAACCAACGGCGAGACCACCACTCAGGGTGAGCTTTTTCGTCTTTTCAAGCAGCGTGTGAAAAATGGCGAGATCGTTGACTGAAGCTTGGTGTTTGCTCCAGGTCTCGATGGACTGTATGAGCGCTGCGCCCAGTACAAAAAGGATGGCGCCGACTTCGCCAAATGGCGTTGCGTGCTGAAGATCACCCCCACCACTCCCTCAAGACTGGCCATCATTGAGAACGCCAACGTTCTGGCCCGCTATGCCAGCATCTGCCAGATGGTAGGACAGGGAGGGTCCGTATCTGGTGACATCTCCCGAGGCGCTTCCTAACGCTCTCCTGCATTCCTCAGCACGGCATCGTGCCCATCGTGGAGCCCGAGATTCTCCCCGATGGCGACCATGACCTGAAGCGCTGCCAGTACGTCACCGAGAAGGTCCTGGCTGCCGTTTACAAGGCTCTGTCTGACCACCACGTCTACCTGGAGGGCACTCTGCTCAAGCCCAACATGGTTACCGCCGGCCACTCCTGCTCCATGAAGTACAGCAACCAGGAGATCGCCATGGCGACCGTCACCGCCCTCCGCCGCACCGTGCCCCCCGCCGTCCCCGGTGCGTCCATGTTCTAAACCGGCGCTTTACCGTTCTCATTTGTTTCTCATTCACATTTGTGCTCTTTTCCCGCTTAGGCATCACCTTCTTGTCCGGCGGTCAAAGCGAGGAGGAGGCCTCGGTCAACCTGAACGCCATGAACCAGTGCCCCCTGCACAGACCTTGGGCCCTGACCTTCTCCTACGGACGTGCCCTGCAGGCATCAGCCCTCAAGGCCTGGGGCGGCAAAAAGGAAAACGGAAAGGCATGCCAGGAGGAGTTCATCAAGAGAGCTCTGGTGAGTTTGACAGACTCAAAATAAATTTAGTAAGAGTACTCACTTTTATTTATTTTCCTCTCGCAGGCCAACAGCCAGGCGTGCCAGGGAAAATATGCTTCCTCTGGATCCAGCGCCGCCGGCGGAGAATCCCTCTTTGTGGCCAATCACGCTTATTAAACAAGCACGTTGGCCCACTCACGCCGACTACGCCCGTCGCTTGATTGTGTTTGTCGTTTCTCGGTTTAAACGTGAGCAGGGGGGGGGGGGGGGTAACCTCCTCACAACCGGAAGATTTGCCTCCATTCCCTTGACCTTTACGCCCAGTCGCACCTTCTCTCAGGTGAATATTCCCACACTGTTTTTACACAAATTGTATTTCATTGGATCGATTCCATCAAGCACAGTGATAGAATTTATACTGGTTCAGTGGAATAAAGAGTTTACCCTTCTATGTGGTTTCCTTACTAAATAAATACACACTAGTAAGATGATCCGAGTCGTGTGGTTATCAAACTCCGTTTATTTGTGAGTCAGGTGGTATGCACAGATTAGAGGGGCGAGCCAGTGCGCGTGCGCAAGAGCACCCTCCACTGCCGTAGAACGTATTGATATCAAGTCGTTACGACACTGCTGCAAAAGCCTATAGTGTATACTTTCGATTAATTACTTATTTCAAGATGGTTCATTAAATCTAACATGGAAAAGTTTGAATGTGATTCAGAAAGATTTTTTTAAATTATTTTTTAAATGAACATTTCCATTTTATGTCTTAGGAGTTAGTTACAAAAGATGAATGCCCAGCAAGAAGAACATGATGACGGAAAGACCCGGAAGCGTCGCTGCGTTTTCCGTAGGGGTATCCGTACTTAACGGACACACGAAGCTGTTGTCTGGATCGACACCCGTCGAGGTAAAAGTGGCAAAGCTAATGTTAGCTGTTCCCACTTGCGTCGTAATCCAGTCTTGGTAAAAAGACACGCGGGTAAAGGCTTCGGGAATCCCGATGGCGCAGGGTATGCCGAAACTGGCGAGGCCGGCCTGGATCCACGCTGAGCCTTGCTTACACTGCACGGGTCCGCCCGAATCTCCCTGAAAACACATTTTGAAAACCGAGCTAAGAATATTGACGTCAGATATGAAGGAAGTAAAACCGTGCTGTTATATAATAAGAGAAAAAACCTGGCATATTCCTCTGCCCTCCTCCCCTGCGCATATCGTATTGTTGGCGATGACGGCGTTTTCCACCAAGCTGTAGATGCAGCTGCATTGCTTGTTTCCAATGATCGGGATTTCAACTTCTTGCAGTCTCTCAAAGCCCACATTTGGCTCTGCGGAAGAAGGGAAGTTAATCCCACCATTGTTTTGAAGTATTCTGCTCCACTGTTTCGTTCTGCCTTGTTTATTTTGTGTGTACTCCCACTGCTAACCACTAGATGGCGCCAAGTTATTTAAAAACAACCGGTGCAGCGAGCATTTCAGCCCAGGCTGGATTTTGCGGAAGATCACCGCCACATACTTTTTACGCCTACTGTAATTTGATTTTCTAATGTTCCTGTTCCTGCGTGACTGACGATAACACTCACCATCAGCTCCGAGTCTGCCCCATCCGGTCCCCCAGCACCTGGTCCCGTTGTTGAACTGGCTGGAGTTACTTGCCATGCAAATGGGTCTGATGTAGTCTGTGTAAGTGATGGGGCTGCTCAGCCTCATGAGCGCGATGTCGTTTTGAAAGGTGGTCTCGTTGTAGTCGGGATGAATGATGATCCGGGCCAAAGTGCGGTTGACCTCGTTAGCATTTGTGGTACTTTGATTCAGTTTTCCGAAGAACAGCAGCCAACTGTCAACGACAGTGCTTCATTTGGGAAAAGACAAAAATACTATTAAGTTTTTCCATGTTCAATTTTCCGGTTTCCGTGAAAGATAAAATGATGTCACACTTTAAGCACAATTGAAGAAATTAAATCTCAATGAGCCACATCCGGGAGTTACTAAACAATTAACTATTTATAGAAATGCTTGAATCAGAGTTTTGACAAAGCGGCCTTACGTCGGAATGCAGTGAGCTGCCGTGAGCACCCACTCTTCGCTGATCACGCTTCCGCCACATATGTGAGAGCCGAACAAATGCAAGCTGACTTGCCAGGGCCACATGCCCTCTGAGGCATTTTCACCTCCGACGATTCTTGGGTTGAGCGGTGCGATTCCGCATTCTGCGGTGGACCAAAGCGAACTTAATTAGTATCGGCGTTATGCTAATGAAGCATATTGATGAACTTACCCTGAGCGTTTGAGGCACCTGTAGGAAGGAGATAAAATTGGACAAAAAAAAATCAAGCTGGTGAATGTAAATAAGGAAAGTAGTAAAATATCATCAGAATTGAGTAATTTGACCACAGTTTGATCCTCCGGGCAAATCTAATGTGTACTTTATCTCTGTCAATGTTTTTTTAAAAAAAAAATATATATATACGGGATAGCATGAATATATTTAACTAAGTGGTAGAAAATGTATGGATAAAGATGTTAATGATAAATTTGTTTTCATTTCAGCAGCTAAATGAAAAGTCATTTGTTTGTGTGTGTCCTCACCTAGAACTGTGAGTAGTATCCCCAAAAGGAGAGCCCACGTTGTCCGCAGCATTTTGCTCAAGTGTACAGGCAGTCTTGATGGTTTTCATTTTACTCGTCGCCATCCATCTATTTATATAACACGGTGACCACACCTCTGAAACCAGTTTTTGTCACGCTTGACACAATCATTATACCTGCCACAATGTCGTCTTATCTTGAGTGACCGGATTAGGAGCCTGAAAAATGGAATGTTCTCCTTCTGGTTGTTATAATTTTTATGTGCACAACATCTGATTTGAACTTTGACCCTGGTGGTCGGATTTTCTCATGAAGTTTCCTGGTGTGGCTTAAGGAATTGTTTTTGTTATTAGCAGATATGACAAAGGTATTCGCACGAATCAAAAAGTCGACTTTGATATTGTGCAACTTTATCGTCGACTCATCGTGGCTTTGCGGCCTCCGCGTTTACCGATGGATTCAGATTTTTAGAAGACGCATAAAAAGGTGACAGTATCACTATTTCCGCTTTGATAGTTTCGTTTTCCAGGCAGCGTCATATAAAAATTCAATCATTTAAATGCCGCTTTTATTCAATGTGTACACAGGGCGGATAAATGCAAGGCAACAAAGTAATGGTGTTCCAGTTCTTTTGAATTCAGATAATAGCATTTGTTAGCTTAGCTATTGTTGACTGGAATCTCCCAATCCGATTTGTCCTCCTTTAAGGTCGACATTTCTGGAAATTATTAAACATTGTTAGAACTTTTTTGATGATGTCTATATAAATCACGATCACGCCGTCGTTTTTAATCCTCAAAAAAGTTTGAGAAATAGTCCCAGGGAGCATTTAGGGCCAGCAGAGGGCAGTGTTGCATGATGACCCGGGTCAGGATTTCACTTTGTTTGGCCCCACATGGACCCGTAGTATTGGTTCTACAATCTATTATTAAGTTTTAGCGTCCTGTCAGTCACGCTAATCCTTGCTCATGATCCTCAATGAGGAAGTGAGCCCAAAAAAATGTCAATCAAGTTGCAAATCCGGTCACAATATTAGATACACCTGCATCAAGGTGTGGACGAGACTCTAAACACAATCATTTCCGCTCCATTCACTTCTCTGCATGTTAACTCCAGCATTCAACCTGAAGAAAGGAACAAGAGTGTCAGAAAAAGAAAGAAGAGAAAACAAGAGATTGGGCCGACGCCTGGCATGTGATCGGCTCTTAAGATAACAAAGGCAAACAGGTTAATAATACGCAAGGGCCACTTGAAAGTGAACTGAGAACATAATTAGTGGTTTGTAGTTTCGCGTGACAGTTTTTGGCATGATGTTTATTTTACACGTCATGTGACATTGTTCTTTTGGCTAAGAACACACCACAGGAGTAATGTTATTATCCTTAAGGCGGGGGTGTGTTATATTTTGTTCAAGATGTCCGTCGTTGAGCAAAAAAACAAAGATGTGGAGTAATAGTCGGTTCTTTATTTGCAAGATCTTGGATTGTCAGTACAAGTGTACTTCAGCAGATGAGTATAACAACTCATAGTTCGGGTTATAATGCTTTTATAGTGTCCATAAGAAGGAAGAAGGAGAAAAAAGGGAGGAGAAAATGAGGGAAAAACATATTCTCATAAGGCAGGCTTCGGGGTGGCGTACTTCTTTTGTCCACAGGGGGCAACCGCGAGCATCATTCTGAGTTGGTTTTTCTGCATGTGGGTCAAATCAATCGGTAAAACGATGACTTTTTATCACCTGAATGTTTTCTATCAATGTGTCATGAAGTTAAAGAGCTTTGCCTTATGTGTAATGGAAAAGTTACCAAGTGTTCTGTGTCAGTGTTCTGATTAAACAATTGTGTATAAATTATTAGGAGTATTTACACATTGATTGACATGATGAAATATACAAATTGATAGGAATATGTACACATTGATTGACATGATGAGTATAAAAGTAGAAAAAATAAATAAGTTTATGTGTCTAAAATAACAAAAATATGTTGTTGCTCTCTCTTCAGGTGTCAAACTCATTTTTTTGCGGTCATAGCTTCTTTCGGATGAGATGAGTAAAAACTGGTCAAATATTAAAAAAAAAAAAAGATATTAAAAGTGAAGACAATTTGCAATTCTAGTAATGACAATTTGATGCCACGTAAAATGATGTGGTAGGTCATATCGGGCCTTGAGTTTGACACCTGTGCCCTACGGAAATAACTAGTACGGGAATGATTCAAAGCAAAAGAGATTTTTTTTTTTTTTTTAAAAACACGCGATACAAAGAACTTGCAGTCTCGCAAGAGTGTTTGCCCACATAAGCTCAGCGGGATTACGTTTTGTTCACAGCAACACTGCACCAATGTAAAGTAGGTCCAAAACCTTGGCCGAAGGCCACTTTGAATTTCAAGTGAGCGCTTTCTGCACTTGACTTGTCCCTTCCCGTCTCCCTTCTTTTTCGCACTAGGGGATGTCGACACATATCTCAGGCCTTCTTTTTGGGTACCCAAGAGGGGAGGGGGGGGGCTATATTTCTTATTTCTCATGTAGCGGGTCCGGCCCCACCCCCTGTCACCTAACAGCTCTATATAAGACAGCGAGAGGACCCAATGATAAGAAGCCGTTCCAAGACAAGCCTGGCCATGCAGTTTAAAGTCCTCGTCTATGTGGTCTTGTTGCACCTCATAAACAACGGTGAGTATTGTGCCCTCGCACAGAGGCCGCTTTGTTGTTGCTTTTTTTTTTTTTGTGTGTGGCACTGGATTCAGGTTCAGGTGCCAACTCTCTTAGCAGTTTTTTTTTTATTGGCTATAATTATAATGATGTCCTGATCAGGTTTCACTTGCAGTTGGAAGCCAGCATCACGATTGGATTGTTTTGGACGATTGATTGGGTTGGTCTTTGTTGCGCTTGATGTCTTGTCAGTCTCGAAACGGTTAAATGAGGAACAAAATATCCATTACTGACATTTAATGGAGTGAATATCATGCGAGTTCATACAAGACTTTTATTCGTGTATTCAGAACCATGTTCAATTCCACTCATAATATCAAAATGTAAGGTTCAAAATGTTTTTTTCAGATGTGGGTGTGCCTAATAATTACAAAGGATAAAGAACTTTTGCATATTGTTTATTGTTGTCTTCATGTGTTGCTGCACCGAACGTGTTTTCCATTGTGACCGATGCTAATCATTAGCCCGTTGGTGGCGTTTTGCATTGTTTATTAGCATGAAGCTAAATGGATTGAACAGCTCGGAGTAAAAAAAAAAACTCTCGACATTGCACAAGGTAACACTGTACAGTTTATTATACTGATATGGCTTCACTTGAATATAATTATCCCTGCATCAGGAAATAGATTTGTTTCATGAGTCATCAAAAACTCACACTGATTGTCGCGTTAAATATTTGTCGGCAAGCACGGGCTATTATGAAAATGTCATTTGTCAGCTGTCACTTGCTTGTTATTGGCAAACAATTAGCTCACGGGAGGTAGAAACTTTTCCATTGCAGGCTTTTATGTTTGCCGACAAGTATTTATTGTGCTGGTTACTAATTAAGCTCATCGCTGCCAAGAGTTGACTGAACGGCTTTTTATTCACTCAAGAATGAGCAAAGCCAGGATCGAAAGAAAAATCTTGGAGATTCGAGGAAATTGGGGTGTTGGACTAAAATGCCCTCTTGAAATGTTTATTTATTTTTTTGCATTCAGGTTTTTCTTCCTTATATTTACGTTTTTTTGTCTTTGAGCAGTGTCCTCTGCTGACATCCAAGCCGAAGCGAATACAAATGCCAGCCTCCCTTGCAACGTGACCCTGAAGTTGGACAAAGTGGATGAAGCTTTGATAGAAGTCAACTGGGTTCGTAACGGCTCAGGTGTGGCTTCTTTCAAGAACGCCACGGCGTGGATTGACGACAACTTCTTTTGGACCCCGGGCCGTTTCCTCGGCGGAGACTTTTCAGTGAGCGTCCTGCGTGTCGGCCTGAGCCTGCAGGGCGTGTATGAATGCACGGTCCGCTATAACTCCACCAAGATGGACTCATGCACGGTTACACTCAGCGTCTTTGGTATGTTGGTGGCATTTTTTATTCGATAGATGAGAAGAAAAGTGGTCAGGGAGTGTCGTGAAGGAGTTGCAGGAATTGCTGGCGAGTAATGGCTGATTACAATACAAATGAGTCAAACCATAACCGAGATGTGACAAATTTTTTCTGCTAGCTCCCCCATCTGTGTCAGTGCCTCCTCACCAGTGGCTGGCGTTGGAGGCAGAAGGCCAACTGGAATGCCACGCAGATGGCTTCTACCCTCCACCTGTAACGTTCACCTGGACCAGAGATGGCCAAGTCATTCAGCCCGCCGAGCAGCTCGACGGTGAGAAGACCCAAGATGGCTTCTACAGAGCTGTTGCCAACCTCACCTACTACCCAACTCGATGGGACCAGAACACGACTTTCGGCTGTAAAGTGAGCCACAATGGTGTCGACCAAGAGCTCCATTTTCTTCTCAACATCACTTGTGAGTGCATTCGAAATTAGTTTGATCGGATTTTACACGAAAGGTATTTTTTTAACAATTCAAGATAAGGCATAAGTCACTATAGGGAATTTTTTTTTTTTTTTAAAAGAATGAACTTATAGGAACAGGCTGTACCACTTTTTTACATAAGCCACAAATTCCGATTCGTACTCTATACACAGAAGGTTAGACAAGGTCGCTGTTATGATTCTAACCAGGTGTGAGTGTTTTTCTTGCTTTCCATTGTTGTTTTCATTTCACACCTCTCACGGGAAATACCGATCATACTTGACGCAAACGCTGGAGCCATACATATATTTATATTATAAAAGCCAGCATGACCAGTACGGCCACTTTCGAGCGCCTTGTCGTTGCCCCAACAGCTTTAAGCAGCCTCCAACTATTTGACAGTTGAAGTGTACCTCGAGTATTTAATTTCTTTTAATTCCCCTCACTGATGACTTAATTTGTGCCCCCCACTCAGACTCCCCCACCATAAGACTCTCAGCAGTCCCCTCGCCTTCCTCCAGCAGTCCTCTAACCCTCTCCTGCAACATGGAGAGCTTCTACCCGGAGGAGATGTCCGTCTCCTGGTTACAAAACGGCACAGTCCTCCCCGATCCACCTGACACCGAGCAGAATCCGGATGGGACCTTCAGAACCACCCGCTACTTCACGCTGAGCCAAGAGCAGCGGTGGAGGGGGGGGGAAGTGGAATGCGCCGTCAATCAGCCCGGAGTGATGAATTCGGCCCGGGCTGCAGCATACCTGGAAGAACTGGATCCTCAAGGTTGGGTTTACAGAATAGTAAACACCTTGATGGGCGGGGGTGGGGGTTGGGGGGGGCACATATGATTCTTCACATGGTTCTTTTGCATAGCCTGGAGATTTTCAAACAAAACATTCTTTATGCAGTCATATTTGCAAGTCACTCACAACCGCAATGGACTGATCTTATCATCAAATCGTAGTTTTATCACTTGACACCTGAAGCACTGTGACAATTTTTCTTTCTCTTCTTCTTTAGATAAGGAACCAGTGCTCACGAAGTCCGCGAAGGCATCCGTGGCATTGATGTGTATCTCCCTGGTGCTTGTCTTCCTCTTGTGCTTTGGCTTTTCTTGGAGGCGAAGAGATGGTGAGGCAGGCCTCGATCACTGGCTATGTCATAGATCATGTCCATGAAATGTTTCCTCAACCGTCACGTCTCCCATTTCAGAGAAGCAAAAGTCGCTTGCCGTGTCGGGCATCATCCTCCCCCCTCGCATCATCGTGGGTCAAAAGGGCAGGGTGAGCGTAAGCATCGAAGGCAGGAGGGTGGAGCGGGTCCAGACCACCTGGTTCCTCAACGACACGCCGATCTCCGACACCTCCCTCACAGGTAGCAAAGTCACACCAGGAGAACTGAGAACAACATTCATTGACCATCATATGCTCTCTTGCTATCCACCTCCATTCTGCTAACAACAGTCGGGAGCTCCAAAGCAAACTTTAACTGCCTCTATAACCCCCTAACGACCATCCATCTTCCCTACGGCCTAACTCTCACTTCCCCAGCGCCGGAGAAAGGTCCTCTGCTGCCCTCTAGAGGAGAAACGGGTTACTACAAGTTGCATTCCCAAGGCCCGCTGTACTCAACAGCGAGTGGAGTCCAGCAGCTCGTCTCGTCGCTGACCTTCATCCCGCAGATCTCCATCCACAAGGGAGCCGTGTTTAAGTGTCAGGTGGCCTACGCGGGCAAAGACAAAATTGTGATGGAGAGAGTCTCCGAGAGGTTCACCGTTCTATGTAAGGAGTTTCTTCATGAGCGAAGCAAATAGAGTCCACTCCCAATCTTTTTTTTTATTTCAGCTGCACCAGAGGTTTCCGAAATCCAGCTGGCAGAAACACGAAACAACCCGGGTGAGGCAGACGTTAAACAAAATGGATTCATTAGAGTCAAGCAACTGATTTTTCTTTTGCAGGGGTCGTCAGCATGACCGTGCGAGCGTCCCACTTTCACCCGGACGTCATCACCTTTCGTTGGTTCTGCCAGGGGGGAGAGCTGAGCCCGGTGGCTTCAAAAGCCTCAACCTCCCCTCGACCCAATTCCGAGGGCTTCTTTACGGCCTCCAGTCAGTGCAAACTGCCGCGAGCTGAGATGGAGCAGGGAGGAACTAGAGTGTGGGTCAGCGTCCATCACATCGCCCTCAAGCAGCCGGTCACTCGGGAGACCAGAGGTCAGAGAGGTCACCCTGTATGCTGTTGAGTGTAAATACGAACACATCCCGATTTATTTTGAGCAGGATTCATCAAGCAGCCACGCGTGTCCGACATCTCGTCCGCCTCCTCGGCACCGGACCAGATGCTGACCCTGGGGTGCGAGATCACCGATTTCTACCCGCCCGACGTTACGGTCACGTGGTTGAAGGTGAGAGGGGGCGAGCAAGACGACAGCGAGGACGAGGTGCTGGAGGGCTCGGAGATGTGGGGCCCCGTGGAGATTCAGCCCAGACTCTACAGGACCACGGCTACTTTGAGGACCGCCAACAACCGTGAGAAACGACAGCGAGGGGGAGGGATTAAATGCCGAGTCGAGCACATTTCCCTACAAGAACCCGTTGAGAGGCTTTGGAGAAATGTTGACATTGGTGAGAATGAATCACACGCTCTTTTCTTTTCCTTTGTACTTTTATTTATTCAAGGAGGGCCCATGATGTTCTCATTACCAGCAACTCGACACAATACAGAGTGTGGACATGAAGTCGAATTACAAAACCAACAATTTCAAAAAGTATATTCCGATTATACGGAGCAGTAAAAGATTATTCTATTTTATATATATTTTTTTTATCCTGAGGCTTACATTTTTGAATAGAGTCATGCGATTATAGCCTAGAAAAATGACAGTGGTCTTAAAATAGACCCTTGTGGCACACCTACACAGATTTTGATCAGGAGGTCCCTCTCGAACCTTTTTCCACTACAAAGATTGACTTTAGCATTTTGTGTCTCATGCTCAGTTGCTCCCAGCATCCCTTCATCCATTTCGGTATGTTGGAGCAGCGAGGGAGTGGGCGTATTCTCTCTCCTGTTGAAAGGGGGTCACCCCAAGGTCAAGTTACTGTGGACGGCCGGCGGGACCACCCTCTCACCGCTCGAGTCTAATGAGACGGAGGAGATCGGTGATGACGGGCAAAGGGAGCTGAAAAGTGTGTGCGCCCTCGAGAGGTCCACACAAGTGCCCGGGCAAAGTGACAAATGGAGGAAAATAAGTAATTATTTTTTCATCTATCCGATTAAATATGAGTTCAGTACTGTGATACCTTGATGTTCCCATTCCAGAAACCAAAGCAGCTGTCACATACCCGGACACCGACGGGATAGCGTACATCGACGAGAAAGCGGACGGGGAGAACAATAACAACGAGGAAAAATACGAAGAAACCAAGTCGTCAGATGGAGAGGAGGCCACCGATGATGATGATGATGATGAAAGAGAGGAAGACTCGGCAGCGTTACACATCAATAGAGTTAATTTGACGGACGGGAGCAAAGGAGGCGAGAGAGCTCGGTTGAGAGTTATTGTGGAGCTCACTCACCCCGCACTCAAAATTCCCGTTTACAGAAGCTGGACAGGTAAGACAACTCAGCAGGATCATTTTAGAGCTATAAATGTTTTTTTTTACCCCCTCAATAAATCAAATAATATATTTTTTCATCCTGCCTTTCAGAGCCCAATGAGGAAATATCTTCCATGTGAACATCCTCACAGTTACAAAAAACATTTTCCAACTTTTTATTAGGTAATAGTTTGTGTCCAGTTTTTGTATTTGTCATTGAGATCAATTCTACTTCCAGTAGTTTAGGTGTTTTATTTATTATGATGTTTCTTCCAGCTGCTTGATTATTTGTAAATGTTCTTATTTTTCTACAAATATATTTTACCAAATCCCACGATATGGATTTCTATCTAATTCAGCAAATAAAATCTGACTTCAGTTTGGGGTGGAAATAAGTATGTTTTTGTTGTGTTTGACAAGAAATGGAAATTAGTCACCATGCAGAACTAATGCGGCCAATGAGCTACTTCCTGTATCAAATGGAACTTTATCTTACCACATTACCGCCGCATACAGGAAGTTGTTTAAGTTCCTCATGCCCAAAGAATGGCTGTGCAATGGAGATAGTTACACACAAGGTTTTCTCAAAAATAAACTCACCGGCCACTACATTAGGTACGCCCTAGAAACTGCCTATTCTTTATATCTTTTGTAAATCTTATATATTCTATATATTTATTCTTTACGGTGCCTATTATTCCTACAAATTTAGTGCACTTAATAAAAATTTTTAAAACTAGATTAAAATGTTTTTTTTAACTTTTAATGGGCCATATGAAATGCCTTTGGAGGGTTGCTCTGGACCGCAAGCCTTGAGTTTGATACCCATGCCAAACAGCCAATTAAAATACCTATGACGTCTTTGAAATAAATAAGAGTTTTTTAATTCACTTTTAAATGGTTCATTTTTGTATAAAAAAATGATTGGTGATTGATGGAGAATACATTTCAATAATATTCAGCTGTGCTTAATCATGCGCCTCATTGACCGGAAGAGTTTGTATTATGAGGAACCCATGCTGAGGGGAACAAACATTTTGTCGCCGCTTGATGCGGATGCGAACCTTTGGACAGGCAGGAGAATATTTGTGCTTTTATTACGACTCATTGGAACAAGAAAAAAAGTTTAAATTCGGTTGCAAAGTGTCATTTTAGACTATGGATGCAGCCAGAATCGAGGGGACGCTGTGGAATGTTGTGGTGAGTGCCACGATGATTTCTCGTTTGTATATTTGCATTACTTTTGGGTTGGTTCAAAGGATGAAAGCCTTTTTATTGATGATGTAAGTTTTATTTATTATTACTGGTCTAACATTAATAAATAATAAACGCTGTAAGAACGAGAAAATAAAAACAAAACAAAAAAATAATTTTAGGACTTTTTAGGATTTACTTTCATGGTGTTATAAATTATGCAAAAAATATCACAAGCTTACGTATGTACAAACATAAAATTTTCTTTTAATCTTAATGCAACGTTCATTATTGATTTTTAAACCTTAATTTTGTGTTAAGTGTCGTCAGTTTATAGTCAAGTCCGCGGTTTTTTCCTTCGCACCACTTCCAACGCAACTTCCGCCATAACAAGAACTACCAAAATAAAACTTATGGTTACCGAGCTAGTAAAACGCTTGCTACTGTCAGTTATACTCTACTTTGATTTGCTTATTTGTACCTTCGGCCCTTCGTCTCTCTTTGCGTGTGTTTGTTTCATTTGTGCGTCACAGTGGTTGGCGCAGCTGCTGAGCGTCATCTTTGCGTCAGTGTGTGCAGAAAAATAAACGCATGCACACTTTTTCTTTTTCTACCGCTTTGCCGTAGCTTGTTTTTTTTTTTGTAGTTCATTTTTTTTTCCTCTGCAAATGTCCAATATATGTGACAAACACTTGTCGGTTCTGAATTACGGGACCGTTTCCGCAAGGCCAAAGGTGAGCTCTTTAACGGAGAAGCAATTACGTCATTATGACGTCACTGTAAGACCAAAATACTTGAAAAATCTCAATTGTGTAAAAAAAAAAAATTCTATTGGGTCATTTTTGTGTTTCTAAGATTAAAAATATAAAATATTGGATAGTCATTTGAAAGAGTTTAGACACAGAGTAATTGACTGCTCTAAAAATTTATATTTATCCTCAAACTCTTACATTACTATTACAAATAAATTGCTTTGTTACTTATGATTTCAAAAAAAATCAATTATTATGATGATTATTTTTTAGATTTTTAAAATAAGACTGCATTAACAAATCAGGTATCAGGATGAATAAGCAGGAAATGAATGAGGTCATTCATTTGTTTTTTCTTTATGCCTGTTTGTCAGTACTATCTAGTTGGAGCTGTCAGCAGATTCCTTAGCCCAGAACCTTCTAACATCAATAATGATCCAGTCCAAGAATCCAAAAGTGACGATCAAAATGATTCTGGTGGCGTCCGTGACGATCAATCTGACATGGGGACGTGTCAGTTGAATAAATCGCTGCCTCCTTGGACCGGTACGGAAGATCAGCTCAAGATTGAACCACAGCCTGGATATGAGAAGATGGAGGATAACTTACCGGAAACCGGAATAAAGTCTACAGACATCAAGAAAGAAGATGTCCAAATTCATACGAGCGAGATGAACACAGTTGACCTAAAACACACCAGCAACGGAGAGTCAGACGCAATGAAAGCTGAAGTGGAGGCGGACGACAATTGCATGGCAGAAGTCGAGGTCAAGGCGTCACAGGAAATTAGCAAAGCCTTTAAAAATCCGCCCTGTGAGCCAGCGTGCGAGGAGCAGCCTCCTGAACACAACAATGAGGCTTCTCCAGATGGAAATAAAACGCAAGGATTCCTGGAAACGGAGGAAATGCAGACCCACCGACAATTACAAGAAGAGGCGGAGAACCTTGGAAACACCACACTCGCAGAGCAGAATTTGAACGCACTTAAAGACGACATGGAAGATCTTCAGGAGGAGATTGATCTGGAACGAACTCTGCGCTTGTGCGATGCATCCGGAGGCGACAATGAGACCAGAAAGGAAACTGCGGGATTCCCTCATGAAAAACTCCACACGGACCAAGTCATCCTCGATACGACATCATCGGACGAGAGCTTTGACCCTGAACAAGACGAGCTATCAAACGAGTCTATGGACAGGCGGAACGACACGGAAAGCTTCTCGGTTATATCTTCGCCAGAGTTGGGCTTCTCGGATTACTCCTTTGGCGAGTCGGCTTCTACCTGGGAAGCGGCGAAAGCGCTCGAGCGGGCCGACGATGGAGACGTTCTTAAGTCGAACGCGTCGGAAACCCGGAAGATGGATTCCGAGGAGGAACTGTTGACGAAGATTTTGCAATCGTCGGACAAAGCGGAAAAGCCCAAAGGTGAAGCTGAGGTACGATTCTTGCAAAAATGACCCGGTAACATTTGAATAAGTCAATAATATTTTAATAAAGTCAATAAAAATATTCTTCATTGCAGGTGGGTAGTTTTGCGTTGAACTTTGCCCCTCAAAGGTCAAGAATCGCTGCGAAAAATCCTCGCACGAGGCCACCGAAAGATCGCCGCTCCCTTCTTCTGAGACCCTCTGTGGATCCTGAGCCGCCAGAAATCCCCAAATCCAAAATCCCCGCCGGTGTTCATGTGTTAGGAGGCTTGGGATTCGGACTCAAGCTCCCCGGTCGGTTTCTTCTAATCACAAAACCGACTCGTCATCACAGTCGGTAAAAACAATGTCACATTATTTTATTTTTTTTTAGGGTTCGGTTCAGGCTTACCTGTTGTCAAAAAGGTACCAAAGATGGTAAGTGGTAGTTAACCTCCAGTTATTGTTTGACACTTCCTCAGTTAATGCTTACTACCAACAGGAAGTGGAGCTCAAACCAGTGCCAGAGACCGATGCCACCAAACGAGCCGAGGTGCCGCACAAACCAAAATGGATGCCACCGAAACAAGCAGGGTGGATAGAAAATTTTATTTTTTTCACGCAAAGCTTAAAAGCAGCATTTGTTTACGTTTCATGTTCTGTTTTAGATTTGGAAATCCATTCATATCAGAGCTCAAGACCAAATTGAAGAAAGCCACCAAAAACTGAGATGAACTGTCCTTTTTTTTTTGTGAATACTGAATATTTGGATATATTATGAAATGTTTTGTGTGCAAATGAATTTTGTATTAAACTTAAGTCTAAAGCAACATTTTTGTGTGCTCCTCTTGCTACTTTTTAAGGGCAAATTTTTACATCTTGAACAATGTTGGCTAAATAACCATCAAAGTCATGTAACAAAATGCTAAGCTAACATTACCCACTGTGGCATCATCCTCGCTGTGTCATTCTCTCAATGATCTTTACTTTGATCTTATTGAGTAACAGGTCGATATTCGGGCTTAGAAGGTCCTTTAAAACTAGAATTTTTTTTTGTTTTTTTAAAAAAGTTGTTGTTGTTGCCATGGTGATTGTAGTGCATGTTGATGATGTCACAAAGAGGCCAAAACAGATGAAAGACACTAGCAGGTGGGTTGGTTCAGCATGTGCTAGCAAAGTCTTTTGGAATCAGCTCATTCACAGCTGAGCTTGTCTGGGTAAGTATGAAAAAAATAATGTCAATTGCTTTGCAAAACAAAATGTTTATCTGACAAGCTGTGGCTTGCCCAAGATTATCAAAATTGATGAAACTGCCTTCCATTAGTTTGCTGCCCGCAGGCTTCTTCCAATAGTCCAATGGATCGAGATGATCTCTCAGACCAGCTGGTCAGTTTTTGCGATCAGGACATGATGGGTGACACGCCCAGCTTCTTGCCATCCCCCAATCTTCCTTCGCTCCGTGACCCACCAGCAGAAAGCATCTACACGGAGCTTCGGACCGTAGAAGGCGAGGTGGATGGCTCGGGTGTATGGTTCCCTCTTGGGAGGATGCTGGAGGTTCCCGCTCCGATGATGACCATGACTCCCGTTTTGGAGCCGCTGTGCTGTCCTGGTTTGATGCTGCCTTGTTGCCAGGGCCTGGTGGGATCAAATGTTGGTAGAATTGAGAGCTGTGAAAAATGAGAACAAAATTAAGCATGTTGGCTCTGTTCTTCTTCCTTAGTCGCTCCCATATGACTGGCATGAAAGTCCCTTTGATTATCAACTGGTAAGACATACTGACATGTCAACATGGGCTTATAATAAAATGAAATTCTAGTCAATATTCTCAATTCCGCATTTTTGACTCCAGGAGGAAGAGCCAGCAATGATGATGACACAACCTACAATCGGACATACGTATGTGAACATATTGAAATATCTGCATTATTTGTTTATTGTGTTATTAACCTATATTCGTCTTTAATCAAAATAGGAACAAGAATATGGCACTAAGAAGTCAATTTCCCTGTGTTGCTGCCCCACCGAAGTCCCCGAAACCGCTGTAAGTCTACTTTTCAGTGTATTTAGCGCCGTCTTGTGGCAATATTTGCTCATTACAGAAAAGACCATAATATTTCGATTCAAATGCTTCCGATTAAAACTAAGATGTTACAATTCATTCAGATCTCATGCTATTATTTCAATGTTCTGTTCCAGAGGGGACCGTGAAGACCGACAGGATAAAAAAAGCGAAAAGTACGTCAAGAAGCCCCTAAACGCTTTCATGCTATTCCGGCAGGAGCAAAGGCCCAAGGTGGTCGCCCTGCTCAAGATTCGAAACAGCGCTAATGTCAACAAAGTGGTTGGACAGATGGTGAGTTCACCACATCAGCTCCTAAAATCGGTCACTGGGTGATTTCACGTACATTTGCAGTGGAAGTCGCTGACAAAAAAACAGCAAAGGAAATACTACGAGCTCGCCGATGCTGCCAAACTAATCCACACACAGCAGCATCCCGATTGGTCCTGCACTGAAAACTATGTAAGTCTACATGACGTCACTCGGGACGCTCCTGGTAACCAGTAGTGGAGAAGTTTGGAAATGTTTTTTGTGTGTTCCAGGGAAAGAAGCGGAAGAGGCAAAGGGTCAAAGTTAAAGACAACGCTCAAGGTAAGATCAGGGCCTAGATCTCCTATAATCAGACCCTGGACTGCGTAGTAACCTTGTGAAATGATGGTGAGCGGATGTACTCTGTCGCCCTCTTGTGGACAATGTCTTCAAGTACATGCTTAAACTATAAATATAGTAGTATCCCTCGGTGTTAGTAATGCTGTGTGTGGTGCTGTGCAATAAATCAAAATCGATTAACTACGTTTGATGAAAAAAAAGCCACTCTATGAATCTGAATTTTAAAAAAATATCTGCAGAGGACACGTTCCAGGCCGGACGCTCAGACGCAGCAAGCAACGAGACTCATGCAACAAAGCAGGACAGCCATCATATGGCGACCAATCCACAGTTGAGAGTGATGCTGGAGGTGATGCTTTAACCCAAGCGCTTCTGTTGTCCTTTATTTTTTGTTTCTTCAACATTCAATAAAACACATTGGAAATATTGTTGGTTTGGGCGTTTGAAATTAACCGTACAAGTATCAACAATACAGGGTTAGAAAATATTAAATTTGATAAAATACATATGGGCTTATATGCAGTTTCCCCGCCAAGGCGAGTAGGGGCGGTGTAGGCAAACGGTTCACACGAATAAGAAGCTCGCGCTGTGATTGGTTGGTACAAGTGTTTAAATCTGGAGCGGCTTTGATAAACTCGTGCAAGCTGTAAAGTAGTTTTGAACTTTTCTGACTGTTTTGGTGCTTTTGGGGACATTTCAGATCTTTTGCTCCCTTGCGCATCGACTGGAAAGCGTAAGTTGCGTCGGATACTCTTACTCTGTCCCCAATTATTTCATGGCTTCTGTCTTTTAGCAATTGATAACGATTTAAACAGCACCCGTTTTGTTAATTATGTCTGCCACATTGTTATTGTTGATATTACTTTAGTGGGTGTTTGATTTATTTGCATGACATTGCATTAATTGGTTGTTTTCCTCCACGTTTAAATTTCGAACGGCGTTGATTAACCACTTGCAGAACTATTTGAACTGCGGATCTATTTTTATTCAAAATGACTCCAAGCAAATTCCATCATACATGTGACCAACAGCTGACTGAAAATACAATGTGATGGGGGAAAATAAAACTATCAAGCATTGCATTTTTCATCCACAGGCTGAAGCTATTTGAAGTATCTGCTGTGACTTTACCAACAGCAAGGACTTCGGCTGACTGTAATGGCTGATTTGACAACAGAGTGTTCATCTTTTGTCGAAAATCCAGAAACAGATGAAATGAGACGAAGCCATTCCCTGGGAATAACGGCACCAACAAAAACAATGTATTTGGATGATGAATTGTTCCCAGATATCTCTCTGGTTGAACTTTCACCAGATGATCACAGTACAGAGGAGTTATTTCAACTTAATACCACGCCAATATCGCCTCTGGCTGCAACGACACCGTTCAGAACTCCTGGTAGGCTAATCGAAGTCATTCACAACAACTCTAAACTGATTCCCTCTCTGCTGCCAAGCATGGCTGTAAAAGCAAATGGTAGCCAAACTCTCAACTCAGATGTTAAAGCTTCGTTCTGGTTGCGTGATGAGTGCTTACCGGACATTACTAATTACTCATTTGATTCCATGATGCAGCAAAGTATCAATTTTAGTATGAACATAACTGCTTCGGACATGGAGAGACTTAACTGTGCACAGAAGGCGATTATTGAATCCAATTTAGAACATGTAGCGACTTCCCCTTTAACTGCATCTCCAATAAGCTTCCCTCAAAACAAAGGACAGGGTATGTCAACATCCACTGATAAAGATCCCACCTTGGGGAGTGGACCTCCAGAACAGGACGGCCTACCCACAACCAGTATGACGAGTAATGAGAGCACGATAACCCGGTCGAGCGAAACCAGCCGCCACAACACCTTCGATGCGGCTCCTCTCTCTCCAGCCAACGGAACAATGTCCGAAAGTAGTTCTAGTGGCAGTCAGCACAACATCTTGGAAGCTAAATCTCGTCCTCTGGTCAATGAAACAATCATTTTGTCAGACAGCAGTCCCAGTGATCTTCAGCGTGACACTTCCGATGTTAATCGTCCCGCACCGGCTGTTGACACGGAATCAGAAAGCGGCTCTCGTCAGCGTCACAACGTCACCTTCAACGCGAGCCTTCTCGCTCAGTCCAAAATTGCATTAGAAAAAGGTTCCATCAGGAATCCTCACAACACCTTCGACGCTGATCCTAAATCCAACCGAACGATTCTACTGGAAAACATCTCGAGCGACCGTCAGTACATCACCTTTGACCCTAGCCTTCTCTCTCAGTCCAACATCACATCAGAAGAGTGCTCCATCAACAATCCCCATGGCACTTTCGATGTGGCCAACGGAACAATGTCCAAAAGCAGTCCTCGTGGCAGTCACAAAAACATTTTGGAAGCTAAATCTCGCCCTCGGGCCAATGAAACAATCATTTTGTCAGACAGCAGTCCCAGTGACCTTCAGCGTGACACTGCCGATGTTAATCATCCCGCACCGGCTGTTAACACGGAATCAGAAAGCGGCTCTCGTGATCGGCACCACGGCACCTTTGACGTTAGCCTTCTCTCTCAGTCTAACATCACATCAGAAAAAGATTCCGTCAACAATCCCCACAACACCTTCGACGCTGATCCTAAATCCAACCGAACAATTCAACTGGGAAACATCTCTAGCGATCGGGGTTTTCACACTTCAACTCCGTTGTCTTGTAAAATGGATTTCTTCAACGTCGGTGTCGATCTGAGCAAATCTTTGGTAACGGAGGAAAAACCGGACGGGGATACGGACAGTAAGCCGGAAGTCCGGGAAAGACCCGCCGTCATCTCATCCGACGTCTGCCGTCCGAAGATACCGCAAGCTCAACCAGCTGCTAAATCGCTGCTGCCTTGCTTGAAAGCTTCATCGCAGCTGCCCAAGTTCAAGCCGTTGCTTCAGAAGCGAGGAAAACCGCTAACATCTGGACTTCCCGTCAAACAAAGTTTGCCTTCTCACACGCTTAAGGAGGTAAATCAATAAAAGTGGAACTTAAGATGGGGTTGGATGCAATACAGGTATGACTTTTTTTTTGTCATCCTTTTAAGAGTTCAGCGGTGGCTCGCGCAACCTCCTCTTCACATGTGACACCGATGCCGAGGCCAAAAACCGGAGCGGAGAAAACGCAAATAGCCAGAAAGCCGCCAAGCATCCCGAAAGGGCTGCCACCTCCCCGGATGCAATTGACAAGAAGCAGCACGCTGACTTCAAGTACTGGTAAGAGAAAAAAATATTATGATCCACACACATCACTAAAAACTATTATTCACAATAAGTAATAAATTAAAATATTTCTTCCTTCTTAGCATCTAATCCTGCAGTTACCCTTCCCCAAACCAGGAAGCGGGACATTAGCAGAGAGGCACAATTGACGCAGACGAAGAAGATAAAGACAGGTAAAATAAATAAAAGCTCCATTTGACATGTTCAAATATCCCACAAGTTCATGTGATTTTCTTTTTCAGATACTACGGTGTCCTCAGCGGCTGGAGAGGCTGTCAACAGAAGCAAAAACATAAAACCACCCGTGAAGCATCAGATAAGTCAGTCAGGTAGGTGAAAAGGTGGTAGTACAAAGTTTCAGGAATGTTCCAAATGTTTTGTACTTCTTTTGTTACAGGTTGTCAAACATGTATTGTGCTTAAGGCTGAAAATCAGCGACTGAAAGAGGGTACGACTGCCGTATTCTATCATAAAATCATCAAATGTTTTAGTACAATTATATTCTGCTCATCCCCCCCTTTAATAATATCTTGTTTTATTCCAGAATTGCAAAAGTACAAGAGAGAAGACAAGTAAAACACCTCTTAAATTACCTGGCCTGCACTTTGTTTTGTTTTATTTTTTAAATTATGCTTAATAAAAGTTCTAACTTTGGCACTATATTACTCCGTTTTATTTTTTTAAATTAGGCTTAATAAAAGCACTAACTGTGGCACTGTATTTACTTTTTGAGGTTAATTCTTTGATGAATATTGGTGTGCTTTATTGCCCATTCTGAGAATAAGATTATTACTGTATGTTAGATTGTCATAAAAATATAGGTAACAATTCTGAAAGCTGTTTTCGAGCAACACTCTGACACGATAAATATATGGCCTGAAGGATTATATCACGGGAAATGCTATGTTTGTTAGAAAAAGTGATTTATACTGCACTCCAGACTGCTTTCGCCACTAGGCGGCGCTGTACTGCATTGAGCAAAGTTTTGACCTCTTGCGTCTTACGTCACTTCCTTTCCCGGCGCCAGTCACCCGTACTGAACGTCGCACGTTTTCACCGTGTCAACGCGACAGCAAAACTGGATTTTATTAACATCCAAACAAGACCGAAGCATCTCAAATCGCATTTCTCAAGGACGTAGGTAAGTTGTGGATAGAAATTTGTTGCTCACTGTTCGACTCTTGTTCGCATTTTACCTTGGGAGGCGAGTTGCTAGCGTAAGCTTATCTTAGCTTTAGCTCCTTGACACGTTAGCTAACATCTTATGAGCCGACCATTTTGTTGTTGTTGTTTTTTTTGCAGATTGTGTCCCTTCTTCAGCAATGTCTCGTTTCTTCGCCACCGGGTCTGACAGTGAGTCAGAGGAGTCCTCATCAGCCGATGAGATCGCCCCGAAAGCGCCCGGGACAACGCTCAAGCAGTCAGTGCAGTTATTGCATCATTTATTTGTTGGCATTTCGATTTGGAGATCATCTCACAATTCACGTTTTACGACACAGGTCGCTGCTGCTTAGTGATGATGAAGAGGATACCAAAAGAGTCGTGCGCAGTGCCAAAGACAAAAGGTGGGCCCATTTACTTCAAGATAAACTTTTGGTCTTCATACATACATATTTGACTTGATTGTATTCTTCAATCATAGATTTGAGGAGTTGACCAATCTCATCAAGACTATCCGCAATGCCATGAAGATCCGCGACATGGCCAAGTGTCTGGAGGAGTTTGAGCAGTTGTGTCGAGCGTTTCTCAAAAGCAAGAACATAGTGGACAAAGAGGGAGTTCCACCTTTCTACATCCGTCTGTTGGCAGACCTGGAGGATTACCTGAATCAGGTCCGTTGTTTAATTTCTTTCGCCCCCTGCAATTGTGAAAACAACACAATAACAAATACTTTATTAAGAAATACAAAATGTATGTGATGTATTAAAATGAGATATGTTTCAGCTTTGGGAGGACAAAGAGGGCAAGAAGAAGATGAACAAGAACAATGCAAAAGCCCTCAGTACACTGCGGCAGAAGATCCGCAAGTACAACCGGGATTACGAGACGGAAATCACTGCTTACAAGGAGGTGAGAAAATGACACGGCAAAACATGACACATTCACAGGACATTAACCTCTCAATATGATTGTAACAGAATCCACAGGAATCTGCAGATGAAGAGGAAGACAAGGGCCCAGATGATTCAGGTAACCCACCAGGAGTTTTTGTTCTCGTGAGAAAGTCACACTGGCAAATATTAATCATGCCTTTGCTCGTCAGGGTCGTCCTCTGACAGCGATGGGGATGATGATGGTGTGTCTGCTAAGAACTTCTTGAAGAAAAAGCCAGAGGCCACGCCGGAAGCTAGCAAGTTCCTCAAGAAAGGATCTGGGGTAGGGAGCTGCAGTTATTCTTAATTGCTTTCACATCATCACGTCGTCTGCTGTTTACTGTAAAAAATGTGCTTTTTCCCTTTGACATTATTTGTATGGTTTCAATGTTGTGCTTTGTCCCTTTGCCAGGACGAGTCTTCCTCCAGCGACGACGATGAAGATGATGAAGACTGGGGCTCAGACACCGTGGACTCGGGCAGTGAGAGCTCTGACGACGGTGAGGACAAGAGCGCGTCTCTCGCCATGGTCTTCCTCAAAAAGTAAGTCGGCAATTCACAATTAAGTTCTGTCCCCACCCCCGAACGTCACTTAAAGCGCCTCGCCATGCATTCCAGGGCTCAGGCGCCCGAGAAGAGCGCCGAAAAGCCGGGGAAGAAGAAGAAGCTGAAGAAGAAAGAGAAGCTGGAGGAGGAGGCTGAGGAAGAGGGAGACGAGGAGGTGGAGGGAGGCTGGGAGAAGGTCAAGGGAGGCGTCCCTCTCGTCAAGGTAAAGACAAAGGCCGCCTTCTGTTTTTCAAAGAAAGCAATCACACATTTACCTTTGTTGGAAACCGTCAGGAGAAGCCCAAGATGTTTGCAAAGGGAACTGAGATCAACACAGTTGTGGTGGTGAAGAAGCTCCACGAGATCCTGCAAGCCAGAGGCAAAAAGGGCACCGACCGGTATTCACTCAGTGCACACTCTGCACCTTCAAGGAACAAATTAGAATTGTTCATATCACTGTTAATTGGAATGTTCGGATGGCGCCCTCGTGTGGACTAAAATAATACCTGCACCTGCTGTGTGCTTTGTTAGTGGTGTTAAATTATTCATCATCAGTTTTTATCTGAGGAATAGATCAGAATATTCAGTTGTAAAAATTTTGGATATTTGGGACACACTTTTAGGTACGTCTGCATAATCTGATGGTTGAAGGGACAAGATTGACAGTGCTATGGATGTTTTGATAGTAAATGCAAATTCCTCTCCGGCAGGACGAGCCAGATTGAACTGCTCCACGCCCTCGCCGCCATCGCTCTCGAGCACAACCTGGGTGTGGGCGTCCTAGTTAAAATCAAATTCAACATCGTTGCGTCGCTCTACGATTACAACCCCAACATGGCGACTTATATGAAGGTAGGAAACCAGGATGTTTGAGATTTGATGGACACATGTAATCCTCTCACATGACTTGCCTTTTTTTTTTTTTTTTAATTCAGCCGGAAATGTGGAAGAAGTGTCTGGACTGCATAGACGAGCTGCTGGACATTCTATATGACAACAATGACATGTTCATTGGGGAGAACATTGCGGAGGAAAGTGAGAACTTGGCCATCTCAGATCAGGTGCGTGCAGTCTCGCTCTTCCCATTTTTTGCATTTTTGTAGTCACCTTTGTAGACTGTTCTTTTTCCTCTTTCACGTCTTCAGCCTTTCAGGGTTCGCGGCTGCATTTTAACTTTGGTAGAGAGGATGGACGAAGAGTTCACCAAGATCATGCAGAACACAGATCCTCATTCGCAAGGTCAGCGCGCAGCGCTTCCGAGTTCATTTCGTCAACTGACAATTAGCGTCGGACTAACGGTTCCGCCTTTGCCCCCCGCAGAATACGTGGACAATCTGAAAGACGAAGGGCGCGTGTGCGGCATCATGGACCGCCTGCTCACATACTTAGAGAACAAGGGCACCACGGAGGAGATTTGCCGCATCTACCTGCACAGAATCATGCACACGTACTATAAATTTGATTACAAGGCTCACCGGCGCAGCCTGGGCATCCAGGCAGAAACGAAGGTGAGAAGAGTAGCATGTTAATTGAAGTTGTCGTTTGAATAAAACCCAACCAATTTCAATATAATTATATCCTAAAAAAAAAATCCTAGCTCCGCCTGTGGGTGTTCTCAAAATTGCTGTCGCTCAGTCCCAACAGGACCAAGAGGAGAGCGAGGGCGAGGACAGCGCCATCATCATGGACCGCCTGTGCAAGTTTATCTACGCCAAGGACCGCACCGACCGCATCCGCACGTGTGCCATCCTCTGCCACATTTACCACCACGCGCTGCACTCACGCTGGTACCAGGCCCGCGACCTGATGCTCATGAGCCACCTGCAGGACAACATCCAGCACGCCGATCCGCCCGTGCAGGTGCAGTCGCACTCGATCCAAGCCACCATTTGTGATGAGTCCATATCAACCGTTTGCATTCGTTCCTCCTAGATCTTGTACAACAGGACCATGGTCCAGCTGGGCATCTGCGCCTTTCGTCAAGGCATGATCAAAGACGCCCACAATGCTTTGCTGGACATCCAGTCATCGGGCCGTGCTAAGGAGCTGCTGGGGCAAGGTTTGCTCATGAGGAACATGCAGGAGAGGAACGCCGAGCAAGAGAAGATCGAGAAGCGAAGACAAGTCAGTCGTCACACTGCTCACATTTTCGCACACACACACACCGAAGTTGTCATCTAACAATTTGAACATGTTGGGAATCACAGCAGGGAAAACCAAGACCAAAGCGTAATTTTTGAAATATCAAAGAGACCTCTCCTGATTTCTATTTGGTGCTCACCATCAGCTCGCGTGTTCTTCCAGGTGCCCTTCCACATGCACATCAACTTGGAGCTGCTGGAGTGCGTGTACCTGGTGTCGGCCATGTTGTTGGAAATCCCCTACATGGCCGCCCACGAGTTTGACGCCCGCCGCCGCATGATCAGCAAGCAGTTCCATCATCAGCTGCGAGTGGGAGAGCGACAGCCGCTACTCGGTAAGTAGAAGATGATTTCCTTCTTGACCGGATCGTTTTTAGTAAAAGAGCATTCAAGTGAGAGTTGCGTCGTTTCTTTTTTCCCAAGGCCCCCCCGAGAGCATGCGCGAGCATGTGGTGGCGGCCAGCAAGGCCATGAAGATGGGCGACTGGCGCACTTGCCACTCCTTCATCATCAATGAGAAGATGAACAGCAAAGTGTGGGACCTGTTCCCCGAGACGCAGCGAGTGCGCGAGATGCTCGTCAGGTTTGCATGTTCCAAAAGGCCTCGTCGTCCAACGCTTTGTAAATTGTCACGTCGGTCACTCAATGTCGTCGTGTTGGCGGTTTGTGTAGGAAGATCCAAGAGGAGTCGCTGAGAACGTACCTCTTCACGTACAGCAGTGTGTACGACTCCATCAGGTCAGCTTCGGTAGACTTTTATGGTTTGAAAATAAGATGGAAAAATATTTCCTTAAAATATCCTACTGTCCAATTAGTGGCTTTAGTGCCATCTTGTGGTATCTTACAGAAACTACACAAAACCCATCCAAAGCTTTAATTTCTGTATTTTTTTTTAGCATGGCAACACTATCCGACATGTTTGAGTTGGAGATAGCAACAGTTCACAGCATCATCAGCAAAATGATCATCAACGAGGAGCTTATGGTAACGTTACATGACTTCTGCTAACTTGTCAAGGATTCCTTTATTTTATTTTATGTATTTATGAACGCGACCTCCCAGGCCTCTCTGGACCAGCCCACGCAGACTGTGGTGATGCACCGCACGGAGCCCACCTCCCTGCAGAACATGGCCCTGCAGCTGGCCGAGAAACTGGGCAGCTTGGTGGAGAACAACGAGCGCGTTTTCGATCTCAAGCAGGGCGTCTACGGTGGATATTTCAACAGAGGTCAGCTCGGTCGCCCTCGAGTTCTTCTCATAGGTCGCAAAACGATCAGGCCATTTGATTTCCCAAAAGGTTACATCACGTTCTAAAGACAGTTTTGAAATGGGATAATACACTTTAATTGCAGTGATGCATTTTGACGTGGTAAGAAATATCTTGGCGGACTCTAAAAAAAAAAAATTGTTTTAGATGTTGATTTTTTTGCAGTGATCTAATTGATTGGCCCTTGCATTACAGATCAGAAAGGCGGATACCAGCAGAAACAGTCGTACCAGAGAGGTATGTCGAGAAAATCGGTTTTGCATTTCTTGATTTATTCCGGAATAATTGTTAAAATTGTGCCCCTTTACGCAGACGGCGGGAAGGGCGGTTACCAGTCCAAACAGGGAGGCTACCAGCGAGGCTACAGAAATCAGAATCAAGGCAACTATTGATTTTGGAAAGGTTACATTCCGTTTTGACGTTAAGCACCACCTGGCTGGAAGCTGATCCCAAATCAATTCATTTGAGAAAGTACAGTTTGTTTGACGTTAGCCTGCTTTGTCTGATCAGTTTCAATAATAAATTCTTCAGTAGAGCTTACAGTTGCTGCCTTCCTACTGTTTTTGGACACTCTTCTCCAGGATGTGGTGGTGAGTCACGGCACAAAGAACAAACAAACAAAAAAAAAAACACTCTCGTTTCAAAGAACACAAGAATGGCACAAAATGAAATAATTTCCAGCTGAACACCTGATGATTTCTCATAGCATGGTTGGGGAATTGCTACCTGAGCTGAGGTGAGTAATTCGGTTCCGTGAGTCGGTCTCGGGGTTCGGCAGATTGTGTAAATTCGTGACGACGCATATCTGAACTGGTCTCGCAAAGGCAACAGCAGAAGTCACTGATTTGCAGGTATGTCATTTGTTTTGAGTTCATGCATGTTGGTTTTGTTCTTTGAACAAAGTGATGTTCATGCATGGCTCATTTTGTGCACCAGGAATAAACATTGATGTCTTGAATTTGAAGAAAAAAAAAAAATTCACTCAAGAGGGATTTGGTACCTCTAATAAGGTTAAGAACCACTGATCTAATTGTTCAGTAAACAAAAAAAAGTGCTTCAATTAATTCAATCGTTGAATTAAAACAAAAAACTGGAAAAAATCTAAATAAAAAAATAACCCATGGCAGTATAAGTCATTTTGCTTTTCAGATATGATTTTAATGAATTCCCATTTCCTGTCAAATTTAATTAATCCATGAGCATCAAACATGAGGATCTCATTACATAAAATAAAATCTCTTTACAATCTAAGTAATGTAAGATGCTGCAAATTGACTCTGTCCCCATTCCTTAAAACCCTTCTAGCGCGCCCCCAAACTGAGTCTCCTGCGGAGCTCCTGCCTAAGCAGGTCTCGCTCCTTGCGGATACCTTTCAGCACCGTTTGGTTCTCCTGAGCCCTGCGGACCAAGTACGGCAACGTGTCGTCCACCGAGCCGTACGGGACCGACTTGTACACGGCGTAACCCTCCTTGGCTACGGAGGAGAAGAGAGGGATTAAGTTGCCATGACAACCACAATTTTGATGGCGCTAACTCACCTAACGTGAGGGAAACGTGATCACACATCCCCAGTAGCTGCCCGAAACACACGCTGCCTCTTGATTTGTCTATGCCTAGTTCCTCAACACTGATGGTGAAGAACTGAGTGAGAAAGTTATCAAGTGAAGTTAGTATAAAAAAAAAAAACCTCACCATTTGGCTCCCCGCCTCACGGACTCTTCGTTGTGCGTGGCGATGATGATCCTGTAGCGTGTTGGCTCCTTGGCAATGAGTCTTAGCAGAACCTCCAGTAAGCTGTTATAACTATAAAAGATGGAATCATCAATATTTTGAATTCTATTTTTGTATTCCAACCAAATTTTAGCTCCCTCACAAAAATATCCTAACTTGTCATTTGTGTCCTCCCAGCTGTCTTGAACCGGATCCGGGCGACCTTCCTTTGCCGCCAGCTTCCTCTCTTTGTCCATGTAGGCTCCTCGCACCAGCTTGACCCCCAAACAGAAGCCTCCTTCCTGGGACTGCTTGATGGCCTCAAGGAGGTGTGTCCTCGTCTCCTGAGAGTCAATATTTCTTGACTGTATATTTACTTTTGAAGGCCTCATAAAGTAATCCTGAATTTTGATTTTACCTTCAGGTAACATTGGAATGTGTAC
Source organism: Syngnathus floridae (assembly GCF_059516105.1). Classification (NCBI taxonomy): domain Eukaryota; kingdom Metazoa; phylum Chordata; class Actinopteri; order Syngnathiformes; family Syngnathidae; genus Syngnathus; species Syngnathus floridae. Next base: position 6,851,667 of record NC_142430.1, on the reverse strand, counting down.
CAGATCCAGGCACTGTCTTTGTTGAACTTCTTCATCATTGCCATGGAAACAAGAGACAGGGCGGGGTTCATGTAGGTGTACTCGGCATCGACCAGCACCCGCACTTTGTTCACGCTAGCCTGAAGGACACACATTTTGATTTAATGTTCTTCAAGGACCACACACAGAGCGCAGTTGGTACCTCGCCTATCTTGTTGAGTCTCCTCAAGCTGCAATGGAAGTGCGCCGCCTCGTTTTCCTCCAAACCGTGGAATTCCACCTCCTCGCCATCCATGGCCCTGACAAGAAGGTCCAAGTCGTATGCTTGTTTCGAAATAATCTTGGTGAGTTTGACCTTGATGCACACAATGAATCACATCTTCACTTTAATGAGCATTTCTGAAGAGTTCAATGACAGGTTTGCTCCTTTAATTGAGTCAAGGAACTTATCACTTACACATAGCTCGGGACTGAGCAAAGCCGTGACCTTCAGTTGCATCATGGGATCTTTGCTCCAAGCGTTGCTGTGTGACATTCGTACGCATTCCAACATGGCATCCATATTCTCGTTATATCTCTTCTCTCTAGATGACACGTGCACCGTGGTTGAGAATTATAGGTTCTTAATAGCTAAAAAAAAATAAAAGTGCGCCTAACCCCGTGCTCTCTCCCAGGTCCTCCTCGATGGGAACCGCCAGCATGGGCCTCAGTCCCAGCGTGCTCATCTTCTCCATGGACTCGGAAATCTCCTTCTCGTTCTCGCCGGCCACAAACTGAGCGTATACTGTGGATCTCATCAGCGTGGCGAACACGCGCCGACCCAGAATACTGCGGGCCGTTGACATCAGCTGCAAAAACCAGGTTATACTCTCCTGACAGTTTTGAAAGTGAATCTGATACTAGGTGGCTTATATATAAGTTAGAATTGGAACAGGATAAGAGGGTGTGCACACTTGTGCAACCACCTATTTCCTACAACTTAAAAATCAATTGAAAAATAACAATTGCGTCTCACCTTGTTGCAGTTGTTGACCAGCACTGGGAAGGAGCAGAATCGGAAAACAACCAAGGCACGGAACAGCTCTCTCAAGCTCTTCACCTGAAACGCGCTGGGATCCTCAAAGGCTAACGAGGCGGCCAGGGGTCTCGTCGGCTTATCCGCAGCGATGGCGGCCTGCACCATCCTCGGGGAGGCGGTCGACTTGAGTCTGGTGGAGAGCAGGTAGCGGCGCGAGGAGAGCAGGCGAGTGCACATCATCTTCCCCGTGTGGAGTTTACTGCTGGATTCCACGTTGGGTGTTCCAACAAGTATGCAACTTGTCAAAACCGGTCCTGTCAAAACTGGTCTGGCAGAAAAAAAAAAATTACCTCCGCCTTACCTCAAGTTCGTCTAAGGTTAGACACCTGAGATTTTTACATTTTCCAAATGAATCTGACCCAAAAAAGTCATATTTCCCCCCTCCTACTGGTTAATGAGTGACAGTGAAAATTTGAGCAAAGAAAAAGTTGACCTTTGGAATTGACCAAAACGTGGATAACGTGCTTATTATTATTCATGTATAACAAATATCAATTTTAAAAGCAAATATATCTTCTGGATCAACAAGTATTTGCGTAACCATTGAATAAACTTTTTTTTTTCCCCAGTTTACCAATGCTGCAAAAATAGGTCAGCCGTTGCATGAACCTTGCATATGTTTTTCTCTCTAAACTTTTTAGGACCACAAATGTAGGGTTAATGGTCAACATACGGAATTTAGGTTGAGTTATATATTGAGAGGGTGTCACTTGAAATGATTAACATTGCAGCCTCGTCATGTCTGTGAAGGGACTTACTCAATTTTCTGGAGCGTGACGGGGGCGGGCATGACTTCAAGTATCATTCTGTTAATTTTTATTTTTTTTACATCATAGTAGCAGCTTGTTACGATGCATTAAGGAGCATCGCATCATAGACGCTGTAATGGCAGTTTGGTGTTTCTTATTCTAGTGGACTAAAATATTGACGAGTCAATGCATCTATCTATCTGTATTGTTAGCTTGCTAGCTAGCTAATGTAATGTACCTTTTTACTGTGCAGTCATAACAAAAAAAAAAGACTCATATTTTTAATTCCATGTTCTGCAATGGCTATTTCATCCAAAGTACTATTTACAAATCATTTTTCTACGTCACAATGCATCAAATCTAGTACATTATTATTATGCCCTAAAAGAGCCATCAAGCCAAAAACAATTCAAAATGTCCTTTTTGTTTTAGAACACAGCCCCGGTGTTCACATCCAGGAAGGACCCTTGGGTGTGGGGATGCTGATGTCTATATAGTGGTCGGAGGGGGATGCTGAGAGATGGGTGAGGGTCTTGGTGGAGCCGAAGCGGGTAGGAGGTGAAGGGTGGGTAGATGGTTGGGGTCGCAGGAGGGATGGGGAGGGGTGGCTCCCGCTGCTGGAGCAGGGAGGGGTGGTGCAGCATCACGTCCGAGCGGTAGGGCCCGGCAGGGGAGAACTGGGGGATTCCACCCAGCTCCACCGAGGGGTACGAGGGGACCATGTTGTTTAGGTTTTGAGGGTGAGGCGTGGAGGGGAAGCAAGAGGAGGTTTGGAAAGGCAGGGAGGAAGATGAGTGGTGGGGGAAGGTGGCTGAAAAACTCGGGGCTTGATTTTGCTGGGCCAGATTGGAGAGGTGAAGAGCCTGACTTGGGAAGGACAGGTTCTGCATGGGGGCTGGGAAAGCAAAGGGTGCCGGGGGGGCACCCAGAGGGGGCTGGGGCTCAGGAATTGAAGTGAAGAAGGCTTCCGAAGTTTGCTTAGCGGGTGAATTGCGGCCGCTGGAAAGGTTGTCATCTTGTTGCATGAGAAGGGACATTTGCTCCTGAGATTGACACGGAGGAAAAGAGGTGTCGAGCTCCGGGTTGGCTTGATAGGAGGGTGAAGAGGAGGATGACGGTGGGGTGGGGAAGGTGAAGGCTGTCTGCCGCAAAGACGGCGAGGTGGTGGAGGAAAGGGTGGGGGAGGAGGCGAGGACGGCGGGGTAGTCACCAGGAGGTTCGGATGGGTTGGACGGGAAGGGGGAGGGCTGAGGGAGAGGAACGAAGGTGGGCGAGCTGGTCTGAGTTGCCTGGAAGGATGTGGTGAAGGCTGCCTCGCTCAGGGAGTCAGAACTGCGAGAGGAGCAGACATGACCCATTACATACTGATGCAACTTCTAATATTTACTGCTTGTACTTACCTTTCAATTATAGTATTTGTGACCTCGCTTATGTCTGGAATCTGGGAGGCCATGAAGGCCTCGTCGAGGTCCAGAGGCTGTTCCGGGACGAGGGTGTCCTGGAACCTACATGAGGGGTCGGCGGGCATTCGGGGCAAAGAGGCCAACGCGAGGGCCTGCAGGTCTGCTCCGGTTATGTTGGGATGGTGCTGAGTGGAGTCACATGGATCGCAGTTCCCTGTGGAGGTTATGAGGAATGCTTGATATACACCAGTAGGTGTTAAAGGGGTCCCTGGGACCCAAAAGGTTTGAGTCTGCCAACTGACCTATAGGCACACTTTCCGACATGTCTGCTAATTTCCGCTTCTGTCTTGCATCTCTTTGTCTGGGGAAAAAAAAAATAGACAAGAATTTGAAACAGAACATATGTGCGGACAAGAAACAAGCTTTATCGTGAATTACTTTTTGCTATTCATGCCTTCCTCCCGGAATCCTTTGGCAAAAGGGTTGGAGCTGATCTTCAACTCTGTAATCTGCAATTCCCCCCCAAAAAAAATATGAAGATGAAAACAACAGTTAGCAATAAAGGTTAGCGTGGTGAGAACCTACCTTGCTGTTCTGGTAGGCAGTGACTGTGATAAACTGGGTCTCGGGGAAGACAAAGGAGTGCTGCCCGCCGCCCCAACTCAGCATGTCACGGGCCTCGATCACGTGCACTCTTGGCTGGTAGCGATGAAGTGAGTGGAGGATGATCTGGAAAGACGGACAGATCATGTTTCATAGCTTAAAAAAAATACTGTATAGTGTCTGAGATAAGAAAATTCCCGGACAGTTGTGCTCTACTTACATGCCCATGCGTGTCCAGTGTGTTGTTGGTGAGCTTGGCATAGTGAAAGGAAACGGTGCGGCTCTGCCAGTGAGCTCCAGTGGCAGGGGAATCCGGGTGGATGAAGACACGGTCCGGCAGCCTGTCTTCGGCCCCGCCTACCGCCTGCCATCCACCTCCTTGGAAGCGATAGCGGGTGTTGTCCATTGGGATGATGTCCAGAAGAAGGATGTAGCGTAGAGATGGGTTCAGGCCTGACACCTTTAACTTCATACCTGGAAACATTCGTCTTGGGTGAAGGGAAGATGGAGGTTAGGTCGAAGTTCAGATACGATTCAATGATGTCACTGACTCACCTTCCCTTTTTGGTGATGATCATCTCCGTTCCCACTGAGCTGAACTGCTTCCAAAGGGACGAGTTCTCCAGGTCCATCTTCACGTCGTCTTTTTGCGCTTGGGCCGTCGGATCGCCGTGGAGGACAGGCGGGGGCGCCAAAAGCCTCGCGGGCGGCGGGGCTTTGGCCACCCGGTCACACGTCGACGGGAACAGCGACATGTGGGCGGCGGGCTCCCGATCTTTGAGAAATGCGGAGAAACGTTGGGAATGAGCCCAACTGGAATGTGAAAGAGGGAGCACATAACTCTATTCTGGCTCCCTCTACTGGCTGCTTGTGCAATTTAAAGTTGATTTGAAGATGAAGTACACAAAAGTGAGTCATGTGGGTTTGAATGAGCTTCTCACCTCTATAGAAGCGGTCTCCAATCCTCTGAGGGCCCAAAGTTAAACCGGGGTACATGTCCACTCCAAGCATCATGTGCTCTTCAACTGAGCTTTAGCAGCAGAACTTCTCCCCACTGCTCTTCTTTGATTATTTTTTGCTTCTGCTCCAGTTTGCGTGACGGCCAGGCTTTCAGCAAATGCTTTGGGTGTGATTGCGCTCTGTTATATAGGTGTGTGGTTGCTAACACTCTTCAGGCCAAATGGTCACATTTTCACACCAAGCTTCGTCGACACCCCACATTCAAACTGTCTCTTTGAATTAATTGACCTTTGAGCCTTGTAATCACAAAGACCTCTCGTCATTCCAGATCAATAAATATCAAATATCAAGCATTATATTTGCAAATACAAATTTTATGTGGAGGTGTTCTTTGTGACATGATAAAAGTTTTTCTTGACAATGGTACGGCTAGCTAATGCTAACTATCTTTGAGAAAACCTCCTTTGGCCCAAACATTTTTCCGAAGAGCATTTGGGAAATACAATATAACTTGTCATGTGTCCAGGTTTGAAGAGACAGGACAGATGACAAAGAGGGAAAACCTCGTTTACAAGAAGATCCCCTGCAGCTCACTGATGGCTCGATGACACAGTTCTTCCTCTCAGCTGCGTGTCCTCGGTAGGGAGTCTTTGGCTCTTCGTCGGAGAGGAAGCCAATTGGGCAGCTGGCTGCAATTTGGTCAGCGTTGAAATGTTGATGCCCGACGTTCGAATGATAAGATTTTTTTTCTTAAACCACAAAAATGCGGCATTTGAACACGGGTGTGTGTGGACTTTTTAGATCCATTCGATATAACATTAAAAAAGTTTCACACAATACCAATCATTGTCATCCTCATAAAGGAATGTTGCCAATGTACCTCATAAAAGTGTTTTGTTCTTTATGACGGAATCCATTTCTGCTTCTATTGCTAAAAATAAACATGAACATATTTGTATGTATATTCAGCTGGCTGTGAAGGTCGAAGTTCAACTTGCAATGTTTTTTTTTTTCTCCTTTTCTTCTAGATACCCCACATCGTGTCCTCAAAGTACATCTGCTCGCAGGGATTATTTTCCTGTCAAACATTGGATGGAACTTGATAAATGTTTAGAAGAATGAGTTAAATCCAGCAAACTATTTTGCTGTGTGCACCGGCGACAACTGGAGTCAGGTAACCGCCAGGAGAGTAAATATTGTTGTAGTTGTTGTTTTCTCTGTCCATTTGTCTTTTTAAAGGCTTAAGGGGAAGTGACAGTGTAAGTGTCTTCTACTAATGCTTTTACAAACTAACAGGTGGGTCCATGTAACGGCCAATAATCTGGGAGCAATTTGCGTTGCTGTTTTAAGGCTGCTTACATAGGGTAAAAAGTCGGGTAGTGAGTAGGGCATTAAGTGCGTTAAGCATTAACACCATCCTGCTCTTTGACATACAAGTGCTAAGTAGTTTGAAGTAAATCTTTGTTTGATTAATGAGGTCAAAAAGTCATTATACTAAAAATACTAATTTAGTGGAAGCATGCATCCTTCAACCAGGTCTATGATTTGAAAGTCACTTGCGGTTTTTCTAATATATAAAGTTGTGGGAATAATAATATAGAATAAAATAAAAAAAAATGTTTTCCCGTGTCTGCTGTTGATAGGAATGGCATAGAAGAAATAAATTCACCTTTTTTAAATTTATCAAAGTATGTTTGAGCTGTTTCAATGGAAATCGTGGAATAGTTCGAGAAATTAAACTGTTAAAGAGTGAGAAGTGAAAAGCAAAAGGGCTCCATAAGACCGTGGTAATGTTGGGGCCCGAACTGCAGGTGGCGCTAATACGCTAACAACCGAAGAAGAAACTTGGCGGAAACGGTGAAGAGGTTCGTCCGTGTTCCCTGATTTAAAACAAATGTCATTCTGTTTGGAATGGAAGACGAGGTAGAAAACACAACGTAAGAGAATAAATTATTTGCACTTTTTCAAGCATTTTAACACGTCAATTTGACACACGTCTTTATCGTTTACATTGAAGTAACTAGCGTAATTCTGTAGACGGCGAAAGTACGACATAATTAACAACACCTGGCTAAAAAAAAAAGTTGAAAACAAAATAAATGTTCAAGCAAAGCACAGGTACGTAACTTCATTACAGTATCAAAGTACCTGTACCTGTAATGAAGTTTTTGTTTAACTGTATTGAGCAGTATTAGTTCCATTTTTGTGTAATTCAGTGTCAGCTACTGCAAGTAACTTTGTCTCCAGCAGGTGTCGCCTTTTGACGTTACCATGGGAGGACGTACTGGTTGCACATATTTTATCCTATTTACCTTTGAGACAGCTTGTGGCCTTGCAAAGAGTGAGCAAGGAATTCCACACGCTCATTCGACTCTTCTTTGCCAAAAGCACGAGTCTTGAGCTAGTAAGTAGTCATATTTTTTCCCCTCTCTCTCTTTCTCATGTGACTGTCCATCAGGGCTGGACAAACGTTTTTGTAGATGACGTAAAAACAAACAAGGCTAACAAGAATAATAAGCCATTCTTTATTAAATATTATTTTACAAACTGAACCCATTATTTTTCCACAGGTTGGACCTTGCATTCCAAAGGAGGCCTTTCGCTCTCTGGTGAAGGACAACACCGGTCTCCTCAAGCTGTCACTTGAGAGCTGCTCCTCCTGGCTGACGGACGAAGAGCTGCTCCCCGTGATAAGCCGGAACCGGCGTCTGCTGACAGTGGACTTGAGCGACTGCGTGGGCCTTACCCACCACTCACTGGGGGCCTTGTCTTTGACTTGCTTACACCTACGGCACCTCACTGTGGCCCGCTGCGAATTCGTGGATGGCCCGTCCCTGCGCAGCCTGGCCGACCACTGCGGGGAGTTGCGCTCGCTCGACCTCAGCGGCTGCTGCCGGCTGAAGGATGACTCCATCTGCTACCTGGCCAAGAAGTGTGTGCGGTTAGCCTTTCTGTCTTTGGCTGTCAATGAAAGTATCACAGGTGAGGCAGTGGAGGAGGTCGCCAAAAACTGCAGGGGCCTCGAGCATCTGGACCTGAGTTGCTGCCTGCGGGTTAGGGACCAAGCAATCAGGTATTTTTTAAATTATTTATTTAACTGACTGGTTGCCTCGTATTATTTTCCGCCAGTGTAATCTGGAAGTATACTGCCCTTCGCAGGACAGTTGCTGAATACTGCCCCAAGCTGCAGTCCTTGAAAGTGAAACATTGCCGCCATGTAACCGAGTCCAGCCTGGAGCCTCTACGCAAACGCAACGTGCTTGTGGACATTCCTCCACCACCTGGGAGCCTTTCGCTTGTTGTGCACTCTGGCCCTTATGTCAATATTCAGGTATAAAGCCACATCCACAAAATTGTCCACATTTTTTCACATTTGAAGGCACCAAAAGTGTAAAAACTGTTGGAAATGAACCAATTTGATTGGATCGTTTGGTTAATGTGTAAAAGTTAATTTCACCACGATTTCACCTTTTTGTGCCTTTAAACAAATGACTTCCTTCCAATTTTTGATTGTCTAAAGACACACAACCAATGTGTTTTGTGTAGGAAAATGTTGATGCGCAAAACGTTTTGTATGTATATTGTGTATATATATTTGTATGTATACTATTTAAAATTAGATTTTGTAACTATCCAGCGTGTTTGAAACAAATAAAAATAATAAATACAATCATGATAGAATTGACAACTACTGAAATACTTAGAATTCTTAGAAATGCTTAGAAATATTCAATACACACATCATATCAAGAATGCAATATAAGAATAAGTCCTTTTTACACATACACAAAAAAATACTCGACAATGTTGAGGCTTATTGGATGAACCAATTCAATGAGCTTTTATGTGTTGGGGGAAAAAAATCTTCCTGATTCCAAAAATATGTTCTTGATAAACAATGAAATGCAAGTAATTAGTTTTCTTTTAATTCTGCACTTCTTGTTGGGTTGAAAAAAAATTCCAGATTACATTCATCATAGCATTAGAAATGAAATGAATTTCTACACACTCAACCACCTTTTTGTACCAAATCATACTAAATACTGAGAATCGACTTGAATTGTTGTCCTGCTACCAGCAGAGGGCAGCGATGAACCATAATCACAGTACTTGTAATGCTTTCATTATCCACTTTCAAGATAAGCCCACTCAAAGCTTTCTTTTTAATTGTAGCTCCTCCTTACTTTTAAAATTTACTGTGCGGCAATCAACAAAATCTAAAAGCAGTATTTGGCATTTCATACCGCACCTCCAAGAAATGTTGAGCTCCAAAAAACACAAAAGACAACACAATGGCTTTCCACCTGAGCCTTAATGACATTAACAAAGTTTCCATTAACGGGGCGCTCGAGGGAGACGGAGGCGTCCGTGCGGAAATCCACACGACGGAGTCGCTGATAAGACAAAATGAAACACATCTCCACAGGCCAAGAAGGTCCAGGAGACGCCAGTCCAAATTAGTTCTCGGCCCAATTTGTGGTTACTTCATTAAGCGAGCGACTTTAGCGCACGGGTGGGAGGTTGCGACCTTTCCCATCATGCTTTCTAACAAAGTTTCCTGTATGGAATCGTAGCGGCGACGGCTAAAGATCTTCCTGGGAAAGAGCTTCCTGAATCAGAGTGGTCTTGCTCACCTGTGGATTTGAGGAGATTCCAAGTGGAAGTGCAAAATCCCGCTCTCATCTGCTCATGCGGTGGCCTTCCTTAAACAGCCGGCTGATATCCTCAGCGGATCAACCGCCGTCCACCGCTTCGAGCCCCTGAAAGCCCTTCACCAACAATGGACAGCAGGTAAGACCCGAGTGGATCATCGGGACTTGAGATATGGACGTCTGTTGGCTGTGCGTTACATCTTTCTGCACCATCCGTCTAGATTCTCTTCCATCTGAGGTGGTACGGCGGAATAGAAGTTGCACTTCTTGGAGACGTTTCACCTTCAACCCAAATCCATTCAACAATGGTGAAAGCCTCGGGTACGTGGTGATGCTAGAATGACCTAACTCTGATGAAAAGACCTCCAAGAAACAAACCAGATTTCTTTTCTTTCTTTCCCACAGCTTTAACTGCTCTACTTCAGCCATTTCTTGATATAATAAACGATATTCCATGGCATGGCTGTTTTGCAGGCGCTCCCACAGGTACGTAATAGGGAAATCTAAGTCAAGCCAAGTAGAAAATTTATGGCCAGGGTGGTCCATAGTTAGCGTCATTGTTCACAAGCTAGCTGATTGTAATTGAATCTGTATAAAAGTTGTATTGCAAACTGAGTCCCTAAATCACCTTCCCCGAGCTGAAGGATGATCAATACATGTTGATTGGCCCCTCGATGGAGACTACTAAGATCTGAGCCGTCAGTTTTTTTTTTTGGGGTGGTCTACCCGATCCCCATTTATTATTATTATTAAATTGGAGTGTGACTTAAACAAAAATCCAGCAATGTCAGGTTAGGTACGTCATTAACCTCGTCATCTCAGACTGGTGCTGTGCTAACCAACCCTTGAAGTTCTTGTTCCTAACTTCTGCTTACCAAATTTAGTTCAGTTTGGAGGAAGCTTCAGGGCGCTTCCATTAGACAGCTTTAAAAGCATGCCGAGTGCTCTTGAAAATGAGTTTCCGCAGATGCACCCCGGTCTCCTCAGCAGGCCACCGGGGCTTTGTCAAGACTTTGTGCGCCGCGTTAAGCCAACCAACCCCCCCCCCCCCCCCCCCCCCCCCCAACCCTCCCATTATGCCGTATGCAGTCGGGCAGAAAGTAAAAGAACCTCTTCTGCAGTCATGAGGCCGCCGCACTGGTGTGCAACACAGTTCAGCGTTAGATATTTGTGAGTCATATAAACACAAGGGAGGCCACTGAGCTTTCACGAGAGAGCAAAATATAATTGGGGGATTATATAAGTGTCCAAATCCTCCGCCGGGGATTGAATTTTCCTTCGATTGTGTGTTTTGGAAAGCCCTCACAAAAAGTGATGTACACTCAAATCACTATGGGACACTTTTAAGGCTTGAAATCAACTTGCATGCTGAGATCTTTGCATTGTTTTTGCTAACTGGAGCACTGACAGGAAGGTTTGCGGGAAAAAAAAAAAAAAAAAAGATAACCGGAGCAAAATGGCAGTGAAGCAGCCACTCGGATTTTATAAATATTAGAAACAAAGACACAAACCCTCCCCCGTCGTATCATATCGTGTTTATTTATGGGGTGCTTAGACGAGCTCCTCCGCCACGACAAATAACACCGGTGGTGCACTTAAGGGAGCGCAGTTCAACATTTACACAACGTTGCTGAAATCAGTTTATGTATGGGCTCAATTGACTTAATGCATATAAAGAGACTAGATGCTATTAATGAACAGGCTGCCCTCGGGCACCGGCCCGACCTGAGAGCAAGCTAATCTGGCATGCAAATTAAATCCTGCCTCCGTGTGTGTGCCCGCCACTTTAATGCGGTCCATTACAGCGTTTGCACTTATTTATATATACTATTATTAAAGAATCGCCTTCGAAACAGACAGGTTTGCAAGCTAGGGCTGCGGGTATCTTATTTGACGTCAGAGAAGATTTGGGTGTCATTTCTGAGATAAAACTTTATTTATACTACATTTTGGGTTCAACATTTTAGAGAGAACATACTCGTACTGTAATTCATTTTTAATTTTGTGAAATTAAACACTTCTAAATTTCCTCTGTAAGTAGAGATGGTAAAATGAAGCTTCAAATTTGCTTCATGAACCAGCTGTATTTTTATTTATTTTTTACTCTGGTTTGTTGGGTTTTTAACCCAGCATTTTTAAGGGTTTCCGAAAAAGGGGGATACAGTCGAAATGAAACAGCCCCGGATTTTTCTTTAGCAAAATTGAGCGAATTGAATATTTTCTGTTTATCTGTCACAGGGGGTTCCCTGACAAATATAAATAAATAAAACCTTCCAGGCGCAGGTATGCTTGAGTATGTGCACCTCATTTCAAGCACAATTAACTTGAAATGGAGTGCTGCAGGATCAATAGTCCCCATTTGATCCAGGAGGGGGTTGTTGGGCGCGATGTCACTCTATGGAAATGGCACACATATGGTAATTCCGCCAGTTTAACAACAACAACTCGGAGAATTTACCGTTACCACTTTTTTTTTTTTTCCAGGGCGACGGGAATAACAAACAGCGGGATGCACTTGGGAGCCATCTTCTCTTATCCCGGCTTCAATTAATCTTAAAGAGAGACACGCCATTTAAAGCTAATGAGCAGGGAGTAAAACGAATGCGTGTTGATACTCGGAGGAGAGAGTACGTTGCGAGATTTGATACTTTTTGACTGGAGCAGCTCGCCTTACCACGCGACATAAAAAGCCAGCCCTGTTCCTTCATCATATAAACAACAAAAAACAGAGCGAGTCAAAGCCAATTCCCCGACGGGTGCTTATACGAAATGCAACTTTCAGGCGTCGTACTCGCCTCTCCGCAACCTTCCCCTGGCTCCGAATGTGGCATTTATTTGCAGGACTCCGTTTCAATTTAAAGGGAATGGCAGCCGAAGGAGGCACAGGGGACAGTGTCTCATCACTGCCACTTACCACTCTTATAGGCCTGCTGGCGGAGGAGGGAAACCTCAGCAGGCAGCCCCCCACTTAAACAGAGAAGACCTCCACCAGTCAATGTCACGTACGGCTCGCTGATAATCTCGTATTCCCAATCCCGTTTTTGAGTGTGCGCGTGCACACGTTGACGTGTCTTGAAGACCACTGCGCGTATATCAAGATCATTAAAGGAGTTCTTTAATGGCCGAGTCAACACAAGGTTCATTTTTCTTCGACCCACTATTTATATAGAATACAGAAATCTTCAAAAATATTTGAGCGGTGAATTTTTTTAGTCATCTGTAGAGCTGTGAAAATTAATCCATGATCAAATGAAACGTTTCAAGCTCCATTTGAATCGTCGAAATCGTGTCAGCCTTTCAACAGTAACAGTAAAACCAACGATTACATCAATTAATGATGCGAACGCTTAATATGGAGCCACTGAGAAAACAACCTGACCCCAAAACAGCGTGACTTTCCCGCTCAAGGACGTTCCCGGGAAGGCTTTCCAAAAGACGACATACGGACGTTACTCGCCTAAAGGGTTAATTGTTGACGGAAGGCAAACAAACAGGTCCGAGAATAGCAACGGTACTTTTTTAGAGATTGGCTCATTTGAAATTCAGCATCGCATCCATACAGGGCTGACGGTGGGGGGTAAATTAGTGCTCGGAGATGAATTACTGAGCCAAAGGGAAGGCACACGTGGAACTGGCATGTTATGAGTGGGAAATACGCAAAATGGACAAAAGGCATTTTTCTATTCCTCAGAAAAAAAATTTATAGAAAAAAAACAACAAATCTTGTTCTCAAACTGTACCCAATGTGAACTGGACATACCCAACCCTGATTTTTCTCAGGCTGACATATCCCCATCCCATCTTATGTTTTTTTTCACCCAAAAATCTAATTATAATAAAAGGCTATTTTCCAGTGAGACCAGTAAAATAGCACCACCTCCACATCCCTCCTCCACCAGCACGCTCCCCGTTTTCCTTCCGAGCGCCATTCATTTTGATTTCAATTAAAGATCCTGAGTGTGACTGTTGGAGAGAAATTGCCTGCCTTTTTAATTAGCTAGTCTAAGTTGGTGGAAGCAATTGTTTTTTTTTGTTGTTTTTTTTTCCTCCCCCCTCAGCACTTTGCATTTGATGAGCCCGCGACTGCCATTTTATTGCCATTCGTGAATATGCTCTTTTTTTTCCCCCTTACCTGATAACGCATACACACACACAACCCCCCCCCCTCCTTTTCTGCACGTGGGCCTTTCCCTGCATTGGCTATGAAGAGGTCAGCGCAGGTTTAGGACCACATGGCGCGGCGCAGGCCGCTGCCCGCCAGTCAATAATCTATTACGAAGCGGCCCATCGTCCCACCGCCCCCACCGGCCCCCCATCCCCAGTGTGACTAATGCACAGCACAGAGATGGCCTCCCCGAGGTTAATGCTGCACCGCTGACCCCGTTCCCCTCCTGACAAACTCTGTCACCGCTTGATCGGGAAAAGATGCTCCTCGGCCCAAAAAGAAGGGGCTCGTACATCACGGCATATCATAGCAGTCCCCCAGATATCAAAACAATTCATGCCCCGAGCGGCTGCAAGCTGTGTAGACATCGTGACAAGGGACCAAGGTGTGACCTAGCCATTTGTGACACTGTTAAAATTCAAGCAGATCTGCTTGCCTTTAAAATCTGTGAACATATCTGCTTTCTATTATAGCTGGAAGACCATTTTCTTGGCCCGACGAGACCTGTTGAGATCCCAGACAGTCTCTTCTTCTCTGATGGGGGTTGGAGGTCCTGGTAAGTCTGTCACAGAATGAATGAAACTAATCTGACAAGGTGCCACTGTCATTGAGAACTTCACGTTCCTCCTAAATATGGATCCTAAAAGGGACTCTTTGGAGCGACCGCCCAACTCATTTGCATGCGGTGATATTTGCACTAGTTACGAGTCTCGTAAATGAATCGGTGCACATGGCACCCGCATCACGGGATGGAATGAGAATCCGTGCCATTAAAAATCACGTCTATTTGTGTCACCGTCGCTGTCTAATAATAAATCACCTCCCTCCTCCTCCGCAAAAAGACGCTCGTCATTTGAAATTCTAGCAGCGGGCCCCGGTTTGGCGCTGGGCGGGGTCTCGTCGAGCAGACGGAAATTAGCCGCACCTGAATGACAAGGCAAAAAAGCTGGCGCTCCCAGAGGGACTGTGATCTACACACAAACTCCCTTTTAATAGACTTACACCTCATTTGGCCTCTAAAGCTTGTTGAAGGGTCCCAAAGGACCAGAAGGAGGGAGGCAGTGGGGGGGGGCCTCAGAGGTCAGAACCGCCGCTCGCTGTAAAGCAGCTGCGGTGAAAGTGGGAGCTTGATTAGACGGCCATTCACGCCCAGAAGGGGACCGTCGTGCGGGGACAATGCTGCAGTTTCCCTTGCAAAACAACAGACACCATTTTGGGGGGCCTGCCGAGAGCAATATGGGCTCCCCCGGAGAAAGCTATCACTGTAGACCACGAATGGAAATGTGAATTTTATCCCACTTGTGCAGGAAGTGTCATGCGAGTTCATAAAGTCTTTAAAAATTATATATCTACTCCAAAAAAAACCTGAGTCCAAATCCAACTCACCAATTAGTGGGCCGTGTTACACACTTTGGAAATGAACTTTTCTTTAAATTCTACAATAAAACCTCTCTCTCTGGCGGCACGTCAAGTAAATTGTAATTGGCTCGAAAGAGTTGTAAAATGTATCGTGACAATTTGACGCACTTTATTTCACTGTTTTATAGAAATGTTTAAGGCTTATATTTTGACACGCCAGCTTGATACACAGTGTGGGGGGGGGGGGCTTTCCCGACTGCATCATGGATTTAATATGGATTTAAATCTTGAATTAATTAATGTTGTAAAATAGAGCCTGGCGACAATAAATGTCAACAAGCAAACATTCTCAAGGACACGGGATGATAAACCGGAGATCCATTGTGTTTATATGCTTAGCTTGATGTTATCGTTGCTACTTTCTTTCCTCCCCCCCCCTCCTCTTTCCTTTCAATGACATCCCACAGCATTGATGGTTAATTAGACCTCTTTG
Organism: Syngnathus floridae; assembly: GCF_059516105.1. NCBI lineage: Eukaryota > Metazoa > Chordata > Actinopteri > Syngnathiformes > Syngnathidae > Syngnathus > Syngnathus floridae. Next base: position 6,836,226 of record NC_142430.1, on the reverse strand, counting down.
CACAGCTCTTTGGGTTAATTCCAAAAAAAGTGCGGGGGGTGTAAAGTTTGCATTTTAAGTGAGGCGCGGTGCGGCATCTTTGCTTCCTGAGTTGAAATGCAGTCGAGGTTAAGTGGTCCCTGGGCTCGCGGCACCTATCTCAGCCCAAACATGACAGCTGGGGACTTGACTGTTGCTATGGATATAGCAGCCCCTCCTTCTTCTCCTCCTCTTCATCCACCCCCAGTTACTTGCAAATGCCCCCGACTGCTCATTTGAGACCATACAAGTCCTCCCCGCTTGCTTCGTTTCCGTGTTAACACGTCAACTTCGGTGTTGTTCTGCCCCGTTTCAAAAGTGCACGGAAAATGGCTCCGGGTGTACTCAGACGCTTAGCTCGGATTTGGAGCTGGAAAATTTCCTAGAATGGGCTCCGGCACGATTGAAGTGGTGTGTCTTTCCACAATTAAAAAAAAGAGAAGCACATCATCATGGTAACAAGACTCTTTTTAAGAATTTTAATTATTTGGATCATCTATTTGGAAACTGCGGCCTTCTTCTTGCAAGCTTATCAGTGGCCGCCATTGTTGTCATTGCAACTTCTCACGTGCCCTAAAAGACTTTCTAGTGTCTCGAAACTTTAAATCGACGGCTTTGAGTTCGAGTTCTCCGAGCATCTCCTCGTGACCCGTGAGTCCCAGCTTAGGCTCAAATTTGGGACGGCGTAATGAAAGGATCACGGCAAGACAGCAAGTATGTGATGAATGTTTAAATTGGTTTAGCCGCAAGGCCGCCGCAACGGCGTACATCTCTCGCTCGGATGAGTCGGAGGGTCTTTTACGCTCATGACCGTAATCCCCCCGCGAAAAATGGGCATTAAGTGAAAGTAATTGCTCTCATGAACAAATTCATATTTTATTATCTTTTCATCGCCACTTCCAAGAAGGGTGAGTTAAACTGTTAGCTAGCACTCAAGTTATCTGATTTTGACATAAAAAAAGCAGGTAGCTCGATTTTTACCGTACCATCCCATACCTTGAATTACACTTAATATGTGTATTTGTGGTTTTACGGTGTAACAAAAGTTTTAAATGATGCATCAGGAACTGGAACTCTACATAATACTCAAAAGTTAGCAATTAATCTCTGTCCAGTCTTGAAAGTTGTCAAAGTTGCTCGTGCCTGCCCTTATTTGCCCGGAATCCTTCTCCAGGGCAGAACGCCGACCTGCTGAGAGCACACATGAGCGGTCCACCAAAGGGCCCGAATCCTTCGAAACGTCGCCCGTACCCCCGTAACTGCCCTCCCCCACTGTCCCACCTGCTGACATTGCATCCATCTTGCCGTGTGTTGGCACTGCGCAGCAGCAGCAGCTCGCCTTCCCTCCGGAGCCTGTAGACCATCACGCCGATTAGAGGAAATTTGTACCTCAATATTGTCAACCTCCCGCTTTCCGTGCCTGCGCCTGCACAGAAGGCTGGGCCAGACATTTGGGCGGCGGCCAAGCACATGTGTGGAGCTCGACCCCCCTCCCGCCGCCGCTCCAGCTTTATAGCCTCCCGACCGATGGGACAAATACCGTGTGGCTCAAAATGAACTTATCTCATTTGGACCACAACACGTCGCCTCAGGTTATAACGTTGCGCCGTTCCCGGCGAGGCGCATGAGGGTCAATTGTACGTTTCCATCTGAACCGGGGAGTGCGAAAATGCCAGACAGTGAATTTGGAACAATTTGCCGTATTGACTCCCTTTAGTGTCAAGTATCAAGCTCGTATGACACCGCCGTTTGTATGTATTAGGGAAAAATACCGAGGAGGAGCTAGTTTATACGTCAGTGTTTTTCTCTTAGCTCCCCTCGAGTCGTGGATGCCCGACATGATTGATAGCCTGGCGAGATGATCTCCAATACAAAAGTCATTATTGAACAGCAGGGCCGGGCTGCCGTTGCGGGTCTCCCTTTGATTTAAGTAGTATATTTTCATGATCTATAAAGAGGCCAGCTGGAGAGAAAATGGTTTGCTCTCAAACATTTAGTGTCTATAAGCCATCGCGCTCATGATTGGGGAAATGATTGCTACCCCTTTTTACGCCTTTTTTTTTTTCTCCTCTTTTCGTCACGCTCGCATCCGTCGCGCCGAGCAAATTGGTAATAACCGGGTAGATTAACCCCAATACAATGCTGATTAACATTAGCTTGCTCGACTAAATAAATTCTGCAGGGAGTGTAATTGAACTTATCGGGAATATTCAAGCACGACTGTAATCTTGCTCCAATTGGGTGCGCGTTGGCTTGTGTAAACGCAGTCTTGGGAAAAAAAAAAAAAAAAAAAGTGTTAATCAGGCTTTTGTTTTAAGGCACAAACATGGCGACGGAAAATGGAAGACGAACGTCTCCATTCTACAGATTTGTGCAGTTGTCGCTGTTATGGCGCCGTCATTCGGATGTAGACGGTTCGAAACGCCTCGGCGTTTCCTAGCAGCGCTTTTCCTCTTGACATGTAAGCAAACATCTGCAGACATGAATCTGTTCACTGGTCTTGATCAGCAAAGTCTGTTGTCGCACTTCCGCATGGCGTCATGTGGAAGTGAATGACAGGTGTGAAAAAGTCCCTCAACACCGAGGACTTGCGTTTTAATAAAAAATATACATCATTTGCTATATGTTAGCATTTATTCTTTTTTTTAAAGCTTTGTCCACGCCATGTTTCTTTTCTGCCCAAGTCAGCCAAAGTCTTCCTGCGTCAGGTTAATCAGGCGTAATTTAAAATCCAAAATTCCTGACAGGACATTTTCAGACCCGCTATCGGCGGGAATGTTCTGCATGGCTGTTTGGATCAAAGACTGGTTATCTCTTTTATTGAGCTGTTCTAACCTCTGTCCACTCTCATTACGGACAGGAGGCAGTGAATTTCCCGGCCAATCAAGACTAACGGCGGCAGACAGGCGCGGGGCCGCGACGCTTTAACGAGGCGCGATGCAAAGGCACGGAGAACATTGCAAACACGCCGGCGGATCAGCGGCTTACCTTAAGGAAATGATTTGGAAAGGTAAGCTCAACGTTACAACTACAGGACAAAATTATTCTAGTAGTTGCACACCACAATTATTATTTTTCAAGACAGGCAAAAATATTAAAATAGCGAAAAGTATCAGATTTATTTCTGAATACACGTTCTTCTTTGTAAGATATTATAAGGTTACCCATGCGTATTATCGCCATCTACTGGACTTTTGCGGAACGTCATCAGTGGTACAATTATGTGTGGGAATTAAAAAAAAAAAAAAAGGCCCATGTTATGTTTTTGGTTAAAAATGGCCAGAGCGAGGTTGCGAGGTGAATCTTTTTTTTTTTCGTTTTGACGTTGAGGCGCACCAGCTGTGTTTATGGATTCCCGCTGCACCTGCTGGGGTTACTGAGCGAGTGCAGTGAGGGATTAAGCGCAGGGGCGCCAGGGGGTACGAGGGCGGCGGAGGGGGCGCCGGAAGAGGCGGAACACGGAAGGACAGCAGCTCCGAAGGGGCTACAGTTTCAAAGTGTCACTTCGTTGAGATTTTGGGGTTCGTTTTGCCGGAGCGGGCTCCTTCTTGATTACGACGTTGACATTTTACTCGGGAATGAAGCTGATTAATGTCGGCGAGCGTAGAAACGCACCGCTCAGCGCTTCTCGTGATCACCAGAGATGGATTGGGAAAGAAGGCTTTCAAATTGAATGTACCTCTCCCTACTCGGCCCACTAATTGTGCCATTTACCACCACTTGAGTCAGTGACCGCCGCTATTTAGTCAAACTAATGATGATGCACAGTCAGAGTCATCCCCTGATAATTAAACTCGGGCTCCATCTCTTCTTCGGTATTAGCGCTTTTTTTGTTTTTTTTTTATTTGGCCAAATTAACAGTCGAGCGGGAGAACAAATCGAGTCACTTAGTTCCTTTAAATTACTCGTGGCGTTGTTAGCTGGGAAATAACTCCCTCCCCATCTCACTCTTCCGAATTCCATTTCCTGTCACTTGTTATTGATTGCGCAAACTTGACATTCTTGTTTTGAGGGTTCGGGCAGGTGAGGGAGGTAAAATGATCAAATTGATAGTTTTTGTGGCCTCCAATGTTTTTCATTATTTTCTCTATTTCACTACTACTGATAGATGATTCTATTCTACCTGCCCACCCAAAATCAAACCCAAGTGAAGACGTTCCCGCCCGTCCCTGAAAACACGCCGCATTTGTTCCACGGCGCCGTGCCCGTGCCGAGCGGCGGGCCTAAGTGAATGAATAAATAGGCTGATGTTGAATTTTCCCCTCACTTGGCTCTACTGACACAAATAGGATCTACAGTACTTTATAATGCTGTTAGGGAGAGGCGGCTCTCGCTGCTGTCACCTCTCGGAGGACCTGCGAGGCTTTGCTAGTCTAGCCTGAAAGGCTAAGTGACATCAAGCTTCGTTATTATCATCGCATGCCGCATTTGTAAGTGGTTAGCCTGCAAATTGTGATGAAATAGGCTGTAGGCCCGCTTTGGAGCTGGACTTTGTGAAATATTGGGTAGACAAGAATGACGGATCCATTTTTCCTGGTGTGG